>NC_089145.1:62083595-62405261 GCF_009819655.1 Sylvia atricapilla
TACAGCGTTTTGGAGGTTTCTTTTAAAGTGCTTATAGCACAGAGGTCCATATATTTTTGGGGTTAATGTAGATGCATAGGGTGAAATCTTAGCTTCCTTGAAGTCAAGAAAATTCCCCTCGATGTCTGTGAAAATATAATTTCAGCCCTGGTCTCTAAACTGGTTGATTTCAGAACACAAGATAGTAAAACATCTGCTGAAACTGCAACAGCTGTTTAGTCGTCATTTTGGGGCAGGGGAGAATTGTTTAGTGGTTTTTGTGATGGGTTGGGTTTTGGTTGCTTGTTTCTTTTTTGGTATTGTTTTTTGTTTGGGGTTTTTGTTTTTTCTTTTTCTTTTCAATATGGCTGATATGGTAAATGAATAGCCTTTCTATTTTTTCTGACTATGAAACTCAACCAAGTTTTTTTCCACAGAGAATACAGTAACAAAATTAGAGTGGCATAAATATAAATTTTAAAAATTATTGCTTTTTTTTTCTCCCTTCTTTCATCCTGAAAACTTCATCCAAGGACTGACTTCTGTTTACTATCACTGAAAGGACGAAAGGGAAAAGGATGAAGAAACAGAGAACAGAGTCCAATTTTATGCTTCTCTTCATAATCTACGGCAGCATTTTTTACATTAAGTATTAAAACTCAGAGTTTAATACAATTCTATTTTTAAAACTTGAAAAATCTTGATGTAGCAATGTAAAAGAATCATGGTTTTAAATATTATTTACCTTGATGCAAGAAACCGAAACCCTATTTTTAGCTTTTAACTGTTGAAATTGTAAATGTCAATCCTTAGTAGTGTCTATGTTTTGAAGTATTCCTCTGAGGCTAACAAGTTAGAAGTCAGTGCTAATACATTACCGCCATTCTTTGGCTGAAAGATGGAATTAGAAAGCAATGTTGAAACTGTCAGTGAGTAGAGCTGTAGAATTTACATTGTGTTACAATGGCTGACTGAAAGTGGAGAATCTTATTTCAGTGCCAGTGTCCTGGGAGGTACTGCACAACAAAAATCATAAATGGAGGAGTCAGGTATAGTTAGTCTCAATGCCTACTGAATCCAAAACGAAAAAAGCCAACCACCCACCCATAGAATCACAAAATTCTTAGAGCTGGAAAGGGACTTTGGAGTTCAACCCCTCTGCCAAGGCAGGGTCACTAGAGCAAGTTACACAGAAAGGTGTGCAGGTGGGTTTTGGATGTCTCCAGTGAGTGAGACTCCACGACCTCCCTGGGCAGCCTCCTCCAGAGCTCTGCCACCCTCAATGAAAATTCTCCCTCATGTTGAGGAGGAACTTCTTTTGTTTTACTTCATGACCATTGCTCCTCATCCTGTCATTGGGCACCACAGAAGAGTCTGGCATCATCCTCTTCTGCCATCATCATCTGGCACCTGCCTCTGAGATACTTTATGTGTTAATGAGACACCCTCTCAGTCTTCTCCAGATGAACCAGGTCCAGCTCCCACAGCCTCTCCTCACAAGAGATGCTCCAGACCCCAAATCATCCTTGTAGCCACCACTGGACACTCTCCAGCAGCTCCTTGTCTTTCTTGTGCTGAGGAGCCCAGAACTGGACAAACACTCCAGATGTAGGGCTGAGCAGAGGGGCAGGATCACCTCCCTTGACCTGCTGGCCACACTCGTCCTGATGCACCCCAGGATATCTTTGGCTCTTCTGGCAGCAAGGACACATTGGTGGCTTGTGGTCAACTTGTCATCCACCAGACTCTCAGTTCCTGCTCCACAGAACTGCTCTCCAGCAGGTCAGCCCCCAGCCCGGGCTGGTACTTGGAGTTATTACTCCTCAAGTGCAGAACCCTGTGTTAGCGAGGAAAACACATAATCATGGATGATTATGAGGTGCTTTATTGAGAGCTCTGGGAGCCAGGGTACAAACCCAAATCCATCTCCAACGAGGGTCCAAGAAGGCCCCAATATTATACCCCTCCGTTACACAACTCTATGTTAATCATTAAACCTCCATTGTTCCATTGTATATGCCCAAGCATGAATTTTGGTAAATATCTTCCCTTGTGATTCTCACGATTCTAGTTTGAGATAATAATCACGTTTAGCTACCAACAATCATTATCATCTATCTTATGATGATTAGGTACAGTTTCACCTGACCTAGTAAAGGATAACTTTACTTCCAAGTACAAACCGTCCCAATCTTTTCCTTCTCCCCCCATCCCGATTACCCAGGCAAAGTTATACTTGATTTGGTTGGAACAATGGAAGCATCAACATCCTGGTTGCAGTGAAGCTGAGGCTCTATTCCCAGCTTTTGTGGCCACAGAAGTTATTAACCCTATCTTAACATCTGCACTTGTCCTTGACATCCCTCAGGTTTCTCTCTGCCAAACTCTCCAGCGCATGAAGAATTTTAAACTCATCCTAGTATTAAAGAGAGGTGTCACCTATCAAACTCATTGCAATTTTCACCAAGTAAAGCTACAGCATGCACATCATGTGACGGTAGAACAGTGATTCTTTTGCAATTAAGCGGGTCCATCCATGTAGTAAATATTGAAGCATCGCCTCTTGGACAAATGAGCAAGCAAACAGCTTTGGTAGTAAAATGCTTTCCGGTATTTAACCTTAACGGCACCTCATTATAAAAAAAAAATATGGTTTTGAAATTTAAGGCAAAAAAGCATTTTGTTGAATTCAGTATATTTTTAATGAAACTTCTGTTTATCCATTTGTTGGTCCAGAGTCACCAGTGTTTTCACAACTAAATTCTCCCTAGGATCTAAAATACTGCTACAGCATATGATACAATCCACTTCTATGAGGATCCTGCACTTCAAAAGCTGAATTTTACAAAGGCTGGCAAGAACCAGAATAAACAATCATCTGAGTGTGAACTTTCAGTGCATTGCAATGAAGTTAAGCTCACAGTTCACTATTAACCTAAATTTGTGCTGAAGTGGTAAAGCATTCTCTAGCTTGCCACTTTTTTGTTCTTCTTTCTCTTCCCCCAACACTTGTCTTTTTCCCATTGACTGCTCTTCTGCCAGTTCAGTTTCCCATTCCAGATTACTACACATCTGCACAAACACTTCTCCTGGCATGATGGAAATTCAGAGCGTTGTGAGGAGTAGAACACAATGTGAATAGTAACCTTGCCATATATTTATAGGAGCCTATAAAATTATACTTGAATTTATCCAGAAAAGAATATCAAAGAGAAGCAAGTAGACTATGTAACCTTTATATGTAAAAGACTTGTAACTGAAAGAATAGCAATAAAGATAACCAGCCTTTACAACATAAGATAATATGTTTTAAACATGAGATAATATGAGATAATATTCACACTCAGAGCATTTTGAGATAGAGAGGAAGCTTCTTTCTGAAACTCACCAGTCTAACTACAGCCTCTGCTCTTGCAGTAAGAATTCATCCAGGGTAATGCTATGTCTTATTTTGAGTAGAATGTCATATTAGTTTATGAAGAATGTTCTTTATGGCCTTAGTTTATACTCCTCTCAATCTGTTCTAAGAGATACTTTAGGACTTTTGTTAACATCACACAATACTTTTAATCCAATAATTTTCTGAGTAAGAGCTTTTAATGGAACATGATAGACAGATCAAATAGAATATTTTTTTAATTATAAAATTCCATGGTTGAAATAAGGTTCTGAATTAAATTATTGGGTTTGAGCATTAGAAGTGAGAAAAATAATTATGCAGGCAAATTTAGCTACATGATCTAACTTCACTAAAGAGATGATAGCTGGGCAATGGATATAATAAAGCACAAAACAATATCACTGATACTCTAACTTATGACAACAAGAACATTAGGTTTGTTCACTCCAATATCTTAAATTTTAACTGAACAACAACTTTTTGTGACACTGAAATTCAGATTACATTTATATCACATATTCAGATTGCTTTCAACTCATCCGTTTTTAAAAGGACTGGTTTTATACTAAGCAACTCCAAAACCACAAACAAGCAGAAAATGGTTTGTCATACTGAAATCTATTTTTTATATTAGTAAGTGGCTACAAATTGTAGAATTCATTAATAACACCAAAACAATTTGGAAAACCAGAGGTAATTGCCATATGTCTTAGATTCCCTGGACTCTTAGTGGGACTGAGATGAGATATTACTATCTTACTGCAATTTGTTGGAGCTAGAACCTCACTCCTGGTCAAATCAACTTCCATTAAAAAAGTTTTCCTACATTACCAAATACGTTGATAACAAGAAAATGAAACGCATGCAGCTTCACTGGGCACCTATTCAGCCCTGTATCATCCTGATTTTAGAAAAATCTGAATTATGTCCTTTCACTTCAACAGCTAATGAATAGATATCACAATATTGTCAGACAGAATCAGCGTCAGCAGAGCAACTGGGAGGGTGTGGGCAGCAGGGAATCAGAATACTACGCCACTGTGTATCACCAGTGATGTAGAAGCATATCTACTTCCTTTCAAACACTTTCCAAATACACATTTTCCAAAATGTTCAATCGCTTTGAAGAAAATTAACTGCAGTTACAAGTCTATCATCGGGTGAAAAAGTCACAGTAAGTTGACAAGCATAATTTATTTATGTGTTCTAGAATTAAACTAACAGATGTTATTAGAACTCTTGGCTGGGATGATGCAGAGTGCAGGCGTTTCTGTATCTATGTCAATGCCTAGTGATATTGCAAGGATTAAAATAAATAGCAACCTTTGAAATATAAAAGTGTATTTTTATTAAAAATGTGAGATGATAATAGAAGCAGACTCTAATCAGCAGTTGAAGAGGCAGGCAGTAAAACAAGCAGAGGGAGTTGTAGCTGCAGCTTGCAAAGGATCTGGACTCTGCAGAAGCCCTTCAAATCGAGGTGAGGTGACATGGCAAGTGTGCCATTAACAATACAGATAACAGAGACACAATTCTACTGTTCAAAATTTTAAACACTTTCAAAAGTTTAAATTTTAACACTTTTAAACTTTTTCGGTTCATCAGGTAAGAAGCAGATCCATACATTGCTATAACTACACAGCCTTAATTTAGAATATTATAGAATCATGGAATATCACGAATTGGAAAGGACCCATCAGGATCACAGAGTCCAGCTCCTGGCCCTGAAAGGACCATCCCCAAGAATCACAGCATGTGCCTGAGAGAGTTATCCAAATGCTTCTTGAACTCGTTCAGGCTTGGTAACCACATCCTTGGTGAGCCTGTTTGCTAATCTGGTATTGCATCACCCATTCCACTTACTAATGTAAACTCTCACTCCAGCTATATTAGTAATAGTTTGTTTTCTTTGAGGTTTAATAATTTTAAAGAATATAAGAGTGAAGCTTCCTCAAAAGTGAAGTAATAGCTTTCATGAAGAGTGTTTGGTTTAAAAGAAAATGTTTTTAAAGTGGAACAAGTTCATTGTTTTTATTCTTTTTGCACTGCTCTAGGTTTTACAGTTTCAATACACATACCTTTACTCTTTAATGATTAATATTTTTCAATCTGAATTGAAAAGCCAGTACAAGTAACAAAAATTATTCTTTCATTAATCAGGAAAAAAAATCATAATTTCCTCTCTCTCAACTTTCATTTTTATCATGACTTTGAATGTTTTCTGGTAAAGTACACCGTAAATAGAGAAAATGTGTTGGGTTTTTTCTCGAGGGAAAAGGTTTGTTATTTTGAAATTACAGCTCTGAAGATCAAAATAAAGTGACTGTTCACTGCACTATCCAAATAGGCTATCTTTGTACAAAAAAACCCTTTCATTTTCACAACTAAATTGACTAAAAGGCACTGTTACCTAGCAACATTCATTGTGTTTATGACCTTTCATCCAATCTGAGCTCACAGATGTGCTTCTGAAGCTAATATACATCATACATTCTCCACCTTCTTTGATGCAATGTACAAACCCTTAGAGCAGGCTGTGTAATGTCCTTTGTAAAAATCAAGAGAAATATAAAAATTAAGTAAAATGGGATACATTTGAAGATAGTTTAAAAAGTCCAAACTATGAATTTAAAATCTCTCTGCAATCACTGTAGTGTAATTTGTAGTAGACTGAAAAATTGCCTAGGAAGTTGTGCACACAAACATATTGGATATATGATTGATAGGTAATAAATGGACTGATCCAGACCCTTCTGAAATCAAGGTGTCTTAGAGAAACCCAAAAGAGACAATATTTGGTCTTGAAAAGTTACTCACTGCCTGAACTTCAGATAATAGTGATTTTTTTGCGTTAAAAACCATGCCATTTATGGATATTTCCATGTTTTAGTTACAAGACTGAGGGTAGCCTCATCACACTCTATATCTTCCTTAAGGGGAAGGTGCTGATCTCCTGGTGACCCATGGTAGAACAGGAAGACATGAAATGACAGCACAAGGGGAAGTTCAGACTGGACATTAGGAAATGGCCTTGGAAAGAACAGGGAGCTGAACTCGATGATCCTCATGGGTCCCTTCCAATTTAAGATATTCTGTGATGACTAAATTTAGTGAATAAAATTTGTGTCCCTACTTTAGTCACTTACAGTACTCTGAAATAAAAGCATAAATATCATTGTATAACATTCGAAGCTAAGCTTACAGGGAAAATGTATCTGCTGTGTTTATAGGTCAATTTGAGAGCAAAAAGCACTGGAAAAGTGCTATAATTCTTGTCTTTTTCAGGTTTAGATAGCTTGCATAAACTCTTATGATGTATATAGTTTAAAATTACAGTATCAAATAATGTTAGTTGGGTTGTATCTTTTCTCCTTGGATCTGTTCACAATTTATCTGTTTGTGATTGGAAAGAATATGCTTTCTAACTTTTATATTGCCAAGAAATGAAAAATTAGAAATCATTTATTATGTATGATCAATACACTTTTCCAGGTATTTTTTTTGGATATAGCACCTGCAGAATCTGGAGGGTCAAATTTAGTTCTCAGTGCATGTGAAGGTTGTGCAGCTGTCTCACCTTACTCCAGGTATAAACACAATTTTTACATATACCATTCAATCAGCCAAAGTCCAAGCACAGCACACAGCGTACAACACCCTGACATTCACTAAAAAAAAAATTGCCAGTCTTGTGGAGTTTTTTCATTAGCATAAAAATCTACTTTAATAAACTCAGACATACAGAGTCTGATGTAACATGGTCTGATGTAACCTAACAGCAAAATGTTAATATAATGTCCCAGATGCCCACCACAGACTTGAGATTTATTACATGGGAAGAATAGCTCAGCTGCATATATCTATACCTTTGGCAGACCCAGAGTGACAGAAACTGAAACATGTTAGAGGTGAGCATTGTAAAAGTTTTTAATTGAATGCTATTTTGATAATAAAGCCGTTTTATTCAGCGCATTTGAAAATCTGCTATTTTAAACCTGAATGCAAATTTCAATGCGCAGTGATTACTCCCTCACTCCTTGACTTGGTGAACACGAGCCAGCCTGTGCCCAGGTGGCCGAGAAGGACAATGTCATCCTGTTTTGTAGTAGCAATGGTGTGGCCAGCAGAACCAGGGCAGTGGTTGTTCCTCTACTTGGCACTGGTGAGGCCACATCTTGAAGTGCTGTGTCCAGTTCTGGGCCCCTCACTGCAAGAAAGACACTGAGACATGACCATGTGCAGGGAAGGTCGATGGAGCTGGGGAATGGTCTGGAGAGTAAGTCATAAGAGGAGTGGCTGAGAGAGCCTGAAGAACAGGAGGTTCGGGAGGAAACCTTTGCTCTCTACAAAGGAGATTGTAGCCACGTGGTGGAAAGCCTCTTGTCCCAGGCAGCTGGTGACAGGGCAGGAGGAAACAGCCTCAAGCTGCACCTGGGAGGTTTAGGTTGGACATTCCATTAAAACTGAGTGCCCAGGAAGGCGATGGAGTCACCATCCCTGAGCGTGTTCAAGAAATGACTCGATGGCACAATCAGTGCTATGGTTCATTTGGCAAGGTGGCAATCATTCAAAGAATGGACTTGATGGTCTTGGAAGTCCCTTCCCACCTAAATCATTCTGTGACTCCCACTCGTACTAAAAAAGTAAGTGTTCAGTAATCAGTTTCAAGTCATCTGAGTAATTCCTCTGAACAATTACAGTTTAGCAAATGTAACTCTATTAATCTTCTTCCATCAGATATTGCTGCATGGTGAACAAAACCAGCCTTCCTGGGAATGGCTTCCCTTTCAAAAAGTTGTGATCTGATTTACATACCTGGACACTGAAGTAAAGTTTAAAAATACATATTGTCAGTATTAAAGATTTACATAAGAAATATATTCTCTTCCTTTAGGAAGACTACAACATACATTCAGTCTCAGCAGGAAAAAACCTTTTTCCACTTACAGTGCCTATTTAGCCTCCAAAGGTCATCCTGGGGACTATATTCCCACACACACACACACACACGTGCACATAGATCTACTATAAATACATTTTAATATACTTAAAAGTAATAAATACACACACACAGATCTTGATATTTAAAGAGAATGTCCTTGATATTTAAAGAGAATGAGTGAATACTATGCAGTAGTAAAAAAAAATGCACATTATGCTGATAGCTGATACACAAGTGCTGATAGCAGTTGAAGACATTTCAAAACAACATCCAGAGCACAGAATTCTAGGGACTAAAGCTAATACCAGCTATCATTTCTGGGTGGTGTATATCTGAATTAGTTGCAAATGTATTTTAGAAATGAGCAAAAAACCAAATATTAACAAGATGACCCCTCTCCATCAGATTTACTGTAGTTATTGCAATTTCAGCATTCTGACTTAATGACTTGAGAATATTGGCTCAGCTCAGCTTCAGAACTTTCAGAGTATGGAGAAAAACCCAGGTATTTCTTCACCTGGATCACTAGAGTGAAGACGATTTGTCAGCAGAGATCTTCAAAATCAGTATTCAGTAGTAGATAATAGGCAAGCAACTGCTTCAGAAATTAGTGCATATTTTTATATTAATTTTTTAAGTTGTCTTTTCACCATGTTATTTATTTACACAGCATGAAAGACTTATGTATCTCACCTGGCTTACTCACTTTAGAATTGTATATAAGGTATTAGTAATTAGGATGATTTTCATTACAAACCTTAATCTTGGCTCCTGTTCCAACTAAAATGATCAAACCTAAAAAGAGGTAAAAAAGGATAATAATACAGAATCCCCCAAAGATCATGTTTTATGTCGTACGTTTTTCAACAGCAAAAAATCAAAGTAGTTTTCAAGGCTCTGAGTCTATTTTTATGACTTGAACTTATGAGTTTTCCATGTGAATAGAAATTTTGAGAATTGTACAGAGAGGAAAGTACCCTGAAGAGATTGTCTTGCCTGCAGCAATATGACTTCAATCATTCTTCACATTTTGTATGTGTTTGTGGCTGTCTAAAAACGTCCAACAAGTATTTCAAAATTTCTCTAAATAATCTTATTGAATGCATTACTTTGCTAAAGTCAGCTTTTCTTCTTAATATATGACCTTTTAAGCTTAGGCTATTTAAGCCCAAGTGCCTCTCATCCTATCCCTAATAAACATAAAGAACTGTTCTTCCTCCTCAGGGGTTTCAAGAACTTTGAACATTTAAGTGCTCTGGTATTTCTGATTTTGTCTCTAGATTGAGCATACCCATATTCTTCAAAAATTACTGTATAAGAAGCATGTAGTGGTAGTGCTCAAGTTATTATTTTTTTTTTTGCTTGTCTTTTTCCTTTTCAGCTCAGGGTATCATTCGAACTGAAGAGAGAAAATATTTTCAAAATATAACAGTGTTTAAATAAAATATTTTCATTTGTGCAGCCCATTATGAAAGTTATTTTCCATCACAGCATGATGATGTACTCAGCATCTCTACATCCTCCTCCACAAAAATACCAGTGCACCAGTAATCTTAACTTTGCACTTCGAATTTTCCTAGATAAAAAACTCACATTACTCTTAATTTAATTGCAATCATTCATTTTAAATGACTTATCACTATTTTAGGTACATTTCAAATTTGCGTCTTGACTTCTGACAGGTTTGCAGACCCTCTTAGCTTTGCCTAGTTTGAAAATTTCATTCTTCCTGTCCCATCATCCAAATTGTCCAAGAAAGTACAAAGTTGGACAGGACTATGGAATGATTTGTAATGGAAACCCCATGAAGTTTCTTACGAGTTTGACCACTTAACTTTTAACAAATACTGTCAACATAAGTTTTTCAACTGCCTGTTTAATCACCTTTGCAGGATTTTGTTTAGATCAATACACTTTAACAGGTTTTTTTTAATTAAGATATAGAAAAAGCCTTCAGTTTTTCAAGGCAGTTTGTCAAGATTTGTCATATTTACCACTGCCTTCATAATTTCTGTTTTAATAAATAAAATGATATGTAGTTTTGAAAACAGATATTCAACAAGAAATGTAACTAGAACATTTTTCTTTCCCAACAAAAATTTTTACTGAGTTTACAATTGCTTCTGTGAATCTTTAATTACTATTCACAATTAGATTTAAGGGGGGAAAAAACCATTCCATTAGCATAAATATAGCTTGGTCATTACAGGAAGTTCTGTTTTGAAGAAAAAAAGTATTATTGAAATTGTGCAAAATAATGAATGAAGCTTTTATTAATGATAAATAATATAATTATATTTAAAAGGATGTTGTTTTCTGTGCTGTTAAAATCTGATCTAATTTTCATTAAGGAGACATGGTACCTGAAATGTGCAAAACAGAACCTATGTTAGGAGTGCAGAAAACACTGAACTCAAATGTTCCTTTATGTCTTGATAATAACAGCAAGAACAGTAAACAATTTCATGAGAGATGTGGTGAGCTGCACAGTAGAATCATACTTTAGTTAGTTAAGTACAACTATTTTTGGCAAAACAGAAGGGCAAAATTGTTTTAAAGAAGAAAGCAAATAGAAAAGAACAGATGGAAGGGCTTTTTTTTTTCATTTTTGAATTAAAAGAAATTAAATGAGTAAAAAGTAGTTTTAATGAAAACGTGATTTAAATGTCATTCTACAAAATTATTGTAATCTAATGAGGATATGCTGGATTTGAGCCTGTTTCTAAAAAAGCTGATTTACTGCAATAATCTGAAATCAACAAACAGGACGTGCATAATATGAGATCCAAACCCAATATATTACATACAAATACATTTATTCAGGCAATTTCATTCAGAAGATGGCTTAATCATAAAAATTTACTTTAAAAAAAGGCAACTTGCTATGAAGTCCTGCTTCTAATTCATCTAGAAAGCTAGTTAAGAGCTAACCTTCCATTAATAAGTCCATATAATTGAACAAAAGTAGAATTATAGAATCATGGAATGGTTAGGATTGGAAAGGACCCAAAATGTCACCTAGTTCCAGTCCCTCTGGAATGGGCAAGGATGTCATGCACCAGGTCAGGATGCTCAAAGCCCCATCCAACATGGCTTTGAACACTTCCAGAGGTGGGGAGATCTATAGCTTCTCTGGGAAATCTGTGCCAGTGCTTCAACACCTTCAGAATGAAGAATTTCTTTCTAACATCTAACTAAAGCTGCCTTCTTTCAGGATAAAACCATTACACCTTGTCCATTCACCATCTGCCTGTATAAAAAGTCCCACCCTCGCCCTCCTTTCCATAAGCCCCCTCATGGTAAATGCAAGGCTGTAATGAAATCTCCCTGAAGCCTTCTCTTTTCCAGTCTGAACATCTCAGCCTGTATCTGTAGGAGATGTACTCCAGCCCTCAGTCACCCTCACAGCCCTCTGGACTTGCTGCAACAGGTCCCCACCTTGTGCTGAGTGCCCCAGAGGTGGATGCAGCACTCCAGGTGAGGTCTCATGAGGACAGGGGTAAAAATCCCCTCTCTCCAGCTGTTGGTCACACCCTTTTTGTTGTGTCAGCTGCACCTCTCAGCTTCATGACACCTGCAAACGTGCTGAAGGTGCACTTAAAACTCTCATTGTCTATGTTGTGGATGAAAATATTGAGGATCACCAGTCCCAAGACAGAAGCCTGAGGGACAACACTCATCACCAGCCTCCACCTGGACACAGAGCCATTGTACACAGCTCTCTGGTTGTGTCCATCCAGTCCATTCTTGAACCACTGAACAGTCTAGCCATCAAATCCATGTCTCTGTAATTTGGAGGAAAGGGTGTCATGTGGGACTGGATTGAAGGCATTACAGAAGTCTGGATTAATGACATCTGTCAGTCTTCCCCCCTGATGGCTGCTGTAGTCAGAAGGTCACCACAGCAGGCCACAAGATTGGTCAGGCACAATTTGCCCTCAGTAAAACAGTGCTGTCTGCCTCAAATCACCCCCTTGTCTTTTATGTGATTTAGCATATTTGTTAGGAGGATCTGCTCCAAGACCTTCCCAGGCACAGGTAAGGCTCACTAGAGTCTGAAATTCCTCAGAACTTCCCTTCTCCCCTTTTTAAAAATGTGAGTGACTTTTTTCCTTTCTCCAGTCACCAGGGACTTCACCTGAATGTCTTAAATTTTTAAATATGAAATTTCAAAAATTTCAAATATGATGGCTTGTCTTGGCAAAAACATAACCCTCAGGATCCTGGGATGCATGTCATCAAGTGCCATAGACTTATGGCTACTTAGCCCCATTATGTGGTTCAGAAGCTGCCCTTTGGTCATAGTGGCAAGGCTTCCACTCCCCACACACCCATCCAGAAAATCAGGGACTTGAGACATGTGGGAAGCCTCCCTGCCAGTGAAGACTGAGAACTCAGAGTACCTCAGCTTCTCCATTGCCATCAATTCGCCCTTCTTGCATCTGAGAGGGCGTACCCTCTACTTGTCCTTTCTTATCTGACCTATGTACTTACAGAATCCCTTCCTCTTATTCCTCACATTCCTTGCCAGGTCCTGTTCTAGCTGTCCCTTGGCTTTCCTGATCCCATCCCCAGAAATCCCTGTCTGCTCCCCAGGTCACCTGCCCCTGCTCTCACTGGTTAAATTTCTTTCTAACTCCCCAATTTAAGGATCAGATCCTTGCTCAGCCATTCAGCTTTTCAGCCTGCCTTTCTTGATTTCCTACACATGAGGATGAAGAGCTCTTGTGCTCTAAGAAAAGTGGCCTTAAAGGGTTGCCATCTCTGGTCAGTCCCTCTGTTCATAAGGACAGTTACCCAAGGGATCTCATTGACCAACTCCTTAAACAGCTGGAATTTTGGTCTCACAAATTTCAGTCTCTTTGCTCCTCACCAGGTGATATGTCTTCATTTTATACAAACAATATATTTTTATATATATATATATATATAATTAATATTAAAATTATATATATATATATATTATATACAAACAAATACAAACTCATCCAGGGCATGGTCATGTCATCCCAGGCTGCCACAATCTTAACTCCTTTCATGAGCTCATCTGCACTGGTGAGCACCAGGCCAAGTAACAAATTTGTCAGCAAAGTCCCAATCTGAAATCTTTATCAGGACTCTAATGTCTTTTCAAAAAGAAAAGCAGAATGAAAGATGGAATTGCCTCCTTCTGAAGTAAAAGGCTAGTTCATATTCACACACTGCTCTGATCAAATGAGCAGGGAAACGAGGGAAATGGGACAGCTTCCACAGCAGCAGTACAATAACTCTTACACAGGATTTCAGAGGTGCACACATGAACAAAAGCATGGGCATTGTGTCTTAACTCCATTAACTGTTCCATAGCCCAAACTTCTCTACCTGAGCACAGTGTACATATTCTGTTGTGTATATTGTGTATATTCTGTTGTGTATATTGTGTGTATTCTGTTGATGGTTCAGAGGTAGGCACTTGTGCACCCTGGTGCTGAGCAATGCAAATCTGCTCTTTTGCAAGTGTTTCTCATTTTTTTCTTATGCCATGCAACTAAAACCCTTTTAAGCAAGAAGTTGCACAGCCCTCTTGTCTATACCAAGAGTTCACTTAGGCTATATTTAAATTCTGGGACAAGAGTCAACATGTAACTGCTCATTCACCTGGAGTCTAAAAAGAGGAAGAAGAGATGGAATACATGAACATCCTGTCCAAACCTGAGTTAAGATGCATGCTGAGATTTACACTCAGATCTGGGATCCTGAATTTCCCAGCTGAGATCCAAGGACCATCCAGACATATTTAGCTTTTGAATATCACATCTATGGTTCAAATGTTTAGAGAAGGTGTCAGCTGCCTGTCAAAAATGCCTACGAACTGGGATCATCTAGCTGACTTGAAACAAAAATAACATGCCCATAATAGAGGATGCTTTTAAAAACCAGCATTTTGTTTTTTGTGACACCTACCCCAATGTATGCACACACTAAGAGGCTTAAGACATCCGTATACAAAAAAAATTACGGAAAACATATGTATATTTACAGACCTACTAAACTTCATTGAATTTGAATGAAAGACTTCGCTGTAATTGGCTAACAAATTTTTAAAACATATTCTAGAATATAATAGTTACACAGATTTGTTAACTTGCAGAATAACAACAGGCAGATTTTTAAAGATATTTATGTAAACCTCATCATCTAAAGGAGAGAGTACACAGAAGGATGTCATAAAAATTTGAATATGTGTTTTTGCCCCAATTTGTTGCAGTATTGTTATCATTACAATTCACACAATAGTTTCACACACTTTTTCTGATACTATAGTGTAGAAGCTGAGTGAGGGAAAATGTCATTTTCTTCCTGCAGGAGATCTGCTAAAGGCTGAACTCCTTCAATTAAATATACCAAAAAATAATTTTTTGGGATATTCTTGGGGGATGAAGGTGTGTAAAGATGTAATAGCAAGTACTGAAGCTGTGTGCATAAAACATGTTCAACCACAACGTTGTTCAGTGTTTTACCCACTGTTTAATCTGCCTTCTCTTCTGGCCATGTTCTTCTGCATTTCCATTTATTTATGTATTACCCATCAGACAAAGCTGAACAGAAAATAGAGCTTGAGAAGTAACGACAGTACATAAGCACTCCACTAGAATGGCATAATAAAGGCTGAGAAAAGGAGGGGAGGAATATTGGCCTCACTTAAGGAAATAATGGTCACAAAGGTGACAATGATGGCCCACCTTCTTGTCCCTGCTGCAAGGATAAAATCACTTCAAGCCTGAAGCTCCACAGAGACAGTTATGACTCACACACTTACAGAATTTGTTTAGTTGGAAGGGACTCATCAGGATCACTGAGCCCAACTCATTAAAGACACACACATCTGAGGAACAATATCAGTCAGACTTATTTAAAATACGTTTGTTGAGGAAATTTACTTCATAAAGAGATGGTTTTCAAACAAATCAGCAAGGTTTTGAAAAATAAGACGTATACTCTCAGGAGAAAAAGTTACAAGGAAAGCTTCTGCATACCAACAAAACCCAAGTATTTTGATTTGCAACCTGAGTCTCAGTCCCAGCCTTTTCCACCTAATGAATCCCAGTGTCCATCTTCAGATGTGGTTTGTTCTTGTCGTTCTTCACTGTGTAGGTGAAATACGTTAAGGTGCTCTTTTCGTTCACTGGAATTGTCCTAAAATGGCAGCAAGTTATTTCAACAAGCTGAGTTTTGCTAATGAGAGCCATTATTCCAGCTATTTAATGACATTATTATTATTTTCAGGAATGGTTAGAGAAAAATGGCTGGCCATGACAGTAGAAAAAAATCCTGACCTGGCAATGTGAGTGACTCTGGCAGTTAAGACTAGGCTCAGACACAAGAACTGAAACAATTTAAAAATTATTAGAATTCTAACCAGACCATAAATTTTCAGATAGGTTTCCTTATTACCCTTGATGCATTTCAGCCTTATCACTTATGCAGATATTGCTACTTTTGGGTCAGATTCCCAGTTTCTGAGGAATACTACTTTGGCCTTAAGAAAATTTCAAGCTTCTCACAACACCATAAACTTTTTTAAACTTCTCTTCCTGCTTCTCAAATTTGGTATTAGCTCTTTATAAACAATTCAATTCTTTATAGATCTCTTGCATTCAGAAAAGTATGATTTTGCTAAATTAGTTTCCCAGCTTATTCTTTTTTTAGATCATCCTTTAAAGCTTGAGATCATAAAGCTATCAGAACTCATTAGGAACAGAAGAGCAGCTAGTCTTTATTTCATTTTTGAAATAAAGCTTAGGCTCTAGAGTATAATCAATTAGGACACAGTGTTTCTAAATGGAAATTATCTAAGAAGTTTAGAGAAAAATATATGACAGCCCCCAGCTTCAAAATAGTTTGCCATTATTTCCTTCATTTCAGCAATGTCCTTTACATAAAATCCATGGTAATCTGTTGTTGACATTCTGATGTATAGAGATACAAACCTATAAACTTCACAATTCCAGTGACATATTAGATAGTATATCTGTTAAGAAATACTATCTCTTCCAAATGGCATGTAAATTATATGATTTAGTAGTTTCTATAGTAACAATTTCTTTTGTTTTTTTTTTTTTTTTAACAGTAAATAGCTGTACACAATATTCAAAAGTTATTAGCTGCAATAAAATTGCGGTAACTTTAATTAAAAAATTCCTTTTTAATTAAAAATGATACTTTCATTTCTTGCAACAAGAAATGTCCAACTTTTGGAGTGGTCAACATTTATATTTCTGGCTGGTGTAAAATCACCACTTTCATATTTACCATTTGGCCTAAACAAGACATACTGCTTTTATGGTCTGTTACACTCAGACCCTTAAACTCAGGGGTTAAACTCAAGGTTCCATTATTTTCTTTTAGCACACAGAAGAAATCCACACTAGATACTCTCAAGAGGTGAAATTCACACAGAAGTTTACTGGCAAAAAATACAGAAAATCAAGAGCTTTGGTACAGGACAAAACACAACACTGAATTCAATACAAAACACTCAAAGCATTACTCAGCATTTACTTAGTAGTAACTTAGCATAACTTCAGCCAAGTCAACCCAGAAGTCTTTAAAACATTCAGATGTTGTGTTACCCAAAAAGCTCCATGAGAAGAGGACTAAGACAAGAAGAGAGGCAGAAGAAGTAGAGAAAACCACAGCTATGAGTTTGGGCTCCCAGCTGCACTCCCAGAGCAGACAGAGCCATGAGTGGCGGTCACTCCCTGGTCACCCCTTTTAACCCTTTGGTCCTGTGTGGGCCCGCCCCCTGGGTGGGGCTGCCAGTTGTTTGGCCAATCAGGAGCTGGGTTTCCTGTCCTGTGCCATGATTGACAGCTGGCACAGTGCCCTGCCCTCCAGCCATAGGCTCCACCATCCCAAGGCTGTTTGAGGAATGTGACATCCGCTCTTGGGCACTGTCCTTGACAAGTGCTGCAAAACCAACCCCACCACTGAGACCTTTATCATACTGTGTCGCTGTCAGGGACACCAAAAAACCACCAGGTAGCAGAAAAGTCATCAGGAAAGCTCTATTTTAATTCTCTGACTCCATATATACAGTTTTACAAACAGGCCAAGATTGGCTACACAGGTCACCACCTCTTCGACCTCATTGGTGGACATCACCATCAATCATCTTTCTCCTCCCAGAGGAGAAAGATATAAACAAATAGATAAATTCTAAAAACATACATAGTTCACTTGAAGCTGCATGAGAACAAAACGCAAACAGTGAAAAGCAGGTAAACTTGAGGCAACAATACTGTCTACTGCAGTGCAATAGAAGGTCTTCTTTATCCCAGGTTGTTTTTTTTTCTTTGTTATAGAATGGCTTTATTTTACCCTTAATTATACATGCTAAATTGGAAGTCTTAACAAGAAAATTTTTGATTGTTCACAAACAGCAGAAGTTTTAGGAGCTTTATCATGACCTTTTGTTGAACACTATTCTCTGCCTCTGATCTCTTCACTCTTTTCTTTTTGCTGAAGCAGAACACATACTGGTTTTGGCTATGAGTTCAATTTGTTTCCTAAAGAGAAAGAAAGCTTGAAAATAGGCTATTCTTTGGTTAGTGTTTTACAAAAAAATGCAGAGACACATACTCTCCTGTGTTTAGAAAAGAGCCATTGCTGAATCCTATGGCATGTATGTATATGTATGCACACATATATATAAGAATCTGTTGTTAAAAATTACTTATTACAAATTAAAATTTGTAGATGCTCAGTATCTTCAAGTTGAAATGTTTACACAGACCCTTTAGAGCAAAACTTTTTGATCTCAGACTGAAACATAAGCTTTGATTCTAAACAGTGTTTTTTGCACCCATGTTTCAGGGCCTAAAAATGTGCATATGTCCTTTTGTAAACTTAGTCCTTCACTTTCAAAAGCTACAGGCCCACAAATAGCAGCTGTATGTGCTAATTTTGTCTTCTGAAAATAAAGCTGACTAAATACCTCCAAAGTACTACTGAGATTTAGTGATCTTCAAAAGTTTTTTTTTTCCCTGTATCTTTAATTCAGACACATCCACATCAATGTAAATTTGTGGTTTAATTCCATCGTGAATTTGGCCAGAAATATAGATTAGCAAAATTGGAAACAGCTGTGCAAGAAACTACTTTCCTCTTCCATTTATAGTATTGTATCCCAATATAAACTCCATCATTTTAATATAAAGTGATACCCCCCCACTCCTCTCATCCAGATGTTTATGGATTTTTCATATAATCTTCAGTGAAATTGCCAAAATCAACAAAAAGTCTTAACATGTAAATTCAACATATTGTTTCATGTTCATTATGGCCTTTTCTGCCACAGTGCCAATCCTCATTAGATTTCAGATTTACTTTGGTCGACACTGATACAGAAAAGAACTCTGACTCATCATCCCATTGTGGGCTGGGTTCTTATTTAATTCATTTTTGTCTGATTCATGAACTGTTGGAATTCTAAAAATGGTTCATGAATTGCTTGGGAGATGAGAAAATTAATAATAATGATCCAATTTACTGTACATTGAACTGAACTGATTATCATGCAACATACCGACAGACTTTTTCATGGCAAATGAGTCCCATAGACAGAGGTTTTGTTTCCCTTCATACTGGACATGTCATTATACTGTAAAATAATCATTAAGCTCTTAGGCCAAGATCCAGCAAAGTGCTTAAGCACTTGCTTAATTATAAGTTTACGCAAACTCCAAAGTGAAACTGCAGAAGAGTTAAATTATATTCTTTACCATAGTTGTGACAAACTTAAAAGATACATATATGCTTAAGCATTTTGCTGCATCTTTTATATATCTAAAGCTGAGTGATAATATATGAGTTTATAATGTTTTGTTTTTTAGTAGTCTAATTTCATACTTGCATATGTGGAAATTTATTTTTTAATGTCTGTAGCATGCCCCCTGGCAGATCAGGTGGGTACATTCACCTCCAGCTGATCACAACAAAATAATTGCTAATTATCATAACGGAAATAGTTTAAAAATCTCAATTTATGTGAAATCCTGAATTAAATGCTGAGGGTCACTGAAGGTTTTATGGCACTAAAGTTCAAAGGAATCAACTATGCTGATCGGGAAGTTGCCTACAAGAAATTAATATGGAATTTCTAAGAGGAAGAATATGTCATAAATACTGCTTCTTTCCATCACTTAGTTACTTTATAAGTCAGGTTTCTGCCTGGATATTTTCCTAAAGAGGTCATTATGCAAAGACTAGATAAATATTAACCAGGATCACAAAAAAGACCCACCAAGAGCAGTGACAAAACTTTTTACTGTAACTTGAAGTTCATGAAATATAAGACCTTACCACTGCAGTTTAGCTATTTTTGCAGCAGCTAGTAGATCTAAAGTGGAACCTACTCCTAACAAAGAAAATTGAGTATTGTTGAGTAATTGGTAAATCTCAGTGAGATCACTGGTGTTTGTCTTGGCCATGAGGGATTCTCAAGAATTCAGGAATCTCAGGACAGATGTTTCCTTCATTCTGCAGACAGAAACACAAGGGGTTTTCTCCCATAATTCTAAAGCATTTCAGCGTATGTAGTTCATAACATGAGTTTCCTCAAAGGCAGTAAGTTGTCTAACAGACCAGAATGCAGGATGCTCCCTCTGATCAGAGGCTCTCAGGGAGAGCTTGGCTCCTCCTGGGGCACAGCACACACCTCAAGGCTCTGACTGACCTTCACAGCGAAAGCTGGGTTGTGACATATGATCCAGAATCTTACCTCTTTCGTTTTCATAGGAACTGCGTCGCTAAGGATAAATGTCCGATTTGAAGACTTGGATGTCACTTCAATTTCAAGAGAAGTGAGATTAAAGTTGTCAGAGATTAGCATAAAAATTTCAGAAAACAATAATTGAAACCAGAATTCCTACGCTGCTTCTGAAGATTGATATCCCATGACAATGAGCTTTGATAAATCACTCTAGCTGAGGATCTATTCTTATGCTCTTTACAGAGTGCGTGTAATAAATCAATATACTGACAGATTTAAGAAAACCTCTCATTCTGCCTTCATTGCATTAGATATCTTCGCAATACAGTTAAATCTTTTTTCAGTACTGGAAGTCTTCCACTGAGTGATGTGTACAGAACATTGCTTCCTCCCTCAGTAACACAAATATTCAGAGAAAATGTATTATTCCCTGTTCATTTTATTTAAATTTTTTTCTTTCCATGGCAGCCAAACCAATCACTTCAAGTGCTTTCAGAGTTGCAGGTTAACACCTCATCTAACATATAATGGTGATATAAAAGTCATTATTTGATGCTTAATTATTTTTCGTAAATACAATATAGCATGTAAAACCTCAGCTCTGTGAAACCCAGGAAAATATAAGCAATAAAAATGAGACATGAAATGATGCAATAATAAAAGAGACAAAGATTTAGTTTGGAAAGACCTGTTAGGACTGTTCCAGACAGAGCACAAAATATTACTGTACATAGCATAAAATAGTATCACTTCAGCTCAACATCTAATCCCTATTCTGAACACTAAATCTAAGTTTACTATTTCACTTCAATGTAGATTTAATAACATGTCAGTGAAACAGGCCCATACACTTTCTTTAAATGTCCTGCCATTTTTCCCTATCTTAAAGCAAAATTAAAACTTTTGAGTTGAAGCAAGGAAGATTAGGAATTGTTCCTCTTAAGTGCACTATGATTAGAAACTCTTCTTAACAACCAACATGTACAAAATTCTTCTCAGTGCTAAATACCTTTGCAATAGCACCTTGAAGGGTTGGACACACATGCTCACCATGGACCTTGAAAACCACATAGTGAAAACATGGTCTCTCTCACCAAAGAATTAACAAGAATTGCAGAAAGCGAATTTTCTCCACTCTTTTTTCACAGATACATGCAAAATAAGGAAATGATTTTATTTTGTGCACCTAGGACTACTCACATTGAGAATAAAACCATAAATTTTAACTAAGGTCACCCCAGAATTTTTTTTTTTCTTGCTTGTGTTTGCATTGCAGCTGCTTCAGTATAGCACCACTGAGAGAACCCAACAATGCCACAAAAAATCCTCATGGACTTCCCTTTCTCCCCAGCACTGAGGTAGGCTTTAATAAATTTAAAGTGCATTCCTTCAGCAATCCTCAATAGATGATTATTTAATAAATAAAACTAAGTGCAGGAAAAGGTGGGGCCATGCTGGAATTAAACTTGGTGTATTTTTTCATAGTCTCTTTTAAAAAGAGTTGGGAGTTAGTGCATTTGAGTTTTTGAATTAAAGTATTTTGAAAGCAGACTGACTCATAGAACTGCTACTCAGTTGTGCATATTTCTTGATACCAAGTGACTGGTTTTTTGCAGGATGCAAAAAAACTTCCTCCAAAAGAAACAAAAAATGAATGCTTCTTACAATGCTTTAATAGAGAAAATTACCGGGTAATTTAAAAATACTAAATGTACATCATAAACAGAACACTGTTCTGCTAGACAAACGATTAAATTGCTTATCTGCTTCTTCGTGTGCACAGTTACAATACAAAGACAGTCTCACCAAATTAATCCAATATTTTGATAATAGAAAGTATTTGATATCTCACTTATATATTATAATAACTGAACTGAAACTTGTCCATTTTGGAAGTGGAGAGAGATCTGCAAGTATCTGAGGTGTACATGAACACCAATTATCTATTTCCAATGCCTTTGTGCATGCAAGTCAAACCAGCTGTGTACATGTGCAATTACCCATATTCATTATATCACAGGACTAAGTATATTTTCACATACTTGGGTCTTTCTCACACCTAAATGTCCTTCTTCAAGTATTGCTAGCCTTTCTCGATAATTAAAGGCAAAGAGAAAAATTTAAGTAGAATTCTTAAGGCAATTATTTAAAGAAAGTTCAGATAAGAAAGTTGATAGACCATTTTTTCAACAAAAATAGCTCTATTCTGTAGAAATATAGCTAGAATTTTTCAGGCACTAAAACATTTTTCCATTAAGAATTCTTCCACAGCCACTCAATTTCTCAGGGGACTTTTTGCAAATTATTTTTAAAATGTTTTAATGATTTCATTTGAATAGTTTCATGCTTGACTCCAACCATCAGATCAAATTGGATTGGCAATTTTTCAGACCAGAAGTTCACTATTATGTACATCACCAATTATTTTTTTCATCATGATGACAACTATTCTGATCACTGGATGCAGTGATCAGCAGTTATTACAGTTCCATATGGCATTAACATCCCTCTGTAAATCTCAGCAGCAGGTTTGGAATGGATAAACAGAGCAGGAGACCAGAGAGGTGCCTAGTGCTAATTTATCCACACTAGTTCAAAGAGTGGTACCCATTTTTTCCAGTTGGCCTTCTCTTGTCCACACCTAGAACCACATCTGTAGAAAATCATTCAGAACCACACACAAAAATGTAGACCTTAAAAGTGACATTATAATAGCTTGACTTTACCTATGTGTTGGCCACAAGACTTCCAGCTCCCAGGATATTGTCAAAGAAGCAGAGTTCTATTTCAATGGATGTTTAACAATGAGAAATGCAGAACTCATCAAACAAAAACGAGTATATGGGCTTTTTAAACTTTTGTTATTTTAATTTAAGCCTCTCGATTTATTGAAGTACAGAAAAGAAGATTTATGTTATTAAGAGAAATGCTATGCTACCATTTCCCACCAGCATTTATCAAGAATTCTGAAAAATGCTACACAAGGTCTTCAGAGGAGTATTTATAAACAGGGGGAGAATAAATGAATTTAAAATAAGAAAAATTAATTAAGATACAAGTTGGGCACTCTCTAAAGAAGATTCAGAATCACAGCTTTGGACCCAGGTGCATTTGTCCTCCTTTTTTCTTTTTTTTCCCCTTTTATTCTGTTGTACAGCTTCTACAGTTTAAAAAAGTATTTTCCATGTGATAAAAATAACTCTTGAAGACTCCAGTGTCCTTAGGCAATATTACATTGGAAAATTTTTTTCCTTTGTAGAAATATAATATCTAGAGCAAGCACAAATGGTAACTTAGAACTTTCTAAGATGCACACATAAGAATACAGTACAGAGAAAGATCTGTGCTGTATATTTCCGAAAAATATATCTACTATTCCATGGAATAAAATGATTGCACTGAGTTTCCAGAGCTTAGAAATAATGAATAGAACACAGATTTTAGATAATGTTATAAAATTGCAGATATGCTGAACTTATTTATCAGGTTTTGAATGTGATAACTAGCATAAGCAATGCAACAGAATAATCCCATTTTTATTCTACTGTTCCATGCACGACATCAGCACAACATAAAATATTTGAATAAGCAAATGCAGGCCTGCAACTTGCATTAAATCCATCCTAGATGACACTGAAAGAGTAGGGTATTCATTAAATGTAATGTGCTTCAACCACATTAAAGGAAAACCTTTGGAGGACCAGAGAGATCTGCACACAATGATAATTATAATGGGTTTTTTGCAGCTGCAAACTAAGGTGCAAAACTATCCTTACTCTAATCCTAAAAGAACATAAATTATTATTACAAAAACAAACATAAATCTGGCATTTTTTAGAAGTGTGACAACTGAAAGGGAAAAAATGGAGATTTTGTAATGGTAGGAATTATAAAATAGACATCAGCAGAATAATGCTGTAATTAGGGTTTTCTTTTCACTATTTGTAGGTACTCAAAAATGCCCCAAATTTTTAAAAACCTTTAAAGTGGGTAAAGGAAATAACTTACCAATGCATACAAATGCCTTAAGGGTAGGTGCCAAGAAGACCAGAGCAGACCCATGTCAGTGGTGCCCAATGACAGACAAAAGGCAACCACCACAAACTGAAACAGGAATCTGAATATGAGAAAATTTTCTTTATTTCCTTATATTTATTTCTCTCTGCTGACAGAGCACTGGAACAGAGTGTAATCTCCTCTGGAGATATTCAAACCCCACCTGGACATGGTCCTGTGCAACCTGCTGCTGCTGAACCTGGGTTTTTTTTGGCTAGATTATCTTCAGAGGTCCCTCCCAACACCAATCATTTTCTGATTATGTGTTTCTCTGAAAAAAGAAAAAAAAAGTTCCTTTAGAATTGAGAAGATTGTTCTGGTACCTGACAGCAAACTTACAGTGGCAAAGGGATGCTCCACAGTGGCTTTAAACTTTCATCCTTGTACCATACTTGAAACATTTTAAATTAAATACTGCATATAGAATATCATATCTTTCAAGAATATATCCTCAATTAATCACTCCAAAAATATATATACTGAAACAAGAGATAGACACAGTGCTGTGCTTCATGTATTTTTTTCCTTGAAATGCAGATTATTAATCTAAGTTTTACTTTAAATTGGACCTAAAGTAGTTCTATTTTAAGGATTTTAGATTAACTTCAAAAGATTGTGGATAATTACAATTTTATCCAATGCAAGGGTAATTTATGCTTAAAATGAAATATTAAAATATGCATAAACCTGAAAAATTTCAGCTGAAATCTCAGGTCAAATTTGCAGAGGCTTACGGCCACACAAGAATTATTACTGAATATAATGAAGGCTAGAATCCTAACTAAAATGTAGGCTGGTTAGTGATGATTTGCCAACTTATTTTTTTTAAATTTTACAAGGTTGAAATTTTAATTAGAGTCTAACTAGTAACTTTATTTCTACAAACCTTTGCTTTATAACTTGGAATCAATAATGAATATTAACTGTTGAACATTCATTATTGAATAAATGTTCCCTCTATAATATTTAAAATTCCCTTTTGACAAAAATGCATTTATTTTGGAGACACTGCAGTGACACCAGTCAGATGACTTTTGAGGGATGTTTTGTTTGTTTTATTTAGATTTTTAAACAATGGATCTGGTAATGACAATCTGACAACTTTGAGAATAAAACTACCCTTTAGCTCCTATTCTTACAATCTATCTCTAGCCAAAGGACTATTTGTTTTTAACTTCCCCTAAAATATCTCTGAACCCATCTTTTTAGAGGCATCTTAACCTACTGAACTAACATATGACTTAAACTTATTTTAAGTGAACTTTCTTGCATTGCACCTTGATGTTTTGTCTGCTTAAACATGGGTTCATGTTGGTGGATTCACTGAATATTGCTGTAGTCTGACTAAAATTATGAACAAAGAGCCTGTTAACAATTCAGAGGATGTAGCCTTTTATCTCTTTATCAACATCATCTACTGTCTTCTGACCTAAAAAGAAGAAAACCTAGAAGTTTTCTAAGAAAAAGCAAGTTTCAAGTAGTGACTGGTTGAACTGTATTATATATCAGGAAAGAGTTGCTATTTTCTGAGCCTGCCCATGTAATTTAGGGAGAAAAAATGACAGGTAAATGCTCCACATGACTTATATCTCAAGTCACTCTTTTCTTACCAGACAATTTTAAGACTGAGACAGTCTATTTTCACAGGAAATATGACCTTTTAAAATTACTTGTTTTCCTTTTAAAAATACTTGTTGTCTGATTACTGTTTATGATATTAAGAAATTATGATAACCCTTAGTAAATCCTCTTGTTTTTTCAGCTAGAGATGTTATTTTTAAGTTCTTCTTTGAAACACATCTGCTTGGGGAAAGTTTAGACCTAAATTCTTAAACTCAGCAGCAGTGTTAATACATTCTACAGATTTTTTTTGTGTAGATCTTACTTTATTTGGTATGCTCATGATCCTAGTTGCTGCTGAACATGGATATCCTCTAAAAATTCCCTAAACTACAATGTCAATTCCATAAAAATAATTCTAAATCCAAATCTGAAGTTCCAGTAGTAAAGTTGTTTGAAAGACATGGAGAATAGAAGCATTCTTAATTCTCAAAATGACAATTTTTACCTAAACCATATCAAATTTGTGACAAGACACAAACTGCTGTGCCTTTGACAGCTCACTACTTAGAGAAGCATATAAGTAGCAATAAAAGGCTTTTTAAAAGAATTTAAGGCTAACTGTAACATTATTTTGTTATTCAAACATTTTAAAACCTGCATAAATCAAAGACATAATACCTAGTTAATTTATAAGTTCCCGCTGAACTTCTGAAAATATTTTAGTTTTGTTTCACTGCCGCAGGGTTTGCAGCCATAAACACATCTTGATAATGACATAATGGCACATGTTGAATATATGATTGTGGTCCTGTGGCCCCCAGCATAAAGAGGACATGGAGCTGATGGAGAAAGTCAAGAGGAGGGCTCCAAAACGATTGCAGGGAAGAGACAGAGAAGGGGCCAGAGAGACCTTAGTTCAGTTCTAAGAGCTTAGTTCAGATCTAAGATCCAGTTCTTGGAGCTGGAGAGGACTTTTTACAAGGGGTTGTTTGGATGGGACAAGGAGGAATGGCTTTAAAATAAATCAGTGGGTTTCCCAGAGAAGCTGTGGCTGCCCCATCCCAGATTTGATGGGGCTCTGAGCAGCCTGGTCCAGCAGAAGGTGTCCCTCCTCCTGGCAGGTGTTGGGAGCTAGAAGATATTTAAGTTCCAAGCCAAACCAGTCTTATCATATAAAGCAATATGAAATCAGAAACGTGCTTGATATACAATACCAGATATGTGCCAAATAACCTATTTATGTAGTGAATACACCACCCCATATTCCTACTGATTGTCAAGCTGTTTTTATTCAGTCATTATTTACCAAACTCGACAGAGAAAGAGAACACAACGTTCATTTCTAATAGCCAGCTAGGGAGAGCTGGAACAATTCTGAAGGTCAAATTTAGAATTCAAAGGGATTATAATAAACTGGAAGAGTAGTGAAAAATAATAAAAAAGCAACAATTTATATATCTTCACTGTCTTTATTTGAGAAAGAAGAAAAACTAATACAAAATGGAAAAAATACAGTAATAAGAAACTATTGACTAATATTGTAACAAAGCACCATGGAAATAACAGAAAGCATTTCTCACTGAAAATAAAAGTGCAAGATAAAGTGCAGATGTATTATAAAGGTATCTAAGCAAATCTGTCATGTCAGTTTATGTTTTTTCTCGAAGAAAAAATCACAGCATGATGTCATAGGAAACCAGTGTCACTGATGACATTGATAAATGTCCCTCTAGGTAAGTTTTACTTTCGTGTCAATGGGATCAATAATCAGGCCACACATAATGGCCTTTGATGGGTAATTTCTGAAGACCTTGTAGGTAAAGCGATGTAGGCTGAATATTTCCAACAGGTTATAAAACACTATTATTTTAATGAAATACCAGGAAAATATGTTAACGTGGGGATGTGAATGGAACAAATTTAGTTGAATTTTGAACAAAACTTTTAAATACAGAAAATGGAAAACGACATTCAGTATCCACTACAATTCTTGCTACCAACCACTGCGCTTTTTTATCAGTTTATCACTTTTTTTCTTAGCCGAAAGATAAATCTGCATTTTCCCATCCAGTCCGTCTAATCAAGTTAGTATAACTAGGCCCTAAAGGTGAAAATAATAAATCTAAATTACTCATACAAGCTTTACTTTATGTATGTCAAAGTCATATAGTGACAAAACATGAATATAAAGTAATATATGAAGGTTGTTATGTCACCTGAAGCACATCTGTGTGATATTTATCTCCATGACTCTTGCACTGGGCTCTATCCATTCTCTTCTGCTGTTGGCAGGTAGTGTCAGGGATCTGGCAGGACTATACAGCTTTGTGAAGTGGAGGGACAGGATGCTGTGACAAAAGACAAGTGAGTAACACTGGTGAGAATGTTTTCAGTACTAAGGCACCCCAAAAAGGCCAGGCTTACACCGGCAGATTTAATCTAAATGAAAAAGTATATCCTGACTCCATACATTTGGAAAATACCACTTACACTTTACTGTGTTTCAAATAATAAAGATTTTAAAATGATGCATTACATTTTATACAGAGGGGGAGGCACAGTGCAGTTAATGAGCTGATTTGAAGACGAGAGTAAGTTGGAGCATTCATCACCTGAAACCATCTATATGGATTAGATGGGCATGATTTTGGTTCCTTTACTTGGAAAGATAAAACCTCAAAGAGCTAAAAAAATGGTTATCCAGGATTGTCTTTTTAAAAATCCACATGGTGGGTGCTATCTCATGAGATAAATTTTAATGTCATGTACAGTTCTGCCACAAAATTGGAAGGGGCAGGAAAATGAATGCATACAAAAGCTCAAATTCTCATTGCCTAATATAAAGCTTAGGAACTGTGACTGTCTATCCTTACTTGTTAAATGCTGTAATTGTTGTTTACTCATTTTTCTTGCTTAGCTTGTTTGTTTTTATTGATTTTGTTGCTGAGTATTTTGTTGCATTTTACGCCTATTGTGATTTGAGTTTATTGTGCATTTTAATGCAAATGTGTTTATAAGAAGTGAATTTGTATTACCGTGAGGGTTTTTCTATTTTCCTTTTTTTTTTTTTTCCCTGAACAACTTTACATCTGAAATGTACCATGCTGCCCAAAGGGCCTCTGTAGCACACTTGGCTAAGTGACAAGACTGCACTTGTTGATGAACATACCTCACTGCATCCAAATTATCTACCAGCATAGAAAGATTCTGAAAACATAAGTCAGAACAGGTTCTAGGAACATTAACATCAATGTACATGGATTTTCACATAGAATCAGGGAAGCACTGAGGATAATTCAGATAGAATCCATAGGATCTGACCCTCTGTGATCTTAAATCCGATTCCTGAAAAGTTCTCAGTGACGACAAATCTCTGCGTTCATGCTGAATCTGGCAGATTTTAGGTATTTGAAAGAAAAAGAATCTGGCAATTTAGCCTAAGCTATTTTTTGTCTGTCATGTAAAACTATACTAAGTTCTTCTTTGCTGGTTTACTTCAAGCATCAACCCTCTTCTCAGTAGGAGTCCTACATGGATTTTTTACAAGAAAACAAAGGGTTAATTTCATTTTTCTCGATGCAGTTTCCAAAATATTAACTTGAACATGTCTGTGAAGACACTGCCTTGAAGATAGATAACATATTTCAAAGTCCTTTGGAAACATGCTGTAATGGACATTTTAAAAATAATTGGGAGTCATATTGCCAACATAAACCAAGACAAATATAGATTCTTTGGCAGATCTACATGCATCTATCTGCTGAGCGCTATTTGAAAAGTGAAAGTATTATCTTAAAGCCAATTGTCAATCTAAACACAGCCAAGAAGCCTGCATCGACAGAGAATTAAGCATTAACCAACACTTCATTTTTTTGCAAAAAACCTCTCTGTTTGTGTTGTGGTCTCAAAGTATTACAGCAGAAATATTAATGAAATTAGAACAGTACTGAATTCCATATTGATCTTGGGTAGGGAGAAAATGGAACTACAGAAATGGCTTTCAAAAATTTAACATGACTAAATCAGAAAAACCTCAGTATTTCCTGTATTCTCACAGAAAAATAAATTGGTTTTAACTCTTTATCTCTCTCAATGCTTTCCTTGATGCTACAGTCATGGAAAGTTTTGTCAATGACTGTAAAAATGTGACCCGCAGTTTTTACATGTAAGAAAATATTTTGGGCTTAAAAGTAAGAATGTTATACAATTTAATAGTACATATTAGACAGGACCGAGAAGTTTCGTTTTCCAAGCATATGTTTGAGAAAAGTATAATGCTATTTTCTTACTAATATTGTGGATAAATGCAATTTTTTTTTTAAAGTTTTAAAATGTAATTTAATTTAGTGTTTCCCTCAAAAACCTCTTTTCCAATGACCTGTTAAGAGATGATATTTGCAGAACTGTAGTAGCTTGGCACTAATAATTTAGCTGAAGTCATCACTGGCTCTTTTCTTTCTCTTTCCCTCTCCTGAGGGAGTTAGTTATCAAACCATGAACTCACCTTTTCAATGAAATATATCCTTTACATTAAGAAGGGAATTCTATCACAGGTTCTTACCTATATTTTTGTGTTGTACCACTGGGTTAATGAAACATGCTTCTGCTAAAGCCTAGATGAAGTTCATTAACTCGTTTATTAAAAGCCATTCACAAAGGCAAGAATGTGTTCCGTATACTAAATTCATTGTTCGCATCCCTAGTTACAATATGGCAAAACCAAAAGTACTTTTTAATATAATGACACTAAATCCAGTCCCTGTGGTTTACTGTTTTGTTTTGTAGGCTGTGTGATCATTTTTCAAAAGGTATACTCTCATTTAAATTTATGGGCTAAATACCTGCCATCAACTATGCAGTATTTTAAAGTTTTATATTCTTTGTAAGTAGATTTCAATACTAAAATCTGTTAAAAACGACTTCTACTTGATTAAATTTTCTTCTGCAGCCTGTCTGTCTCTCCCTGATGTGTCTGACTCAGTAACTGGGGAAGAAGTGTCTTCTATCAATCAATGACAGAAAGTGCTGAATCTGAAAATGCTGACTGAGCACCATGGAGGACAGTCAGGTCTCTGACAGCAGTCAGGGGAAGTTTAAAAATTTCAATATGAGTGCTAAACGCCTTTTCAAAAGGCATTCAAAGATTAATCAGGAAGAAAAAGATCATGCTCAAAAAAAAAAAAAAAAAAGTGCTCAAATAAAATCATTGATCTGAGATTGGCATTTGCAGAACAAAATAAAAGAATCCTATTACCTCAGCTGAACTTTCTCCAGTGACAATGCCTAAAATAACAAGGATGTGTTTCATGATTTTCTTCTCAGTATTGTAGATCAAACAGGATTTTAAACAAACAAGAGAGTGAGTAAGTAAATATATTACCAGCATTTAAGAGTTCATTCATGGATGAATGTTTATAGCAGCATGTAACTTCAGTAATGACTATCGGATATTATTACTAATTTCCTTGAATAACAGCAATGCTATCCATTGCTATAAGACAGTGACGAGTATTTACGTTCATTGTCTATTGATTAATTAGTTTACATGTAAAATATATGCAGAATTTAATTTTTTATAAATACATGCATATTTATAGTAAAGGGTTTAATTAGCTGCAGACCTGTATGTCCTGTCAATGAAAGTATAAAATGATCATTCTAAGAAACAATAGTTGGCCTGTTTAGGAGGTGCAAATCCTTTCTGTTCATCCTTGTTATTTTCCGGGTCATTAATGAAGTTATCATTCTTCATATACAGAAATTAACTATGCAAAATAGCAACTGATGCTAGGAATTGCGCATCTGAACGTTGCACTAAGTTTTTATTTTGTAATAGTATTTTCTTTATTTTGAGATTCTTGTTTTCAAGCCATATTTCTGAAAACACTGGCTTTGTAAAATGTGGGGAGCTCCCCTGTCAAAGAAGGATTTGGCAAGACCAAAATTGCACAGGTAGTGCCAACAGAAAAGAGCCATGTAAAAGAATAGGAACTGATTTTCTGTAAAGCCAATTGATTTGATAATTGTAGACCATATTGGCAGACAAATTCAAGATGTCATTTAGCAGTGCTTTTTCAAGGTTAATGAATATGCTTGTCTCTGGCTAGTAAGAACAGCATCACTATGGATCACAATTATCTTCTTACAATCATCTGTTGTTTACATTGCACAGAGCAATGTGCCATTTCATAGATACTAAACTACCTATTTTATGTTCTGCCCTGCACAAGGAAACTTGCATGCACAAGGCAAATGGGCTTCACTGAGTTCCTAACATGAAAATTCAAAGTTTTTAAACAAAAAATTTATATAGGGAGAGAAAGGACCATGGGCCAAAAGCTGGTTGAGAACACTGAAGCTGAATTTCCAGAGAAAGCATTATTTTCCTTTGGTTAGTGTCCCATTCAGGATACTTCCAATCTTTTATACCAGGACTGTGTAATTCCAGTTGAATCATTTTGCATTGGTGATAACTCTATGAATTTCAACCCCTAGCTTTAATTTTCAATGTTAATTTTTTAATGAATCAGTAATACTCCATCTACATACAGTTCTGTTGGAGCAGTCACTATCAAGTGGCAGAGAGACTCTCTGGTTAACATTCTGTAATCCTATGTGTACAAGTAACCCATTGTCTTCTTTCCATTAAAAAACCCAACCAATCAAACAAACAAGCCCTAAAACCAGCCACATTCCTTGAACAAGAATACTCATCAGCCAGTTACAATTTTTAGCGTTTGCTCCTAGTTTTCTGAGAAATTCATTCATACTCATAGCAATCATGCTTAAGATCAGAAAACCACCTTGTTGGATTTAGAGAGAATGTCACTCAGGCTTTCTGTTGAATAGTTTCTAGAATTTTATTTTATAATCACCGGTGTTTTACATTAATGTTAAAAAAATAAGATCATAAAATCAAGATTGTAAAAGAATGGTCTTGCATTCCAAAAAACACTAAGTGTCTTTCAAACTCTTCTTTTATTACTTATGACTTACAACATATATTCATTGTTGTACTGTGACATTAGATATCCATAATATTAGGTTGATCAAGATCAAACTCTCAAATTGATGAGTTATAAGATATGACAAAATAAGGAACATGACCAGAAATTGTCCATGACCAGAAAATAAGGTAAATTGTATTATAGAGAAAACTTAGACAATAATGTATTTTTCCTGTTATTACCGAAGTCTTTACTGGCTAAGTTTCAAAAAACAACAATAATAACAAAATCTCATAAAATGTGTACAGTAAAAATGTAGTAATTCACACTGGCTGGAAGTTCCATCACATATTTCTATATTTTATGATTTATGCAGTACAGTAGTGACCAAATACAATTAAAACCAAAGCAATGTGCCTTAAAATGTACTTTATTCATTTCTTTGAGAAGTATAATTTTGTTATGACACTACTTCATAGCATGCTTGTAAATGTTCAACAGTGCATTTGGCAAAAGTAGTATAGCCTAAGTAACGCAAAATTTCATTAAAATGCAGTTACAATATCTTAATCTAAAATGTAAAACTATAAGTGTACAGAAGTATACAGACTAGTAAACAATGAATTATGAAAACATTACTTTGGAAAAATGGTAAGATATATATCACCTATGAAAATAATATAAAAATTCACTTTTTTTCACCTTCCAGTGGGGAGAATTTGTTCATTCATTTGTTAAATCTGTGTGTTCTCAACACTAGTCTCAATCTTCCCAAGAGAAATGCTATTAATGTGGATCCTCCTTACCAGTGTGAAACCCTTCTTGAAATGAGCAAAATACGTGAGCATACCTACACCTTGCACCTCTCAACATCAAAACCAGAAGAGTGGCTAAAAAATACAATAAATACTTATTGGACAGTAAAAATTAAATATCTTTTTTCATATAAAAGCATTTCTGATACTTGAAGAACAATGGCCTACTAAAGTTTTCTCAGGCAAGGTCTGAAATATGACTCTTCTCCTTCTTCCAAAATTTATTATTTTCAAGTTGTCAATGAGAGAAAAAAAATGGCAACAAGCAAATAAAATTTTTGAAAGTCTAAATTTTTTCAACTTCCCCCCATCAAATAATGCATTGTCACTATAATCCAAAGTACAAAACCTTCCCAGTGCAGTGATAAGGGGTTTTAAGATGAAAGGAGAAATTAGCATTTTCTTTTATAAAGCAATCAAAACTATTGCTTTAAAAAGTTATGTCAACATAACTTAGTGATTATTTTTTTTATTTCCAAATCTTTCCTGGGAAGCACCAAACTATAGTTGCACCCAACTTAAAAAAAAATCATCATAGAATTTTCTAGTGTGCAACTCAAACAAGTGGTCAAGTAGCATGGGCAATTGGATCACTCATTCAGCTAGAGTTATCAATGCAAATGTAACAAGGCAAAAAATGAGACAGAAAAAAAGTTGAATTTGAATGCATTTTTTGGCTAGTAACACAGAATATTTCATATTCACATACCAGTATAGTCTTGTGGAAAAGTGATTATTGCAATGTAATGTTCCAGAGGCAAAAAGAGGAATGTGCATGTTGTGAAGCAAAATTGAAAGGATTTAGTACCCAGGGGCTTACAGTAAAAGTGCTTGGCTGAAAAAAGAGTCAAGATCCTTAATGAAACACAAATTAATAGTATCACTACATCTGTCTGAAATTTAATAGTATCACTACATCCGTCTGAAATGTTCTTCAAATTTAGGTGAGAGCACTTGGGTTCCAGCACTAGATTCTGGCATAACTTTTTCTCAGTACCTACAGACATTAGGCAGTTCACGTTGTACTGGATTCCAGATGTTGTTCTGAAACTTGATGCTAGAAATAGGTTTTGCTTTAGTTCAGAAACCATTTCAATGATTTGTTCAAAGCTCCAATATAAAAAAAGGCATTTCTTGGTTTGCTGCTTGAACTGTTTTGTCGAAGTACGTAGCTATTAAGTCTAGCATCATGCCATTTGAAGATTGTGACTGTGAAAAAACAGCTATTTACATAAATGTATTCAGCCATTTTTATGCAGTTTCATTTTTAACTGCATTGATTGCTATCAGCTCTGCTAGATTGCTTTCTTCTAGTCCAATTAAGTTCAGAAAAAAATCACTGACTAGACTTTCTCAAAGGAACAAAATTATTGATCATCATATTTCAATACTGGCTCACCACATCCATTGTAAGAAGCAATTGAAATCTTAACATGTACTTTACTCTTGAAAGTCCTAAATGTGATAAGAAAAATATCATTACCTACAGCTACCACGTGACTGGTGCAAACTGTGCATCTGATCCAATTCCCAATAATGTCAATGGCAGTGTTTCCATTGATGTCACGGCACACGGTCAGTTCCTGCAGGGGAAAGCTGTGTCTCTCTGTAATCAGTTGAAAACAAAATGAAGTCAGAATATTACCCCCTCCTCTCAGGTACCTGTGACTAGAGGAATTTCGTTAAAATAGTTCACAAGAGGGGTTTGATTCATGGTTTGGTTTTTTTGTTGGTTTTTTTTTGTTTGTTTGTTTTTGTTTTTTTATTTTTTTTTGCAATGTAGCATCTTCCTTCTGTCAGTGCCAATATTCTTGAGAAGAGGTAAACTTTGAAAACTGAAGGACTGCAGTGGTTTGTCATTATGGTAACCAGACAAGACTTACAGCCCTACCACTCTGTGCCAAAATGCCAAATGTGTGTTCTGGCCAGGAAGAAATGGAGCAGAGAACACTGGTACTGGAAAGCATGAGAAAACTTAAGTCAGTGCACAGACCTTACTTATTGAGGAGTTAGGATGGGACTAACATTTATATCTTTAAATTATAAAAGTTCCAAGCACTGACTTTCAAGGAGGAATGTGCTGATTTAAGGAATGTATTAGTCTTTAGCATTTAGCTTTTCACAACAAATCCATAGTTTATTTAGACATCCTGGTCATAGCTAGTCAAAGCAAAAGGGCTTCCTAAAGAGCTTATGAGAAGCTTCACACCTCGAAATTAAAAAATATTTTTTCGAATACAATTATGAAGAAATTCAATTTCCTATTTTTTTAAATTGAAAAATTCGTTTGCAGTTGCAAAGGATCTCTGAAGGCCTTTATTCCCATTTTCTTCCTTTCAAAATGATGATCAGAAGATGGACAATTAAAACTCTAGTTTATTTTCAAATATTTGTTCCCATGACCATCTTTTTTTCCCCCCAGAAAAATAAAAAACCCATGCCATTTCTTTAAAAAAAAATGCAAGGATTGAGGCAAATACTTTTTTTTAAATCATGTGTGTGTGTGTTTTTTTATTTTGGTTTGTAGGAGTGGGAAAGGAAAACACTGAAATGAGGAAGAAAAAGGAAAACACCCAAAATAAGGAAATGCATAGATGCAGTTCTATGGATCTCAGTTTCCTCTCAGTTTTGCCTTCTGGCAATCTGGTTCGTGGAGTCATGCTATTCTTGGTCATAGCTTATTTAAGCCCACATTTCCATAAGTATTGCTTTCACTGAGAATCATTCCTTACAGACCTTGCAGTCACTCCTTTTTGGCTTACTGCTTTTTCAGAGATTGCAGCAAGGTCTCTGCCTCTCACAAAAACTCCAGACGTGAATTAATTCCCACAAACATTCATTCAGGAAAAAAGTCTGTTCTATTGAAGCTGAAAAGCGTGGTGCTTTTTAGTTGCTCTTATTGTGCAGGTCTGATTAGTAAAGCCATTTTGCCAGCACCTGTCATTCTTGCAAAATTTCAGACCCACTTGCAAGAGTGATGATATATTATATGCTCTTCTATCAAACAGTTGTCCAGCAAGTCAATCAAATATGCATCAAGTCAATGAGAAGAGCTTCATTTTCAATCATCTATTGCATTTTCGCTGTTTGGACAAACAGTAAGACATTTCTAGTCATTCAATATGCAGATACATTATCAAATCCATTCTTTTTCCATCAGTGAAGAAAATATCCGTAAAGGTGAAATCTGCAGCAGCACTAAATTTGACACCGTTTTTATGTAATGCACTAAACTGTACACTGACCAAAGGTGACAGGGAAATCGTTTTATTGTTTTATTGTGCAAACCCCCTTCTCTCTCCCCAATCACAGGAGGTGGCTGGGAGAACCAGTTGTGACAATGTTCTCAGTTCTTTAAGCAGGCCTTCAATGGCCTTTCACAGTTATTTCACTAAGGTGAAGTGCATGTGAAAAGGACATGTAAATGTCTGCCAGATGTCTTCCTAAGCTCAGACTAAACCAGGGAACAGAAGAGAGAAAGAAATAGGTTCATACCTGGCAACCTCTTACTTGTTAGTGCATGGCTTCACACCTGTACTGTGTTATTTGTCTATGAGTGAAATGTGTAAGCGGATTTTTCTGTCCAGGAGGAACAATCAGAAGACCAATAATAACTTAGAAGAAGTTATTGTGCTGGGGGAGGTCATTAAAATGAACTCTATACATTACAGCAACATGCAGGAGTCATGTCCTTGTTGAAGACCCTCCCCTAGCAGGAAAAACAGCAGCTCCAACATCCTGGATAAGATGATGCATGGTTGTTAGGCCATCCTGAGTCCCAAGATTCAAGATCAAAAACCAGTCCAAACAAGTGCAACACCCCAGTCAGACAAATGCATCAGTTGGGCATAACTGAAAGAAGGCAAACATGCTGAGAAAAGGTTCAGAAACTAAAGCAGGAATCACCCCAAGGCATGAATGCAAACTCCAAGGCAACAGCATCAAGCTGCAGTAGGTCTGAGCAGCAGTCATTGCAGCTTAACTAGTGGCTGCTCTGCTGTCCTGTGGAACTGATAACATCCAAAGGTTTCATGCACACCAAAAATAAAGGGTGTAGATAGATAGGCAGCTTAACAGAGTACTGGGCTGCTCATCAAAATGGTTTTAGTATTTTGCTATGCAGTATAACAAATAAATGGGGCATGGAGGATGGACAATGAAACTTCAGGAAAGAGGGTTTTGTGAATGTAGTGGAAAAAAAAACTAGAAGAAAAAACATGCATGTTCAAAAAGTTAGGTCAACAAAAGAGATTAGAATCAAGGACTGCATCAACTGATATTGTCACATAAAATATTAATGTTGTTTAAGGGAGAATCGAATTGACTGTGGTTACAGGCTTCAGTGACAGGCAGGACAGCAAATGTTTCCCAGTTATCAAAAGGAAGTGTGAGACAGGAGTAATTAAGGGCTCTGTGCTACTTTCTCTAGGCTTGCAGCATTGTTAGAGGAATTGAGAGAGTGACAGGAGAATTTTAATTTTGGGTATAGAGTCACATCTGTTAAACAAAGGCAATTTTTCAGTATCAATACAGAAAGTTAAACGTATTCTTATAGGAAAAAAATGTAGACTTAGAAGTGTTATGACCCAGTCCAGACCTCTCCAAACCAGTGCAAATCCAGCATGAAGTTGATTTCTACCATCTTTGGGGTCACTGGCATCACCAGCAATAAAAACACACCAAATAAATGACAGTCAGCTATCACAAACATGTATGGAAATGATGGCCACATTACTGGACAACTTTAGAAACCCAAGGCTTCAGAAATTGCTCCCATACACCTCCACAACTTACAGTGAAAGCCAGGCCATTTCTTCAAACTCATCTCAATCCTTTAAACACTGAGGTTGTCTCCAAGCTGACCAAAGGACTACACCAACACGAGAAATAAGCATTTCTCAGTTTGAAGAGGTGTTGAAGTTTCATTGGTTTTGTGGTATGCTCTCTTCCCAGAAGAGAGAAAGTGTGGCTGGTGGAAATGTTATAAGCAATAACAGAATTTGATGAAAGCCAATGTTTCCAGCTCGAAGCTATTCTCCTTTGAAAATTGACTCCAGCTGATATATTAGCTGTTGTTTGTGTGCTATTGGTTTACTCACTGTCAAAAGTAAAAATGTCCATAACTGATTTTCCTCAGACTAAAACGTTGAAATACACCTGAAGAATGATAGAGCTCTTATTGCCACAAACAAAAGTTTAAACACTTCAAATTGTATCCTACAAACTTTGTTTATCCTGAGGAATATTTATCATCTGTGAAATGGGTACAGAAAGCTGAATGGTAAAATCTTTTTAAGTGGAAATACTCACATCAAAAACTCACCTTTATTAGAAGTTACATTTGATTAAATCATTGGTCTATTCATACAGATCTAAGAGCCATTTACTAGAAAACACGACACCCAAGAAACTTTTCTGCTATTTTCAGTGCATATACTACAGAAATATATTACTGACCCCTATTCTTTTTTTCATAAGCTGCTGTGGTAACTGAGAATTAGCTGACATGAATCTACTGTAATTTCTGTTTGTAAAATAAACAGAAGTGAGCAAGGCTTTTAATGAGATTTACACCTTTAACATTTTCAATTTCACTCTAAAGTTTATAGATTAATTTTGCGTAATATATTCTGAGATGATTTTTAGAGTTTTATATGCATAGAAATATGTATACAAAACTCTAAAAACAACACTAATAATACTAATAGCACTAAAAGATATACTCTAGATAATACTACATAGAGCAAGCAAGGTCACAATTCTGAAACAACTCTCAAAGAGCCTTGTGAGCCTTATCCTGTGGTGTTTTGGTAGCACTTGTTATGTTTCCCAGTATCTGATGATTACTTTCACTATGGATAATAAACACAGTCCTCCGTTGCCTTAGATATTAAAGATAAGAGGGGGAGATGTTTAAGAGAAGTGAAGAACTTCCCTCTGTTCCACACGGCAGCAACCACCGGGAATTGTAGAGCTGTTTCACCAGTGCACATTCCAAGACAAATTCCAAGGTTGTGTCCCACTCTCCCCTCTTCAGCACACTGCAGTGGATGATGTTCTGCTGTAAGAGGGGAAAAGCTGTGGCATTCAAAACTGTCCTCTTGCCTCAGAGAGGAACTTGAAGAGCACCACAAAGACCAGAAGCTACTAATTAAACCCAAGCAAACCTCAAGGCAGCCAACTCCTCACTGTATATGGCCTGAGGAAATACTTGGTGGAAGATGTGGGTCTCTACAGTAGTGGCAGAAAAATGCAGGCTTTCATGAAAAGAAATACTTGTGTCAGCCCCACGTACATGGGAGGAGAAAATGGATGACAAAGCTGGACCAAAACTAATGATCTGAACAACTCAGCAACTCTGAGGCACAAGAACTACTGTTGCCTCAAGAGAAGGGATCCTTGATAGCAGTAGTTTGGCAGAGGGGTGCATGAAAAGCCCTGCATAATAAAAAGCTGTCTCCCCATACAGCATCTTCCAAAGCACAGGAAATTATGATTTCTAGGAGACAACACAGGTTGCTTTTTAGAATAGTAAATCCAAGCATCTGACGGGTCTTTCACGGCACTGTGCTTCTGGGCAGTCAGAAAGGCAGTCAAGAGACAGATTTAAAGGAAATTAAATGGATTTTAAAAATTAAGTTTGACTTCACAATATTCTATTTGCATGCTGCTGCTAACATAGCCGGACTAAAATAATTTTTAAACTTGGCACACATCATTAATACAGTTAGAAATGTTGTATTACAGTTGCATTTACAGTCCTAAAGAGAATATTTAGTAAGTAGAACTCTACAGTGATGCATAGAAAACAGTAGGAAAAAAACAGTTTTGGAAAATGGTGGCTGTAAATCTGCAGTAAGTCAGGGACAGATTTTACAAGGGTACTCCTTTTTGGCTAAACCTCTTTGCCTTTGAGTAATATTTTACCTTTTTCATTGAATGTGTAACTTTACCTTCCAAAAGGGAATCTGAAAAATGTTACCTTTCTGACTGCTGTGATGCAACATAAATAATAGTACATATACATAGCAGAATGCATGGTGCTTCATTTTGTGGTTGATAATAAACTTACCTACTTCTGCTAAAGTAACTCCATTTTTAATAGATTAAGCAACATGCATGCAGCAAGATTAAGGTCATGCATTACTTTAACAGAAGGTAATATTTATTCACACTTCAAAATTCAAAGTAATTTTCTTCAAACTCATATATGTTTCAGGAGATTAATGATGAATACCTCTATGTACATTTTTTTCTTCCCACTTCCTCAGATTCATTATTGGTAGGCAAATTCACAACTTGTGATAATATTGTTGTTGTTGTTGTTATATTTTTAAGCATTTTGTTGAGACTCCAAAAGTCAGGCACAAAACACACTGAGAGAGTGCATCCACTTTGTTTAACCAATCAACCTTCTACAAACACCCACATGCAGGAATTTATGTGTATATGAGGCTACAAATATCATACCAATATATTATGAATATATATACACTGATATACTCAAATTTTAGACATTTAATTCCTTTTTTTCCTGGCTAAGACACAAGTAAAACAACAGAGAAGTAAGTTTAATTTTTATTCAGTTTAATTTCTTTTTCAGAAGACTGCATTAGGTGCTTAATTTAATATTTGTAATTGCAAGAATGGAAGGGGAGGAGTTGTTTCAGGACTAGGTGCTCAGTCATTGTCGATATCACTGGAGTACACAAAGTACACACCACATCACAAATATTAAAGTGCTTTGTGCCAATGGAGTGTGTAAACTAAGCTGAAAGGCAAAGCCTCAGCCAGGCAAAGACTCAGCCCTTGAGACAAAGAATGTAGCATCAAAATTTCCTCAAATGCTTTCAATTATGAGAGTTATTGGTATTCTCAATTGAAATGCCTGGCTTTGAAATTCAGGTTTAAAACAGAAGAAAGGTCTTGCTAGACAGAAAAATTCAATGTGTAAAAGCAACCTCTGCTTAACTTTCAGAATTTGTAAATAAATTTAGCTATTTAAACTGTGTCTCATGTTATGTTGATTCTCTGCTTTCATAATAAATCCTGCCCCTCAAGGATATCTGTATCCCAAGTACCTGTGCAGTAATGTAGACTATAATAGCCCTCTGTGTTAGGAGGAACAGGGACAGAAATAGATACTGGATGACTAAATGCTGATTGACAGTTCCTTCACATGCTCAACTCTTCTCAAACAAAACTGCAATAAAAAGACTTTATATCACACTACTCAAGAGATAGTAAAATGTGTAAACAACTGTAACCCTGTGGAAGAAAAAATATACTTTATTATTATCATGACACACTGAAACATTATTTTTCAAATACATTAACCAGAGATCAAATTATTCAGTGTCTAATGAGAAAGGAAGTGTTCCTTCTCAATTACCCATTAAAATGCTGTTTCTAACAAGAAAAAAAAAAAAAAACCCAAAGAAAAAAAACCACATGGAAGACTGTTGCTATGTAAATACTTAAAGGAAAATATTTTCATGGCATGTGAGAAAGAAACAAGGGGAAAACAGTAGAGAGACAGTGACTGAAACGTCTGCCAGGTACATATCCAAGACAGCTTAAAAGCCCTTATGAAATGAAACTTACCTTTTGAAGCTGTCAGAGTTTACCACCTTGATACATTATTGTGTAAGTCTGAAGAATTCCTTGACAGAAGAACTCTTATAAAGAGCAGCTGAGACACCAGGAAAACCGTGGGGCCTCTCTCACAAAATAATGGTTTATAATCACACACATGATAAAGAAATGTATCGTCTTAGTGACTGACAGACACTCATAAGTGCACAGGCAAGACAGCTGGAGCCACCACAACAGCTGGCTCTCAGGGCTGGCAAAAGACCTATCAACATTTCTGTCAGAAATAAGACCATTTACAAATTGGTGCCCCAATTCTCGCCCACCCCTGCCCTATCTGCTTCCTGGATTTCGTTGTCTTGTGTTAAAGCCTGAGAAATAAGCACTAGGTAGAAACTTCCAGTCTATTAGAGAGCTTTAACTGAGGTCTGAAAAAAAAAAAACATAAAACATTTTAAATAACTTAAAAGAAAAAAAATACTGCTTATTTTTTTTGTTCATAAGTGACAACATGTTTTTCTTGAAGAGTAAAAGACCCAAGAACCAATAGAAAAAAAATAACCCAGATAGGTCATGTAACTGGGAATATTATATGGATGCTTTTTAAAAGCTCAAAAAGATCTTTATCAGCAACACTGCAAGGTAATCTTTGAGGCACATATAAATAGAAGGGGAGACTTTAAATGCAAAAAGAAAGAAACATGCAAAACTATTTTTAAAGGAAGGTAATAATTAAATTTCCTATGAATGAGCATGCAGGTAGATAATAACTGGATAAATGGGTGAAACAAACCTTACTAAGGACCATAAAAATTAAAAAAAACCCCGAGGTCCTTTAACAAATTGAAGACAGTTCCTTGGTACAGAAAACTTTTGGTCTGACCAGATGTAATCACTTATGATCAGCAGCAGGACTAGATAAATAAATCTGAAGAGGCTACCAAAGATCCTAAATATGGATTAAGCCTGCCATATACTCCCAAATATAGCTACCCCCTCCAAAAAAAAAGACAATTTCTACAGCATTTCTATTTGATTTCATCAACATTGTAATTCTTTCTGTATTTATAATTAGACCCAAAATGTCGATGTTTGACTCATGATGCTTGTCTTGAGAAATCAATTTTAATGTTACTCCAGTGGAAATTATGTTGCCCTCCAGGGAGATGAGAATCAGTAGATAAAGGCTCTGGTCTCTTCTCACTTAAGACTCTAAATGTTTTATAACTACATTTGTGGTAATTAGAAATAATTTACTAAATTTAGTAGCTCATGCCTCTAACACAACTACTTTTGAAGCTGTGACAAATGGAACACAGTGTCATCAAATGGATCACATCAATGGACAATCACATCAATTTGGACATCAAATGTCCAAATTCAGTGGAATTTGATTCAGTGGAAGATCCTTGTTGAGTCTGTACACACAGGGCCAGGAAGTGCTCTACAGTCATAAGAGTGAAAGTGGAAACAATTATGGAGCAAAGAGAAGCTAATTATCAACTACTGTCAATTATCCTTCACTATTTTCTCCTATTCTTTGTTGTCTGATTTTCCAAATGGTATTCTCTTGATCAAAGTAGTCAACCATGTTAGGACGTGCCCTCAAGCCCTAGAGCAGCAAATAAATCATAACAATCTAAAAATTAGCTGAAAAATCAGGCAAAATTCTGACTAAAACAACCTGTGCTTTCACCTGTGACATTATTGAAGTTTTACCTAGGTGTGCTTGAAAACAAAGTTCCTTTGTACTGTTTAATGACCTGACAATATAATCTCATCTAGCCAACCTTGGAGCATATCATCTACTGCTTCTTAAACAATCATGTAATAGAGCTATCACATGTGCTGGTTTTATGGATACAGGATTCAAATCCTCTAAGGTTTATACTCAGCATTATTTTTCAGAATTGCAGCTCACCAAACAGGTCCAAACACGAGCTGCCGACCCTAAGGCTTCCAAAAGGCATGAATCACGTTGTAGAAGAGTTCTCAACTTTACAGGGAAATTATTCAGCTTGGCAAGTACATAACCTAGTGCCTGCACAGTTGGTATAGTGCATCTGGAACATATAAAATCCTCCCTCTATTTGCATACACCTATTTTAGAGTAGGCAAATTAACGCCTCAGATATTCCTGAGTAATTAGGGCTTCAGAACCATTTTTACAGCTTCCTCTGCCGCAGTCCCAGGACTGTTTGAAAGGCACAGGTAAATAGGAATCCAACCCTGAACTCCTCAACGTCTAACATTGTTTCAGCAAGATAAAGTAACATTCACAAAGGAAATCTAATCATTTTCTTTATCTTAAGCTAACGAAGTTGGCTACACAGGTGCAAGATCATGCCAATTCACTTCTACTTACCTCTTACCTGAACCAAACATTGAACTAGAAAGAAATTGCTTATTTTGGGCAACCAAATGCACCATCACTTAACAGAACTTGGCATTGAAGGGAACATGAGAATTTATTCCACATGGAATGGGACTAAATATGCAGTGCATAGGTGATAAAGCTCTGCTGCCAAGTACCAAAAGTAGCCTAGGGATTACACTTGGGGTGAAAATATGCAAAAATCAACACAAGAAGGCCCATTATAAATGCAAGAAATGCTCTTTAATTCCAGTTTAATCGATAATCAGTTTGGAAGTGACCACATTTTCTCTCCAGAGGGGAAAGAATCTGACCAAAGTGAATATAAACATTGTTCTCAAGCAGTAAGATGGCAGGTAAGTAAGTAATCTTGCAACTGATATTTTAAATTAATCTCTGTGGAAAATGCAGGCTATTAACTCAAATACTTATTGCATTTTGCTGAATATCAATGCATCAAGGAGAACTTCCAATAGAGATCTAAATCCTAAAATTTCTCCATTAGTCGAAATTGGTTACACAGGTCAAACCTTTTTCAGGTATGCAGGTTTTTCCTCTCTGGAAGAGGCTGACCACATCCCAACATCCTGAAAAGCTGCTGCTGCTGAAAAGTATTCCTAGCAGATCATAACAACGAGCAAAATCATCCAGTGGCCCAGAACCAAATTAGCACTTTTCTTTCCAAAGCATTTTCAAATATGACCATGGGGTTGTAGCTTGTACTAGGTGACTCCTCTGGCAAATGTGTAGCCTAAGGTCAGCACAAAACCTCCTTCTTCAGTTTCATTTTTCACTCACTGTGTGTAACAAAAGAAGAGCTCGAGTTAGCATTTCGAGGCACTTTTGAAAACATGGTATTGGAAAGCTGAAAGAAATCATTAGCACTGATTCAGTTCTCCTTAAAACTAATCGTATATAAAAATATATATATACACACACATTTGTTTTCACAATGAGTGCTTTAATCCTTCATCTTAAAACTAAGCAAAACCCCAAAACAAAACAAAAAAAAAAAAGCCCAGCACTGATGAGCAATCTTGCAATAACGAATCAGTGTGCACACATGAGGGAAAAACAAATGCAGTTGGGAAACAGATTTCGGTGTCAAGTTTCCCCAAGTGTTGTTATAAATATCAGGAAATTAAAAAATGCTCTTAAAATGCATGAACATTATTTAGGTCTTTAATCTGGAAGGGGCATGATTGATTTTGCAGGGTGGAAACTGCCAACTGTACCAGTGCCTGCAGATGGAAGGGGCCGGCACATAGCTGCCAATTTCAGGGAATACATTTCAACTACTCTCTAAAATGGATTGCAAAAGCTTGTTGTCTTCTGCTTGCTCCTCCAGGCTCATGCTGCACTAAACAGCTTAGGGGAAGAACAGCATCAGTCTTTTCCTGAAACAAGAACAAGTCACACAACAAGACTATTTTAGAAATGCCAAAAAATTAAAAACTTAAACCCCCCGAGAGCAATGGTGCCACGAGCTGAACAGGAAATAATAGCCAGCTCGAATTTAGGTCTTGATATTTACACAATGGCCATTTGACCATTTTGAACCACGCTGAGAGGAAAACTGACCTTTAAATTTAAAGTTCACTTTTACATCCCCATAAGTTGTCGTACAAGCAAGAACATTTTCTGGAAACACAATTTCACTGTGTGAAAACACATTCTTGAAGTTCCTCTTGCACTGTTAGAAAACAGTAAAAAAACAAGAAAGAAGAACTAGACTAATTTTTCAAATAAGACCATCTTTAAATACAAATGCTCTCAAATCTCAGCTTCCTCGCTTTTCTAAATGTCTCAGATTTGAAAATCTGGTTCCTGAGAAAATATTTTGGATGGTACAACTTTAGACTATCAGAGCTGATAGCTGATAGTCTCCAAAGCTTCTCATACAGCCATTATGTCAGTGTAAAGATATTTTTTTTTTTTCTCCCAAGTATCAAACTTGGCTTCTTTCGTCCTTTCAGTTGGGTGGAAATGCACATCTCTTCCAAATTTTTGTCTTAGCAAGGCGTCTTTCTAAGCCATTTTCTACAGCTTTGTTCTTTCAACGATTATCTGTTCTCTTTCCTTCTACTTTGCACTGGAAACTGTGCTTATGCCAGCACCTTGTTAAACTGATTGCTGAGTCTTTTCCTCTGGAATTTAGCACCACTGCAGCAGGTTAGCAACAGAGGCTGTCTCAAATATCTTGTGTTAAGGACAGATCTGAAAAGTTATCTGCACTGTGGAGTAAAGCTGTTTTGCTGGCAGCAAGAATACTAGAATGGATATAAAGTGTCTTGAGGAAAATTGTCTTTAGGACTGCATCCCATTAAAGACATTTGAGTGGTATTTTGTCCCACTGGTTCCAGCAGGGGCAGAACATCATCCCTGCTTTAGTTCTGCTAGTGTAACACACATCTACATACGTGATGTGAAAATAACTCATTCTCCCCCTTTGAGGGATTCTTCCTCTGTAATCTTTTTTACTTATTTGCAGCTCTCATTTGCAGACTCTTGTGCCACCAAAGGAACAAAATTGCTCGTTCACGTTCCTCCCCAGTACATGAGACAAAGCAAGGTGCAAGATAAGCCCTTTGCTGCCTTTCTGAAACACTCTTTTCATGCTCACTGCAGGTTTGTGAGATATACTCTAACATCATTTGTTACATATTTCATGCTGCAGTGCCATGCTTGATTACATCAATCTATACAAAACAGAAACTGGCAGCCAGTCTCCCAATTTCTGCCAACTGTAAAGGTTAACATGTACGTTGGCATAATGTGGGTGTGTAAATAAGGGAATTTGTGTAGTCCTTTATTTAGCAATGTAAGAAAACATATTTCAGGTCGGAGAGGAATAGTTTTCCTTCCCTCCAGGTGTCTATTTTCTATTTTGGAAATTTCAAGGAAGGGATTAAACATGCACAAGCACTACTTAGCAACAAAACACTAAGGAACCATACTGTGTGTACTATAACTTCATTTCATAAGACTATCATCACAAACTGCCAGTATTTCATCACTGCCAAGATGTCTTTGGAGAAAGACAGGAGAAGTCAAGGAAGTGGCTCTCAAGACACCCCCAATAAGCTCTCTGCCATCACTCAAGCCTCCCATAAGGCAAGTTCACCATTCCCAAAGATAATTAACAAATTCACTTCTAGACCAACAACCTTTAAGAAAAAAAATATTTGCCCAATCAAGCAGGTTTATGGTTAAAATTTTGCATCTTTAGAAGTTCTTAGCTCTTATTATTGGACAAGTAAAGGCATAAATTAGTATCTGTCTTATACAAATACCGTCAGTATAAAACTAAGTTTCCTCTATTTTTATATTTGTGGACTAAATATTTTCTAACCTAATGCAGAAATCCAAAGTAAATTAATCTGAGGTTACTAATATTTCTCTTGATATTTTATTCTGGAATTGCACAAAATAACCAAACCATTTGGCATGAATAAGCAGTCATTTATCAGTAAGGATAAAAAGGAATTACTGATATACCTGTGCCTGTTTGTTCAGAAGCTTGGTTTGTGTACAATTTGAGGTGATGACTAATAAAACATGCAGATAAAGATCCATAAATCTGAAGCAACAACACTACCATATTTGCCATCCTTCTATGTATACTGTCTTCCCTTCAAATTACTGTCTTCACTGTAAGCTACAGCAATGCATTCCTCTGCTAAAGTATTAGAAAACAAAAAAATGACAAGTCCTGTGAAATACAGACAGTACTCAAAAGGTAAGTGCTTTTGAAGGTCCTGGTCCTGTGAGTCTCCAGGATGAGATGTAAAAACAGAAGGGAAAATTTAAGTGTGCAGCACTCATTAGAGGTGGCATGAAGGTGATCACACCTTTACCTGTGTAATGACTTGAACATCGAAGGAGCACTAGTCCAAAAGAAAAGCTGTGTCTACGCACTCAGAAATGACAGCTCATGCATAATCACAGCTGCTTAAATACGGAACATTGGGTCAAGGAATTAAGAGTTATTAAGAATCAGAAACCTGTAGAAACAGAAAATACTAAATTGGAGCTTCATAGGAAAGTCCTACCTACATCTACAGCTCTACCTTTAGCAAACAGAACAAGCAAAACCAAGTTTTCTGTTTAATAAGCTGTGAATCCATTGACATTATTTTAGTGCTGTTTTGCTGTTGTGATTGTAACATAAGGGTCAAACACTGCAAGGTGTATATACTCTTAAAGAAAATGTGATGAGCACAAAAGAAACCTGTCTCACTTTAAAATGGATAACTTGGGGCTGCACACACACCCCCTTACAAAGTGAAATGGGTTTGGTGCACCTGCAATTGTCTTTAGATATAAAGGGTAAAATTTATAGAACACAATTATAGAATCGAAGAAGTAGAGCAATAGTAAATATGAAAGATTTTCTCTTGAGAATGTTGGATGAATGTTATGAAGTATTCCCCAAACAAAATGGCCACCTGGAGATTTTGAAAGGGAAGTATAAATTATGTGGTTAGGGGTTGCTGCAAGAGCATAGATAATTTGTCTTACATTCTGAAGTGCAATGTCAAAGAAAAAGGTTTTCTGATGTGACCAAAAAAGCAAAAGCTGAAGTGCAACAGGAAAAATTGTGATTAGAAAAAAAAAAAAAAGATTTGTGGTAGGATTTCTAGAGTCACTTACTGAAGAAGTACTTAAGAAGTACTTATTGAAGACACTTGTAAGTCCAAACAATATCCCAGTATGCTTACATTGGGCCAGAGCAAAAAAACATTTAGATTGAAGGTTCTAGTGATAAGAAAACATGAGAAAATGCCACCATCTGATCAACACTTAATTAATTTCAGTAAATATGAAGCTATTTTAGTAGATCAGAATATGACTATACTGCAATTATTTTTCTTCTTCAGGGTAAGACTAATTTCTTGAGGAGAAATTATGCTCATCTTTACATACATTACTGCAAAATTAATAATGAACACCTACAAGAGAGCTTAAGCCAGCATGTTTCGAACAGATTCTTAAAAATGTTTCAGAATGATTATCTTCTCTGTTGTGAATATAAGCAGACAGACTAAACCTTTTTGTGCTAGGAAAGTCAGTTAGCTAAATGGCACTTGTAAAGATCAGCTCAGAAACTGCAAGTACTGCAACTGCATATTTGCACAGTGCACACCAGAGTGGACCCTAATATCACCTGCAGCCTCTAAACACCACTGTACTATTGCTCTTAATAGTAATAACAACAACATTCATCTTATTGGATACAGCAGTTCCTATTTTTGCATTCACAGTAAAGCTTTAAAAATTTTTCAAGGCACTTTCAGAGGTACTTTTTCTTAAAGATAAAAAATAAAAAAAACCAAACCCAAGTGTTTAACTATAATCACTATTGGGAAAATACATTAGTAATGTACACTTTAGAGCACTTCTGAAAAGCTACACTCCTAATACCAGGTAAATGATATATGTTTTAGAAACACTTATGAATGCCTATTCACTTATTAGTCTGGCATGGCCTCAAAACAGTATTGGCTAAACAATAGTGCTTCCATCATGGTTTTGTGTATGGTCAATGAAGTAAGCAATATGCATTTCTTTAAAACACTTGAATGCGTGCTTACACAGCAGTTTATTCAGATCCATTATGGACATCCAAGTAAATAAATGTTCCAAAGTCCATAAGTACATATTTTGTAAATACAGTGCTGCTAGTTTCCACAGAATGAATAATAGGCACTGTAACAATGCCACATGCACAGGGGTTTATCCAACACTGTACTTCACCACAAACCAGATTTCACAACTTCTCCCTGGCGTTTTCCCCTGCCCCCCATCATCCCTTTGTTTTCTTTTGAAGGAAAGGTGCTAAAGCGGAGAACATTACCTTTCAAGAAGCTGTTACATTTTGAGAATACACCATCATTATGAGAAATAACGGCATGGAAAGCATTTTGTTTCTGGAGAATCCCTGTAAAACTGCGGGCCCGTTTTTGATCTCACCCCTTACTCTGACCACCAGCTGAGTCCTGCAGTTGAGAGCCACACTTTTCCATTAGTGGCATTTGCTGCTCTGAGTAATTGCTCAGTAAAAATTCAGGAAGGGTTTAGTACCCGAGTACAAATGCCAGGGGAGAGCAAGTTCTTTAATATTCTGATGAACAGCTGTTTGTGGGTGAGAACTTGCCTTTTGCATCCTTCCTGAAAACTCTTTAACCTTCACTCCTCTTCCATTCATGGGTTAGGAGTGCTGATACCCTAGATACCCTAGGAATGAAACAAATGACTGCTGATCAGAACTGCAAATACATAAAGGGATAAGACTGGGGTCTCATATCTGTTTTGTAAAAAGCTGGGAGCCATTAAAGGAGGACAAAACACTGATTTTGGCTACAATCTGTGCCACAGTGACAAGAAGTCCCAAATAATTAACACAGGCCTTGAAGTGAATAAAAGACTTGGATAGAGGGGAACAAAAGAGAGGGAGAGAGCCTAATCAAGAAGGGTTCTTCAGCAAAAACCCAAGACAAAAAGTTAGATTTTTTTGAGTGTATCAGGATATCCCATAGATATTTAAGATAGGCTTTAAATAGCCCAAGTAGACAAACTAAGGCTTTTGACTTTAAGTTGAGCTTTCCTTCCACATGGACCCCTAAAAGGGTTTTCTAGGGCCCAAGGCAGACTACTTTTGAAGACTAAAAAATGTCTTAATCTCTCAGAGATGAGAGAGGATTCTATATTCCAAGCAGCCTGTAAATTTGCAGCAGTCTGATGATATATGTACATGACACCCTTGCAAGTATTGAAATTAAATTAAAAATAATGAACTACTTAAAGTCTATTCATGGATATTCCTGACAGAATCTACGTGGGCTTGGGAGAAAGGAAAATTTGCTAAATTCATAATTCACTTAGGAACAGTTTGCTCAGTGTATGACCCATTTAAATGTTTTAAAATGTACATTTTTTTTTACCAATTTTACTCCTTTTTAGTCTTCAAAGAGCCATTAAAATCACTTTATAAAGGTCCAACAAAAGAGCTAAATGACACCCTTGATTTCAGAAGGGCTTTGTACAGAAGAGTACCAGAGTACAGGAGTATACAGAAGTACAATGACTTCAGTCTCGTTCCAGGGGTGCTGAGGGAAGGAGCATTACAGACAAACTGGTTTTATGATCCATGACCATTCTGCTGCATCAGTTGCACAGTGTCTTCTCTTGATGCTCTGTTGGGAAATCCAGCACAAAACCTGCTTTGCTGACATTAGATTTGCTACTGTAATCCACATTTGATAAGCATGGGAGAAGGACACTTAAGAGTGTTAGAAGCAAGAGAATATTCTAGGAAGCTTTCAGAACAAAATCAAAACATTAAGTGGGTCCATAAACACATCATCCATGCAGCAATAAATTGATAAGTACTTATCTTTTTAACCACTAATTTTTTTTCCCCGTTTAATTTATCTAATTCCTTTGAGGATCTTATAAATACCTGGCTGAAAAGGGCAAAGCAGACAGAGCCAGGCTCTTTCCAGTGGTGCCCTGTAACAGGAGAAGAGAAGGAGAGTGCCTCTGATCAGGGAACAGTTTTTAACCCTGAGGATGGCAGAGGTTGCTGGAGGAAGCTGTGAGCTCTTCCTCCTCAGAGATATTCAAAAGCCATGAGGATGTGGTCCTGGGCAACAAGTTGTACCTGGTCCTGCTGGAGGTGCTTTGCACTCCAGTGCTGCTCCCAACCCACACCATCCTGAGATTCCAGAAAAGCTGCTAAATTCTCTTCCTTCCAAGTGATTTGTTTTAAACTGTTCATCTCTATATCAAAGCCACATAAGCTTCATGCAAATTGTGTGTCTCGTAGTTTGCTATGAATATTATTTTAATCCACGAGGAAATGAAATTCTTTCTCAATTCTTTTTTTTTTTGTGTGTGTGTGTGGGATCTAAAGAGATAAACTTAATGGCTATGAATTCCTTATCCATGAAAAAAATTTACCTATGTTATTTTTCTGTTGTTTTGTCAAATTCTCAAACTGACTTTGAATTTTGTTGATCGTATCAGATAATGAATGACTGAGACCTAATATTTGATCCCTCATGAGAGATTTTTCATCCTAGATTTTATTAAATAGGAACATTAGGAGTACTTCATTCACAGCAATGTAAAATTTTATGATTCAAAAATCAGTCAGGAACAGTTAATTTTGAATATACTCACTCCTATACCAATAAAACCAATTTGTGATATAACTGGTGCTTAATTTTAAGCAGTTGCTCATATATTTTGTCTTACTGGTGCTTTCACAAGCCTTTTGGTTCCATGAAACCACGAAGGTATTTTTCAAAGTGGCAGCATTATCTAATACCATGTGAGAAATAACATTATTGTCCTGTTTTGATGTATTATAAAATTGAAGTGTAATCCCTGCATCCTGCACTGTGGGCTGTATAAAAGGAGATGCTAATCATCAAATCATAGACCAAACTCATTCACATCTTCAGTTGGAAGAGACCTCTAAGGACCATCCAAGTCCAGCTGCTGGCCCTGCCCAGAAGAGTCCCAAGAGTCCCACCCTTGTGTCAGAGGGGTCCAAACACTTCTGGAGCTCTGGCAGGGTTGGTAAACCTGGCCCAGTAAACCTGCCAGTAAACCTGGCACCAGTGCATTTGTTCTGCTGTGCTCTCAGGGTAACAAAGTCAGTCAGAGAACAAAAACCAATGTGCAAATTTGCAACTTCAACCCAATACACGTTACCCACAGCATGATGGAACTTGGCCCCAAAGTGCTGATTTCACTCTGAGATAGATGAGATAAGATATGAGAGTTGATCTCAAGACTTTTCTGGCTGACTTTTCTTGTGACTGTTCTCAATGTAAGTTTACCATCCAGCAGAAAAAGCTCCATTTATTTTGCAGTAATGATGCACTCACAGCAGAATCCTCAATTTTTTTTCTCTCTTTCCCGCTCCAAAACAAAAGCAAAAGTTTTCTTCAGAAACTAAACCAGAGTAGCCCTAAGAGATTTTATATCCCCTTGCTTCCTGATGATGCTGTCTGTAGGTTCTCTCAGAAAAAGCCCTCCTACCCCTCCACAGCTGTTTCTCTTCTCTCCTTATAGAAAGACACTGTAGTAAAACGTTCATCAGATATAAATTCAGCACCCTTTTGAGTCACCTGTGCTCTGCATTCAGGCAATAACAAGCAGGTCACTGAAAATTAACTCAGGCTTGAAGAAAATACATTGCTTTTAAATAATGCTGGGAAAATTCTTCCTTTTTTTTTTTTTTTTCTTTCTTTTTTTATTAATTTCTTTTCCTTTTTCTTTTTTTTCTTTTTTTGATTTTTTTTGTAATTGGTAATAAGTGTAGCATATTGACTTTGGAAGTAAGCATTTTCAATTCCTCCTACCTGGCCAGGTGTGGTCTTTCTATTTTGTACTTTTTTTAGACCATGTTTCATAAAAGGACACCCAAGAGATAGAATTTAATGTAATTTGAGAAGGTTTTTTCATTCTCCTGTTGGGGTTTGACAACACTGCTGTTGTCAGATGACTCAGGTCTGCTCTTCCCCACCCTTTGTGCAGAATTAGAAATCTAGAAATTACTTGTCTTTTAAGAATAACTGGAAGAGGCCATAGTTAAGATGTTTAGCAATGTGTTAAAATGTTTTTCTATAATTTATCTTGAATGTTTATTCACCAGGTTTTGCACCAGGTTTTTTTTTCTACATATTTTCTTGTCATATGACAGCTTATTAGTGGTTCAGAAACTGTATTTTAAGGATAATGGGAATATTTCTACTGACATGTAGACATATTCAGATTTTATTAATTTCTTATATTTTTTTATCTATTTATTAGGCATTTTTTAAGCTCCTGAAGTGTTTATCCAAATCAAATTTCGGGTAAAGTCATGTACCCTATTTACTGCTTTAAAAAGTACATACAGTAAAAATGTAAAGGACATGAAGTAAAAGACATAAGAGAAACCAGTGGAAGAACAAAATATTTCTTCAAGGTGTTATTACCTATTACTGAAGATAGGTAACAAATTATTAACAGTAAACTGTGTTATTACAGTTATAATAGGTGGCAACAAAACCCTGGTAGAGGAAGAAATGCAGAGACCTGAAATCTAAAAAGATAAGAAAAGAAAGTCAAAAAGATATGCAGAATGTTACATGATAGCTGAAATTACATCCTCTGAAAAATTAATTTTGTGCCATAATATGCCAGCAAAACTATATGCTTTGAGGCAAACTTTAATATAAATTTAAACTCAGAATGTACAAACTGCAAAATGCTGGTAAAGAGCAAGTGACAGTACCAACCTCAGACCTGGCTGCTGATTTGAGAGATATCTTACAAAAAAACCTCTTCCTCCACAGACTTCTTCCCATCACTAGAGACAAAATAAATATAATAAAAAGTATTTCCTGTTGTGACATAGAACGTTGCCCACTCTGGATATCTGTCTTCTCTCCCTCAGCTTTTAGTGAACAGCCAAAAAAATATATATCTGTGTTTTGAAAATCATGTCTTTTTTTAGAAGTGGCCACCAATCTTAGATACAACCACAAACACTTCAGGCAGGGTTTAATTTGTGTCTCTTAAATCAATCCCATACAAGAGGCTAAATGACCAAAAAAACCCCACAAAACACCAAAACAAAACAACCCAAAACAAAACGAAACAAAACAACCCAAAAAACCCCCCAAAAAACCCACCAAAAAAAACCCAAAAAAAACCAACCAAAAAAAAAAAAACCCCCAACAACCCACAACCAAACCCAAAAAACCACATGAAAACCCAGGAAAACAAAACAGAACAAAACAACCAAACAAGTCCTGAGTCTGAGGCTGAACATATGGTTTTCACATGTCATTTACCACACACTTGGTTTTTCACATTTTGCTTTGGTAATTGCAGCACTGCACTTCCCACCATGGGTACGAGCATCACTGGTCAAATTTTAAGGTGTTCAAAAAGCAGAATAAAGGAAAATGTGCTTGCATTCAGATAATTAAGACAAGTAGTCAAAATTGCCTATCCAGGAACAGTAAAATTTAGAAACCAAAGACCCTTCTATTAAATTAATTGATCTCATGCTTAAAATGTGCAGTAAAGCAATTGAACTTATTTTTCTATTTGAAAATATGAAGGAGCCTCAAGTATGCAAAAAGATGTAAGACAGTTTTTAATACATTTAGATTTCTGTTTATTCTTCCTTTGAAGCCCTATATAAAAATCTCACTGTTCCAAAATGCTCTTCTTTATTTTCCTTCCATTGATTTACTGTATAGACAGATGATCCTGCTCACTGCTTTTCTCTGCCTTTCCCGAGTGAAGAAGCAGCATTGGAAATAAAGGCAAAAAGGGAAAGTTATTACCAGCAGCTCTGCCCTAGTCTTGGCCTTTACACAGAATTAGTGTAATTGCAATTAGTGACTGCAATTAGTGCAATCTGGCCTCAGATAAAAGCAAACCATTTGGGCAGGGTCTGATGCCAACACCACCTCTAGGAACGCCTGGGAGTGGCCTCAGCACATCCGAGGGCATCACTGGGTTTGTGCTTTGGTCCTTAGAGACTTCCATCTCCCGAGGTGTTTAGCCCATCCTTTGGAGGTGTGTAACAGCAAAAGGCAGGGTAAGCACCCAAAGGGAAACCCACCCAGCTTAGAACCTGCTTGTTGAATCTAAGAAAAAACTTGTTGAACATTAACTTGGAGGAAAGGAACGGATCAGAGCTGAGCTCATTCCCTAAGATCTGCATTGCTGCACAAAACACAACACGGGAATCTATTACCCATGGAAGTGGTAATTCATGAAACACTGGAGGAACTCTGTGCCTCACACAAGGAGGCAAGGAACTGACACTAATTTACAGCTGCTTTTCTGCTCTTTCCTAGGTGTCTGATAGCTGTCCCTCCTCTGAGGTAACCTTCAATCACAGTCAGCAAAAGAGATGCTGCCCTCAGCAGCTTCAAATCACAGCCCAAGGGTGAGCCCAGTCTCAAAAGGTGTTTAAATTAAGTAAATTGGGGCAGCTGGGGCATAGCTATGTATTCTCTTTTGTCTTCTGTTACAAAAATGATAACCTTGGCCAAAGGACCGAGCTGGCTACAGAACAATAGCTACAGAAAGACTCAACAAATGACATTTTCTAGACATCCCAGGCCTACCTTAGGATATTTTTTCATATTGGTTCACAGATTGTTTAAACTTCTAAAAGAACATATTTTTAATTGATGGAAATATGATTCCTATGCAAGCATGCCAGTACATCCAATATTGCCAAAGAGAGTGCTAGCATTCTGCAAACTTCAGACTTTGCTATTGTTATCACTCAGCAGCTGCTGCATTTGGTATCATCTGTCCACAAGGACTGGCTAAAAAGGCTTGTTGATATTTTTTTCCCTACATTAGATGCCCTTTTCTTCCACCTGTAGTCTTCAAAATTAAAGCTACATGGATCCTCTCCTCTTATTTACTACAAAGCATCATGAAGATATCATCTTTCAAATAGGAATTTATACATGGAGAGATATTTTCCTTATTGTCCCTCAAATAATGCCCTTAAGAATTTTTGAATGATACAGACAGAACTACAAACAATATCTTAATCTTTACTTAAACAAAGTACAGCTAGATCTAAAGAAAATTTATTACTAGACCAGCTATAAACAAGCCATGTGTATTTTCCTTTTTCCTGGCAAATTAACATAAAGTGAAATCTAATTTGCCCTTTCTGCAGCGCTGAATGGATTGGATAGTGGTAAAACTTTCCAAAGGATGAACCCATTCCTGTTTGCATGCTGGTCAGTCTGACAGGGCTGTACTGACAGTGGATGTATATATTAACACACAAACTCCTGCCATTTCTATTAATTCAACGTGGAAAAAAAAAATATTTTTAGCAGAGACTCAGATTTCATGTTTATAACTTGACAAATTAGTTTAGTGCTGCTGTGGAGATAGAATCAAACTGCTGTGTTTACACTGTGTTGCCTCTTCAACTATGACTGTATAAAAACAGCATTTACTCAAGGAAATGGAAATTCACTTTAGACATGAATACTCCGCTCAAGTAAAAGTTCTGGAATTTAAGAAGCACTTAGTTGCTGCATTAGGCCATTTAGGATGTTTCAGCGTCTCAATTGACTGTAACACCAATCTGCTCAAGTGCCCTGTTAATGACCTTCCATCTCACAGCTAGCTCAGGAATTCAGTGTTTATACTTTTCGCTTTTTTTTGTAACTATACCATGAACAGACTGAAGGACAGATCCTTCTTTCTCTCACTACCGTGGCAGAAGTATGTAAATTGCTATCACTTCAAACAAAAAAAAAATCTCTAACCTTCCTTTTTTTTTTTTTTTTAGAGAAAAAAAAATCTCTAACCTTAATGAAAATTATCATCATTGGTAAAAATTAGGAAGAGGGAGCTGCTTCAAACAGGGTGTTAAACATAAAGAAACAGAGAGTTTTAAGTGTTGATTCTAAATAAAAAAAATACATGTACATTAAGTCCCATGTTGCAGCATGAAGCATTCTTAGTTTTGTGTTATTGTTCTAAATGAACACCTACCACACAGTAATATGTGCTGAGATTGAGAACGCCACTACCATTTCTGAAAACACTCACTAGAATTTTAATATAACTAGTAAGCAGTGTATGATACATGCAGGGAGAGAGGATTGGATCTGTGCCACTGATCTGGCTTCACTGCAGTCAAAAAAATGAGTCATTTTCACAAAATTAATAGAAGATCCAGAGTATCTGCTATGTTAGCAAACCTGAATACTTAATCATCTATCCTGCCATGTCTTCACTTCACCAAATGGACTAAGAGCATGAGAAAACTTCCTTGAATGATGTCACTGGCACTTGTCTGCATTGTTCACCTTTTATTGTGGCAGGCCAGTAAAAATCTGAGTTAGAGAATTTTGAAAAATACTAAAGCCAAATTTCATTTTTCCTTTTTTATTCACAACCTTAAACATAAGACTACCTACAAATACTTACTTACTTTTGTGCTTTTTTCCACCAAGAAGCAACAAGATCCCTTGTGATTTCTCATCTATATAGGTATTCTAAATTATCATGAAAAAACTACTAACAAAAAAATTCTGTGATGGTCTCAAATGATTCTAAAAGCTGAAGACTAATTCTGGAGAGCAATAAAGGATTTAGAAAGCAGTTGCTCCCCCACTCCCCCCCAGTAGAAATTTGAGAATGTAAAACTCTTGGCTTGCTTTTAGAATTCTGGTTGAGCACATCCAGGAAAGTAATCGATGCCTCTGAAAAACACAAATTCTTGTAGGATATCCATTCTTAAAAAAACCTCAGTAGGCAATGGGAGCAGATTATAATAATTATAATTACCTTATAGCACAGCAGCTATCCCCAGCTCTTCACATGCAACTGAGGATAGTTTGGAGCCTTTGGTGTGCTGCAAAGTGACAATCAGAGATGTAAGCAAACAGTTAGAGCCTAAAATTAAGGCTGGGAAATGAACATGATTCAGTTCAAGTTTCATCTCAGTCATGGCATAGACCACATCAGCCAATATGTCTATTAAATTAAATTCTTGGTCTCTTAATAATGTTACATAGCAAATTCCATCACTGAAGTCAGTGGGGATTACATGGCTACAATTGCTCAGGGCACTCCTCATACTAAAGTCTGACTGCAATGGGAATTGCTGTATTTGTGTATCAATCCTAGCAGGAGGAATATATAGAAAGACTTAGCTAAAACTGGCTAACACTTAGAGCACTCCAGTTGAATCAGTTTTCATGTTTTAAAATGCTATTTTCAGGAAAATATTCTATTTTTCTTAATGTTTAATGCACATTTCTTTAAATTTACTGCGGAGAGGAGTATCTACCAAATATTAATACCTCTTACGTGTCAGTTGGTTTACTGAGCTCTAGTCCTCACTTTTAGCACATTAACAGGGCCTTAGGCATTATTTTGTGCAGCTTTTCTCAAATTATATTTTTCCTACCTTTGCATAAATACATTTCCAAAGTGTAGTAAGTTGTTAGATGAGGTACCTCTGACCAGAAGTGATGAGTCCTCAAGGCAAGGTAAGAAAATAAACTATCTGCACTTAAGGTGTTTAAGTACTGCTTTTACAAATGGGAATTTCATTTTAATAAACATGAAGTGCCTAACCAGCCTCAGTCACCTCGGTTTCAGTGTTATTGCCACACCTACAGAGATGGGGCTCCATTTCAGGCAAGGAATGCAGCGAGCAAAAAGGACTTGCAAACCCAATCAAACCAGAAGCGTTTAGCAAACCCCTGCAAAAGCAGAAATCTGTATACAAATAAATTTTCAAGCAAATGCATTGAATCTTTGGGCATTTCTGAGAGTGCTACACAAAGAGCACCGTTTGCCGGGCGTGGCAGAAGTTAAACCAGCTTTAAAAAAATCTTGGGATGCCAACTGGGAACTCTGGAGCACCAGCGACTGGCATCAAGTGTGGTGCTGCTCACAGAAGTGGCACTCGAAGGTGTACCCAATTGAATCTTCCAAACAGCACTAAAGCAACAGATAGAAGTGTTTTGGTTGTGCAATTTCTTGGCACGGAGAGCCAAGAGCAAGAGAACCTGCGACACAAAATCAAGCCTCCTGTCATGCAACAGCACCAGCAAAGAGTTGCACAAACCAGTTGCACTGTTACATGCATCAGCTAAGGGGCTTCTCTAGAAGGAACCACGACTTGAGGGGATTTCTTTATAACAATCTTGCCCCCCAGGTTTTATGTGTTGAGAAACACCAGTTTAGAGGGGGCAGATGTTGTACTGGACTGCTTGGAATTTTTGAAATTAGGAACTCAAGCAACCAACTGTTAATTTAAAATTTAGAATTCTCGCTTAAAATGCAACTAAAGCTGCAGCAGTAATAGAAACTTTTTTTCTATGAAAACATTAAACCAGCAAAGATGGCATAAACAAAATGAGCCTAGTAAATATTATATTCAGTGTACCATTCTTACCAAGTGTGTTATAAGAGCAGAAACATCATCTACATAAATTTCTTCCATTTGAAATGGAATGGCAAGTCTCAGTTGTTTGAGACTTTTGAACTTCAGGTGTGTTTAAATTCAAATTATGAAAACTTCCTTAATCGTCAGGCTAAGAAGCATTTAGTTGAAACATTATTCTGATACAATGCCATCTTCAGATTTGCCCTGTCAAGTCTCTTCTTTCCTTATCAGTAAATAGTGAGACAGACTGATCTCAGAGCTGGTTCATTGGCCTTGATGTTCCCTTACATGCAAACCAGACTATGGAGAAAAAAAGGATGAGTTTTGAGCCTGCTCCTTGTCCAGATTTAGAGTTGAAATATAACTACAGGAAACAACCAAACCTAGGATCACTGCTACTGAGAGATTCAAAACTTTTCTTCGTTACAATTTGGAAGGGAGACATTTTGCCTTAAAGCTGTTACTTGAGAGAAATTAAAATGTTTGTTATTAGTGTTTCTGTAAAACAGGAGACATTTGCTGCCTTAACTCTTCAGAGACAGCCCCAGAATTCTCATTGCCTCATTTTAAAAAGTCAGCCCAATTTTTAAAGACTCCTCCAGGAAAGCAGGGATTTCTTGCTCAGAATGCATCTTCAGGCTTCCAGGGTCTGAAGCCCTGAGTCACACCTACAAATATTGTAGGTGTCATTTGGAGATGGAGCACCATAGCAAAGAGCACAAAGCCTTCAAACCTGAAGTACTCAGCTGGACACTGTTTCCCCAAATCCTAAAATTCTGGATTTACTCATTTTCTGGTGCTTTTGTTAGCTGGTTCACACTGGTTGATTTGGTTTAGCTCTTCCTGCAGGGCTGGTGCTGGCACCTGGAGCACAGCAGGGTGTGTGCCAGAGGGATGGGGACTGCCACCAGGGCAGAGAGCGTCCCTTGGCTTGGGAAAGCACCTGCAATCTGTCCTCCTGCTGAATGAAGAACTGAGCTGCTGGGGATGGGTTTGGGATGCCTTTGGTGTGGCACAGAAGCATTTCTGCCTTGTAGGAGACAGAGCTTTTTTAAGGCTGGTCATTGGGATGCTTTAAAAGATCATTTACCTTTGCCCCCCCCCATGACGTTTTTCCATTATTCAAGCTAGTTTTGACATGATATTAATTTATAATTTCATGTCTTGTGTTTCCATAACATTTATAAAATTATTATCCACTGATAACAGAGTCTTCACGCAGACCAACTCATCGTGTAAGTGACCACATTTCTGATGTGTTTCTCCTTGTAGACTTACCTTAAATCTTATTATATTCATCCAGTAAGCTCATAATTTCTGAACAGCAAAAAAAATCCCATTTACCCTCGCTGAAGTTTAAGAAAAGAATTGTTTAACTGAATTGACACCTTTATAAAAATTTTCGCATGATTTTAAGGGACTGCTTTAGCATGAAACAATTTTACTGTTGTCACTAAGTATGAGGACTGGGATTCTTTGCTGGTTTCTATGTACACAGGTAAGTGACTACTTGTAGACTTTATCTTAGACAAGTAATTTGTCCTTCAAAGAAACAAATAAAAACTGAACTGATAACAAATACAAACTGTCCCCTCACTATTTTACAGAATTATGATAGAAAATTTAAATACAAGTGGACTTCAGCATGGTTTGCAAGCAAATGATAAGTGCAGAAATTTCTAGAACAAGAGAAAAAATTCTGAGAGAGTGGAAGTAATTAAGAGACTTGTTGCATATAAAACATTTAAGATGCCTGCAGGAAATTGCAATCACTCTCTCTTTTTAAAAGAAATAGGTGTAAGATATATACTGATATTTACCTGACTTCAGGACAACAAATGCATCATACACAGTAAATTATAATAGATAAAGTGTCCACTTCACATAAAATTACCTTACAACATGCCCTTAATTAACCAAATATTTTTCCTGAATATGACACATTAAAATAAAAAAAGAACCATAAACCAAAATCTACATATGAACATAATGAAATCTCAAGATCTGGCCTTTTTTATATAATGATGCCAGGAAATACTGTGCTGGTTTTGTTTTTTGTTTTTCCCAAATATATATTTTCTGAAAAATAATAATCACTGAAGTGTATGTTTCCCATAAATGTTTATCACAATTACACAGCTGCACATCTTGAAAAATATTTGCTTGCCGCAGTCACTTCCCTCCCCAAAAATATCAAAAGGCTTTCTGAAAAATTTGCTCATTTGAATATGATTTTTTAAAATTATCCATTATTAAGAACACCTCTGTTGCCTCAACTTTACCTGCTTTTCACTCTTTGCATTTTGTTCTCACGCAGCTTCTAGTAAATTTGAATATTGTATATTTTTAGAATTGTTTAAATTCTTCTCCTCTGGGAGGAGAAAGATGATTGATGGTGATGTTCACCAATGAGGTTGAAGAGGTGGCTGCCTGTGTATAAAATTGCATATATTATGGAGTTAGAAAAATAAAGTAGAAGTTTTTCTTCTTGTCAACTTTATTTTTCTGGGCTTGATCTCCGTAGGGCACCCACTGCACCTGCACACCCATTGTACCCAAACTCAGCTGGAGTGGACTGCAGGAGGAACATCTTTTATTTTAATTTCATGCTGTCCCCCACTGCAATGGTGCTGAAGCTGCAGCATCACCCTGCTCACAGTATTCAGGCAAAACTCCAAGGGACTCCTGGACTGCTTCAATCAGAATAATAGTGCTAAAAAACATTGATATGGTCTAATTTGTTATTTTGCCTCCAGTGTATAAAACAAAGAAATTAAGACCTAGACTGAAAATCAACAGACGTAGAGTTGTTGTTTTTTTATTCCTTACCGTTGTGTAAATTGTTAAGAAACAGATTGTAGGATGCTTGAGGTCATGAATCATTTATTAGAAACAGGTAATCTGTCTTTTAGATTCAGCTCCAATGTGTGCTTTAGAAAAAGGTTACAGCTTCAGCAGAAGAGACAGAAGAATTTCCTTGTATTCATAATCCTCTCTCCAAACCTTCCCCCTTCCTCTTTTCCCTTTAAAATGGGAAACACAACTAAGTAGTGGGCTCTATTCAGAGCAGCAAGTCTGAAACAAAACGGGCCCCATGGGGCAGGCTGCCCAGGTCACCAGGCTGCACCAGTGTCCTGAATACTTCCCAATCTTTTCTTTAGGAACTCATGTGGGCAGGTATTTGCCGGACCTGAAATAGGAACCCAAGTCTCCATCGCTTTCAATAGTTACCGTTGGTACCCACTCAGAGGCATTTTATCAGACATTTATCTCTTCAGAAGCGGGGCCATTACTGCACTACAAAGCAGAAGGGAAAGCATCTCTTCCTGCTGGGGAATTAAGCCTTGCCTTTTGGTCATCCTGCAAGCGCGCTGCAACACACACTCTGGAAATCTTAAAAAACACATTTAGCTCTTTTAAACACCCCTTTTTTATTTTTCCTTTGTAAAAGCAAAGGATGCTTTTTGTTGATGATATCAGCCACTGAATAAAATGTACTTGGTTTTGAATTTTGACTGATGACATGAAAATCAATTATTTGCAGTGTTTTAATGTGAATTTTAGAAACTCCAGATATGCATCTACCAAGCTACATTTGGTTTTCATCCATTATTTTTATTTGTCACATTCTTTGCATTTTTATGGCCCTATTTTTTGCTTTCTCTTCTAAGAATTTCTTTCTAAATTCCAACATGTGATTTTACCTAGGATTTCCCTGGTCCTTACAGGTAATATATACAAACGCTTTGTAACCATGAAAATAGTGATGTCATTTCTTCCATTTCTTCCTTTTCTTTCTTTTCTTTTAAGAAATCTGTTTTATTATTATTATTATGTGGCAAGTATATTGCTTTTGTGGGAGCAATGTAAAATGAAAACCAAAGGGTGCTGAAATAAATACCAAATATCACGCCTATCCAAAAAATATGAATTTATTTTTGCTCTGAACAAAAGAAAGTCCTTACAGTCCTCACATATATTTGCTAGGTGCCCATTTTCAGCATTTGATACATTTTCATTGTCAAGTCTTTGGCCCTGTGCTCTCCAGCAACTTATTTCACAGTCTGTATGTCACAGAAGTTTGGAGAAGATGAAGTTTCTACATTTTATTCTGGAATCTTTTCAGTTCTGATGTGACCTGCACTGGTTAGGGTTCATCCAGTGTTTCCTCAGTCCACTCATGAAAAACACAAACTGTCTTTGCAGGTTTCAGAAGCTGCTACCTGTGCCATGAAATAAGTATGTCCTTTAGTGCAAATGGAGAAAGAACTTGTCACACTTCTGTTACAGGGACTGGTAACATTTGTAATTGTTAGCCTATGTTGATGGTTTAATGAAATTTCAGAATAAAAGGTGATAAATCACACACTGAGCATGCAAAGTGGCTTCCAAAATCTTACCCTGTAGATGTTAAAATTACTCTCCTAGTTTCCAGTTTTAATTACTTGTGTTATTTACTTTGATAGCTAGTCAAAGCACAGAGCTAGATTCTTCTTTTTTGATTTTTATTCTGCTATCATGCTGCAGTCTCAGTAAAATCTGAGAAGCACTTTCTAGATATTGCTCTGTATGTCATACACAGATTCACTTTTCACTGTGATACTACCAGAAAGGCACTTATGGCTCAGACCCACTGCATTGACCTAAACCAACTTCCATCATAAAGAAACCAAAGGAATTTGAATCAACTCACTGCAAAAAGAATCAATTTGTTGATCTCTGCAAATGTACTGGATGCAGGGACTTTAAACGTGTTAATTATTTAAATCTGTGCAGATTGTGCATGCCAGAGTGGCAACTAAGTGAACCACTTCAGGTCTGCTTTATTTCCTGAGTATCTATCCTCATTAAGGGTCTTTACCTGACCCCAACGTAAATTAACCTCTCCCCAGAACACCCACCCCCAATACATCTGTCTCAAAAATTAACAAGAATATTGCCACAAGACTCTTCTAACACCCTCTTGGGGTGTGCTTGGCCTGCTTACTTACTTCAGTGCTCGTTATCAAGTCTGTCTTCACTAGTCAGAGTGGTAAGTCTGTCCTCCAGCACAGCTATTAGGAGTTTTACCTTTCCAGAATCCTAAAGAAATAATTAATCCGAAGTTAGCGTGCAGAACTTCCTTTTTTTTCCAAGGTCAGCATTCTTACAGGTCTGAGAAAACACTTGCCAGTTGCTTGAGGTCAGCAGTTCAGTCTCGCTCATCCATGCTGCAGTGAGCTGTGAGCCTGCAGGAGCAGAAGTGGGCCTTGTGCTGTCAGCATCTTTTTTACAGAGCTGCTGCTCACCAGGTTGAGCTTCTCCTTTGAAATGCCAGTCATCAAGGATGAAATGTGGAGAACCACTTTGTCCTAACTTATCTAGGGAAGGAACTGCTCATTGTGATCTATAGCCTCAGCACAAGCCGTCTGAAATCTCACCCACCGTTAAAATTATTCCTAAACGTTGTTTTAGAACTGATTGTCAGAGGTAAAAAGACACTCAGGATCATTTTGACGCCGTGTGCTACACACACCTGATTCTTTAGCGTGGTCAATTATTACATAAGCAAAAAGAGTAGCTGAAATTAGGTCCACCCTGTCTGACAAACAAAGAAAATATTGTGGATTATGCAGCACACGATCAGAGGAGAAAAAAAAAAAAACCAACTTCTGGGAAAAAAAAATTTAAATGAAAAAAAAGCTCTGAAAACAGGAGTATCTTTGAAAAAATAATGTACAAAGTTCTGTAGATATATGCCTACAGCATAGCTCCCAAGCAGAGCTTGTGTGAACATGAGCTGAGCACTCTTCTGAGCCTCACTGTGATCTTTGCATTCAAGCACAAGGCTTTTCTTCATTTATAGTCAAATAATTTCAACAGAGATGCTTTGACCAAAGAGAAGTCTGTAAACAGCTCTGAGTTAGGAAGGTAGTCCCACATAGACAAGACTCAGTTTTCATTGGCCATCCATGTTTGCAGCTTTCATTGTTGCTCAGACTCAGTTTGGGACTCACTCTGGCCATTTCTTTTAGGCCCAAGTCATGTGTGTGCACACACAGACTTGTGGCAATGCCAGCTTCACGGATCAGTCACACTCCACTTGAATGAGTTATTGCTGCACACAGCAGCTGCTGGTGACCAAACCATCCATTACAGCAGCTGTCATTTCAGCTGCATGGCCTCTTTCTACCTTCTCTACCAGCTTTTTTCACCTGGAACCCCTGAACCTGGCTGGAGGACCATCCAAGTCATCATCAGGTGTCAGCAACCTACAGACAAAGAGCTCCCTGAGCCTACAGCCTGCACACTTTGCTTTCATCCTACCCTGGGCTTTAGCTACTCCCAATAATTAGCCAAGAGAGCTGCAGATCCCAGCTGAACAAAGCAGTTAAGGTGGTTCAAAGGCCAACTGGCAGGCTAAAGGGAAGTCCAGCCATGCACTCCCACCTCTCTCCTACCACCATCTGACCCCTCAGCAAGTAGGTTAGAAAGCCACCCCAAGAAACAAAAGACTGCAGTAATCTCCCCCCCAAAGTAGCTGGTGGTAGGATTAAATAAGCATTAGTGCCAGGAGAAGCACAAAGCCAGGCTGGAGAGGAAGGAAGTGGGAACATCCCTTTCAGCAGGGGTTAGCCTTTTCATTGGCCTTATCTGCATTGTCAGGCTGTGGCTGGAGGTGTGTGCTCCAGGAACAACTGAGCAGGCTTAACAGCTTTCTGATGCCCAAAGGAGCAGTCCCATTCTCCTCTGCCTTGCATTCCATCTCTGGCATGTATCTGACCCCTCAACAGACTGACCCATTATTCCCACCGAAAGCTATTTCCTTTATTGGTTGGGTTAGTTTACCCGTGCTCTAATGAACTGAATTGCCTCAGAGAGGGGTCACAGAAGCAGCAAGCAACAAAGAAGAAGCAGGGGAAATGCACAGCCCAGAGAAAGAGGTGCACAGTGCTGCCCTTTCAGCCACAGCAAGCAGGCAGGTCAGCTCAGCCATCTCATCCCACTGCACTCCCTGGCTGGCTGCTGGCCAGCTCTCAGAGGGAAAACAAGTCAAGAGAGATGTGCTTCTATCTACCCAACTGACAGCTCTTTCTTTTGGAACTAACAGCAGCCTTCATCTTGGCACCTGCTGTTCTTAACAGGCTCAAATTTATTGTCCAGCACTCCTCAGCTGAGATATGATCAATAAAGATTCTATTGTCCATCCCTCCTCACCTGAGATATGATCATTAAAGATTCTATTGTCCATCCCTCCTCACCTGAGATATGATCATTAAAGATTCTATTGTCCAACACTCCTCATCTGAGATATGATCAATTAAGATTCTATTGTCCAGCCCTCCTCATCTGAGATATGATCAATCAAGATTCTATTGTCCAACACTCCTCACCTGATATGATCAATATTCTATTGTTCAGCCCTCCTCACCTGAGATATGATCAATAAAGATTCTATTGTACAGCCCTCCTCACCTGAGATATGATCAATAAAGATTCTATTGTCCATCCCTCACCTGAGATACGATCAATAAAGATTCTATTGTCCAGCCCTCCTCACCTGAGTTATGATCAATAAAAATTCCCCATATCTGCAGAGACACTACAGTTGAGGCTCCACCACGAAGCCTTCTGCTGCAGGACCCACTGACTGTCTGTAGCCTCCATCCCCCTGTGCAGGAGGCTCAGAAGCCCTGCTCTGCTGAGAGCCAGAGGAGCTGGCAGTGCCTTTGCTGTCCCCCTGTCCCAGGTGTCCTTCCCTCCTCCAGCAGCCCCACAGCCCCTTCCCTGCAGCTGCCCAGCTCCTGGGGCCTGGGCAGGAGCTGCTCTGGGGAGGCACCATCCTTCTCACACCAAAGGCATGGTCCCTTCTGCACAGACACTTCCAACACACCTTGCCACAAGGTATTGGCTGGCCTGAGTTTTCCTGGTTCAAACCAGTTCAGTTCAGAGCTAACAAGTTAGCTAACAAGTTCAAGGTACAAGCACTCCTAAGGGATCTCCTTGTCAGGTTTGAAAATCTGAAGATGCTTTTGTAGCAAGTTGGGTTTTTTTTTAATCATATTAAACGTTAAATCCTTTGTGATGCAGAGAAATAATCATTATGACACTGCAAGTGTCTCCTCTCCCAGCATTTGCAGAACAGAAGATGTATTAAATACTATTTCTAGATTACATTTCCATCCTTTGAAGAGGTTAAAAATTGTCATAAAAAAAAGTTAAAGAAAACAGGAAAAAAAAATCAATTAATATGCAGATAAGTGAATATCAAGGCCATTATAGATCTTTTCTTAAATACATTTAATAGAAAGCCCTGAAATGAAAGCAAATTAACATTGTGAAAAACAGTTTGAAAATTAAAATATTTTAGTTCTGCAGTAACTGTAGGAACATATTACGAAGTTAGGCAGCAATCATATGCATAATTAAAGAAGTGATTATATGTATATTTATACCATCAATGCATAATCCTCAATTTGTTTAACATAAAACAGAACATCAAGGAAACGAGAATTTAAATTCCACTTGCTTAATATGGAACATTAAGTACACAAAAATTGCTTGTAATTTTAAAGTGTATAACTTGAACAAAATTTCAAGGTGGCAAATATTTGAGAGGAAGTAATGAGTGAAAAGAAAAGGAAAATATTAATATTATATTTAATGAACAGGAGCTTCATTTGTAATAATTAAGGAAGGGTATGCTCCCATCTCAAGTACTTAAAAAGAAAGTAATGCCAATTAGCAAGACATCTCTTCATTTTATACAAACAAGGTAGATATGAGAGCTCTTAAATGCTCGCATAGAATTCTGTCTGGCTCCAGCACGTCAGGAGATATGTACAAACCATAAAATCTCTACAGACAACTTTTAGAAACATCTGCTTATATTCAGATTAATGACAGCTTGCATTCTGAGTTTGTTATGACAAATGGGGGGTTTTGCACTGCACATTCAAGATGACTAGTGCACTGTCCACTCGTTTTCCCTTCCTTTGTGCACTCCTTCCTGAAAAAAGGACGTATGAAATAATACAGTGGAGTCACTGCAGAAAGGCAAGGAAAGACAAAAAGAAAAGGTAAAAAAGGTTCTCAGACAGGGTGAGGTTCTCTGTGAGGTGCTCCTGAGGAGCAGCCAGACTTTCTTCACAGATCAGAGAAGCCATGCCCCAAGATCTGCAATTCTGACAAAAGGTGATGTCTGCTTCCTGCTAAACACTAAACTTCGTGGACCCAAACACAGAAACACCAAATTATTCTTCCTTGAATCTCAGCCAAGGGCTGTAGCAAAGATTATTCCTTCATCATTTTTTTCCCCCAGAGTGTAGAGCATACTCATCTATTTTGATAACAGTATTTTCAGTGTTTTCTTTTAGCCTCTTTAGAAATGGTACCCAGCTGCCTTGAAGGCAGCCTTTTTTATATTTGATTGGCAGCACTCTCAAGACCAAATATTGAGCTGTTCTCAGGAGTTAAAGAGCTATCACTGTAAATATGATGTTCTGTCTCACCAAGAGTTCTGTGGTTAGTTGGACACCAGAAATAGATATTAGCTCACACTGCCAATGTTGTGTGGTCTTGGCAGGTTAAGGAGTCATCTGTCGTCAAACTTCAAAGTTATTCTAGAACTTTTTACACCCTCAGTTGTGCTACTCAAGGGATTCCATCTTTCCACTGACTCTTCAGCTTTTCTGCTGTGCTTTTCTTTCTTTCCTGACTGTAATATATGAACAGTCACCTGTTCCTGAGCAGGGAGGAAATGCTCCATACACAGAATGTGTGCACCTGCTAATGAAGGAAAACCAAACTAAAAACCAAATAAGTATTTCATTTTTCATTTCCTTGTTTTCCAGTGTTTGTGTTCAAAAGATGACATATACAGTCATGTTAAAGTTAATATATGAGGGACTGAGATCAGATGAGTATGAAATTTTGGGTTGTGCAGCATGTGTTCATGTCTGAACTGTAACTTAATGTTATATTATTAATATTTTATTTTATATGTCTGTTTATATGTCTATTCAATTTAATATTAGATGTCTATTCAATATTATCTCTTTAATTATTATAGTATCTTAATATTTATTCAAACCCTTACTATCTGTGCAACAATTCCAGAGAAATGCATTTTAAAGCACTTGTTAAACTATCAGAATACTTTTGCCTTTGTTGTTTATACATGTTAAGGATTTTTAGAATGGTTAATACTCTGTATTATAGAAAGAGAATGTTTCTATTAATTGCTTACTTAGCGTGGAATGTTTCCACTAATTTAAAACTGTTTCTCAAATTAATCCCTCTGGTTATCATTAGAGCCATGAGACATTGAAAAATCAAAGCTGTAGAGCAAGTCAGTGTCAATGACAGCTGCAAAAATGGTAAGTCAATAGAATTAATAGAAGTATTTTTGTGCAAAGAAATATTGTTTTTATACAAACATATCAGCAGTGTTAACCAACCAATACTTATAAGTAGTAAAATAGGAAATGCCATTTCATGATAGAATTTATAGTAAATCAGTTATTAAAAAAGGTTTAGAATATTCATCCTTATTTAAAATAATTCTTATTTTAAATACTAAAAAAAAATCAGAAATAGGGAAAAAATACTTTTGCTTATGCATTGCGTGTTAAAAATGTTTTCAAGTAAGCTAATGAGGAAATCTTCTCAATGCTTTTTATGACATTCACTGATTTAGTTGTGTTACTAATACTCTCACTTTCCTGTATGTTATCCTATGTGCATAGGATGAGACTTAACCTGCAGACTGTGTGCTCCAGTGAGTGATACTACATGTTATGGTTCAAAGATGCTGCCCAGAGGTTTGAGGCAGAGCTCTGCTGGTTTCTTTTGGAGAGGTTGCCCACCTTTGGTGCCCACCTTGGCTCCTGATATTTTCTCTCTGCTATATAGCCTGAAAAAATTACTTATCCTCAGTTAAAGATTGCTGTGGCTTTTGTTATTGCATCCACTTCTTAAATGTCCTATCATTCAGCTACCTGTCCTTAGGGATCACTTATAATAATTATGCATTTTGTGATGTGATATTGGCTATCAAGTATTAGGGGAATTATGAAAGCAGTTTTTACAGAGAAAAGCCCTGAGATGATCTTAGAACCAGGAGCTCTGTGGCTTGAAATAATACTAGAAGCCATTCTAATGAAGTAGGCTGTTACTAGCTCTCAAAAACTCCTGCAGATAATAAAGACACTGTTCTCCTTCAGTTATTTTAAGGTCTTTGTTAGAATTTAAATATTTTGCCTTTCTTCCATGGGTCCATTCTTTTAGGCTACATTTCTTTTGGGGAGAAAATTTACAACCTTGCAAATTCCTAAGTAAATAACTAATTTTGATGTCTTCTGTTTTGTTAATAACTTATTTAATAAGATGGATTACACTTTTACAACACTTCTTCTTGTATTAGTCATCCTTGTAGTTTGTCTTTTAAGGAAAGGGGATCCACATAAGAAGAAACCTCATTACAAGTCTCTTCTACTAAGTCTCTGCTAAGAATTTTATATGCCAATTATGGAGTGTTAATATTTGAAAATCATGGTCTACCAATGCTTTTACAGCAGTTAGTGAATACTGGTTTGAAGTTTAAAAAAAAAAAAAAAAAAGTGTTATATAAAATATTTAAATATATACTGAGAGAAAAGAAAATCAAGTTCTTTTAAGTGCTACAATAGTCTTCTTTAAAAACTGTCATGAACCAACCTGTCCTCTAAATCCTACTTATTTTAGAAGAACTATTTTGGAAAATCTCCGAATTGACACCTGGATAAGTTATTACCTCAGACTAGAGGTGTAAAAGACAATTGATAGTCTCAGATTTTTATTCCCATTAAATAAAAAAGAATTCTCAAAATAATTTGGAAGGAACAAAATGTGTTCAAACTATTGTAAGGTAAAGAAGCAATATTAATTGACATATATTGCAACACTCAATGGGATATAGTGTGAAGTGTTGCACTAAGTCTGTGTGAATTCGCTCGTCAGTCCTGTCACTTCAGTTTTAAGACGTGTTATCTGGAATGATTTACAGGTACAGGGGACTAAAAAGGAAGACATCACCATTTCACACCAAGGAATGTTCCAATTATACTCCGTTACCTGTATTAGCAATTTTTAATTTCAAATATCTAAAGTACAAGGCCACAGTTCTGTGCTGTTAATTGATGTGGACATGAATGTGGTAACTATTTGTCATTTTTAGACTATTGAATGTGATAGGACACCAATATGTAGCAACTGTATACCCAATATTTTCAAGTGGGCATGAATTGAGCATGATTTTATTTACAGCATCATAGAATGGTCTAGGTCGGAAGGGACCTTAAAAATCATCTCCTTTCACCCCCCTGCTTTGGACAGGTATAACTTTCTCTAGGTGAGTTCAGAGTTCCATCCAATCTGACCTTAAACACTTCCAGGGATGGGACATTCACAGATCCGCTGGGCAGCCTGTTTCAGTGCCTCACCACCCTCACAGTAAAGAATTTGTTCCCAATATCTGGTGTAACCCTGTTTTCCTTCAGCTGGAGGCCATTCCCCATGGTCCTGTCACTGCATGCCCTTGTGAACAGAGCCCTGCAAGGCTGCACTTAGGTCATTGTCCAGGCTGAACAATCCTAATTCTCTCAGTCTTCCATGGTAAGAGAGATGCTCCATCCATCTAATGAATTTGTGTTCCTCCTCTGGACTCACCCCAGCAGGTCCCTGTCCTCCTTGTTCTGGCACCCCGCAGCTGGGGGCAGTGCTGTGGGTGGGGGGTCAGGAAAGCAGAGCAGAGGGACAGAATCCCATTCCTCTCCCTGAAACCAATCCCCCGCAGCCCCCGGGGCTGGCTCAGTTCCTCGGGAGGCTTTTGGGGGGATATTTCAGGGTGAAAGATCCAAAAGAGGCTCTTACCCCCAGGGTTGATCCAAGACGTTTATTCCAGGAGGAGAAACGAGGGCAGGAGGCCCAGAGGGCAAGGGAGGTCCAGGAGGGAAAGAGGGATGGAGCCTTGGAGGGCAAGAGGCCAGAGGGAGGAAGAACAGACCCTTATCAAGGTTTCTGCCCAGGGGGGATGGCTGGATCTCAGCCAGCTGGGTCAGGAAAGGAAGATAAGGTCAAACTACATGGTTACAGGCTTCAGGGGTCCTGGGGAAAACCCATTCCCCAGAGAAATACAACATCTCCCTGCTGTCCATGCTGCTTTGGATGCAGCCTGGGACACTGGGCTTTGGCTTTCTGGGCTTTGGCTTTCTGGGCTTCAAGTGCAGATTGCCAGCCCACGTCCAGCCCCTCACCCACCAGCACCCCCAAGCCTTTTTCAACAGGGCTGCTTCATCCCCCAGCCTGTACTGACACCAAAGTGTTCCTCAGCACTTCGTACTTGGTCTTGTTAAACCTTGTGAGTCCATTCCTTGAGCTTGTCCAGGTCCCTGTGGATGGCATCCCATCCCTCAGGTGTGTTAATGGCACAGCTCAGCTTGGTGTCATCTGCAGGTTTGCTGATTGCACTCACCCCCTTTGGCTATGTCATCGATGAAGATATTTAATAACACTGGTCCCAAAACAGATCACTTGTCTCTGGTGTCCCTCAGGACTCTGAGCTATTGACCACTACTAGATGTTGTGACATCTAACATAACATCTAACATGACATAACATTTAGTCCACCTAACAGTCCCGTTCCCATCAAATCCTTCTCTCTCCAATGTGGAGGGTTGGGAGGCTGTACAAAAGTCAAGGTAAACTGCAGCTGCAGCCTTTCCCTTGTCCATTGGTGGAGCCACCCAGCTGTAGAAGGCCACTCAGTCAGGCAGGGCTTGCCCTGGGTGAAGCCATTCTGGCTGTCCCAAACCACCTCCCCACCCTCTGTGTGCTTTTGCACAGCTTCCAGGACGAGCTTCCCTGACCTTCCCAGACCTCACAGAGGTGAGGCTGACAGGTTGCTAGTTCCCAAAATCTTATTTTTCATCTTTTTTAAAGATAGGTACAATACTTTCCTTTTCCCAGTCATCTGGAACTTCCCCTGACTGTCCTGATATCTTCTCAAATATCATGGAGAATGGCTTGGCAACTACATCAGCCAATTCCTGAAGGACTTTGGGATGCATCCCATCAGGTCCCACAGTGCATTAACGTTTCTCTGGTGGCCATGTACCTGCTCTTTACTTACAGCCAGGGGAACTTTGCTCCCCCAGTCCTCATCCTGCTGTCCACCCACTTGAGAGGTTTGGGAAGTGAGGTTGCCAGTGAAGTCTGAGGCAAAAAAACTATTGAGTACCCCTCAGCCTGCTCCTCACCTGTTATTGCACAGTGAAAGCCTGAGAGTGCCATGATTCCTGAAGCTGGAGGAGGAAGGTTTCATCAACAGCTCCCCTTGGCTTATAGAGAACATTGATTTCACACCTTTTGTGTGGCCTCCATTCAGGTTTCCTTCTTGTCACCTATGAAACTATGTGGTCTCTCAATACAGTTCTCAACTCATTGCTTGAGGTGTATACTGGGACATGAAAATCTGACAACGTCCTTTCCAGCCAGCATAAAGGTATTCCACTTATTTTTATCTGCCCATTTGGTCATCGTGCTGAATATTACCATCCCAAGGTTTGACAACTGACAAACTGCCAGTAAAATATGTACTGGCTTTATCCTGCAAACAGAGGGGACATTGCTATGAGGTCACAGAAGTGCTCTATCAAGCCCTTTCTCAATGAACAGACATTTATTGATGTGCAGATAAGGTGCTCTGAGAAAGATAACGAGGAGTTAGCTGTTGAATTCAGAAGAGTACTGTCAGAAATACTGGACAGTTGTAATGTGATTTCACTTACACATAATTTTATTCTGCAGCTACAGCCTTCATGTAGCACCATGTAGCTGGGGGAATTCTCATATGGATAGTGGAAATGACAGATGATTTCATGAATGTGGAAGCTATAACTTTTATTCAAAAGTTCCTTTTCTCATCTCAAGCAAAACTCCTATGAAGATCTATGCATTATTCCAAAAAGTTTCCTGTCTTAGCTTCAAAGCTGTCCTGATGTGAATAGTTTTTGCATAAAAACACTGTTCAATTGAATTTCCATCCCACTTAATTGCTAAATTAACACCAATTCAGTTTAACACTTGAATGTGACTTCATTAAGGAAAAAAGTAAAATATACAGTGTAAAAATTTAAAAATGTCTCTTTTACTTAAAGAGCAGCAGACATTCTATACAGAATAAGTTAGTGAACCTTTTGGAACAACCACCCAAAGTTTCTATTTCTTGTGGCCCAGTACACAGCAAATTGTCAGGTTTGTGGCTAAGGATACTCTGAGTATATGAGGTTGTTTCAGAGCATTTACTTCCTTGTCATACGAGGACCACTGGCTGTGAACAATACCCTGTATAATTTTATTTATATAAATGTAATTTCTGTTCAATGCAGACTAACTGCCTATATTCTTAAAATTAAAATTAACATCTTTTTTAGGATCTGTGGCCTTGTGTCCATGCACATTCAAGCCTATTGGACTCTTTATGGTGTCAGCTGCAGTAATGGGAGAGCAAACAGTTCTAAGATTTGCTATCACACATCTTTAAGGAGAAAAAAAAGGTGGTTTTTAAGACCAGGAGACACAACTTTACCACCAGAAAATGGCTAAATACACAGAAAAAACAGAACAAACCAACCTAAGAAGAGAGCTACAAAAGAATCCAAAACAGATTCTGCAGGCCTAGACAGCACCTTTACATCTGATTGATGTTGCTCCTTAAGTGTTTTGGACAGAAAAAGCAAGGTAATAACCCTAAGAGAATGTGTGATTTTTTTACTGGACGTCTGAATTCTGCAGGCTCAATCTCAGGGGAGCTGCATGTTTTGGAAAAACTCCTTAGAAGACAGTGCTTCCCTTTGGGGTCTGGCGAGATGGATGAAAAGCCTTATCCCTCTTGCAAATCCTCCAAGTGTGTTTGGGATGAGCTGTGGTGTGTGAGGCACGTTGCTCCTGCTTCCTGTCGTGCTGTTTCCTGCTCGGTTTTAGAAGTCAGCCAATATGGTGTGCTATCTGAAATGCTATAGTAATTATGTGTTATTTACAGTAACCAGAATTGGCACATTCATGTCTGAAAGTGCTGGCTAATAACCAGGTTTCTTCAGTGTGCATGGGAGGTTGCTTCTAGACGCTCAGGAGAGTATAGATGGAAAAGGTTAGCAAGGAAATGAGAGGTCTCTTTGGCATCATTCTGGATGTGACTCTCTGTAGACACATCCAGATATTATCCACAGACAAATATAAAAGGTCAGAAAGGTCATCTGGGATACCGCTGGAAGCCTAAAAGCTAAACAGGACCTGAAATTGCCACACACACATCACACATCACCTGAAAAACATAGGTTGGGTATGACCACTGAGAGTGAGCTGATGAGCACCAATAGTGAGAGAGCACCCACTCAAACATGATCTTTATTTATTTAAGAACTGATCACGAAGGACTGGAGAGAATGAGAGATGTTATAGGGAGAGCTGCTGGTGACGTCAATAACTCCAAGAAAGGCTGATCAATTTTAAGGCTAATTCGTTTAGTCAAAGGAATTTTCCATAATTATAGGTAACAGTGCAAAAGGAGTTCCAGAGACACCAGTGGAAGCAGCATTTCCCAGTGGCAGTCATCACTCCTGTATTGCTTACAGGCTCATGGACCAAAGAAAAAATGTTTCTATAAGAGGGATATGTAGTTGTTGTATATAACTGTAACAGCAGTTGTTGTCTGAAATCAGTCCCAGGTCAAATATTGCTGCTTCTTATTGTTTGCTTCCTTTTTTTTGGTGAGATCTACATGCCTATGAACCCCCCTGTGCTGAACGTGCTCAACACAAACACCACAACCAATAATAAATAAAGAGAATTTTCGTTGTGTGTAGGTAGAATATCAGATGATATCTTTCTTTGACAAAGAAACTCCTCTTCTATTCTGATGCAATCTATGTTCTGGAACATATGTGTTGCTGTTCCAAGCATGACACCACGTTGGTTGTACTTCAGAGGTGTTCACTTTGCCAGCTCTAATGCAGTTTTTAACAGCTTGTCTTTTTGTGACATATTGCAATTATGCCAAACTATGTAATCACTTATTTCACATTGAAGTTTCAAGCTTTTTTATGATATACAGCCTTGAAACTTAAAATTCCACTAGTCGGTAAAGCAATTAACTGCCTTCTGGGGGTAAATTTCGCTGGGAAAAAAACCCCTACGATTATTCTTTATTATTCTTTAAAAAATAATTTAATGAACGCGGCTCCAGAGATATTATCTCTATCTCATTGAAGTAGGTGGGAGTTTTGCTACTAACTTCAAGTAAGTCAGGCTTTTGCCTTAGGACAAGATGTTTTACTGGTGAATAATAATGAATTACCAAGAAAGACTAAGCTGTGGACTGTCTTGCTGAAAAAGTTCACTTAAAAATTATTGTGTTATTGTATGATATTGCTTTGCAGGCTCTCAAGCTTGCATGTGCTTAAATTGTTCCCATGTTTTTGAATGTGGCACCATGGACTGTTACACAGTAAGAATCCATCCTTTTGGTCTGTGAAAATAGTGTGTAGGATTCATAGATGTGATTTTTTGTTTAGCCTGAGAAGCAAAAAATTTTACAAAATTAAAATAAAAAATAACCAAATTGCTATTTCGAACTCCTACTCAAAGATATCCAATTATGAAGTAGTTTTGCTGCATTTTCTCAGCACTGAAGACAAATCCCTTGAGATTTTTTTATAAATCAAAAATAATCTTTGAAACTTCTAATATTAACAGAATAAAAACGTTTTCTCCTTAGATGTGGAGGGAATTTAATAAATGAAGGGTTATCAAAAATTAGGGAAGTGAATATATTTCTTGGTAGAATAGCCCAATAGAGGTGGAATTTTTTAATTATGCATCATTGCCTAAGAACTTTTTTCTTTTTTTGAAAGAAATAAAAGATCTGAAATACCATAAAATTGTGGCCCATGTTCAACACAGGAGTGAGGTATAAATAAGCGTTTTCATCATATCAATAGAATTTTCTAGTGATCAGATTTAAATGGAGATCTAGTTGCCTGATTTCATAATTTGCTTTTTATTTGGGATTCTCAGAGACAAATTTTAGTGGCTTGAAAATTGAAATTACATAGATTCTCTGTTTTGTTCACGTGGCTTGAAGAATTACCTTGTCTTAGCACCTTTTCATTGTATTAAAAGTGGTCATCCTGCCTAAATTCTGCATTTAATCCCAGGGTAGAATTCAGACATAGCCTGCTATATCCTGCTTCAAAGAGCTGTTAGGATAAGTTAATTAAAACTGAGGAATGTAATTATTTCTAACATGACACAAAACAAGTCATTAAAATGTTAAAAATATTGTTTGAGACAGACAAGGTCTAAATATTACTTTTAAAGTATGCACACTGTGGCATTCAGTTTATAATGTCTAATCTCTATATTCCGTTTTAACTAAAAGATACATCTTTCAGAAGAGTGAGCTTAAAGTCTACACACTTCCCGGAGAATTACAAAAGGCTGGCAAACACCAAACTTCCAACATGAGGCTGTCTTGAACTTCTGGCCCTCTCCAAGGCTCAGTTACCTATTTCAGTACATGAGAAGGATGCTTCTCCCTCATATGAATATCATCTTGGCCCACTCCTGGAACTGAGATATGTACAAAGTGTTGCCATTTGAAACAGGCCAGAGCCCAGCCTGTATTTATAGAAATGCCTAAAAGCTAGGGCAAAACAATGTCTAAACAGGAGACCTTGGTCATTACCTTTCTTCTTCTGGTGGTAGCAAACCCTTGGTGCCAGTGGTTCACCTGTAGAAAAAGGAATGAGGCCATAAATAACACAGTTTTATAACTCAGTCAATAGATATTTTCCTGCAATGGCAGATCTCAAAGTCTCATAACACTCTCGCCTGCATTTTAATGATATCATTTATAAGAAGATAAGAAATTCCACTTCAAGGAATTGAAACCCAATATGCCCAATCAGGACCATGCAACCAACATTCTTTCCTCCTGTCCTGGGTTGTAGTTTAGGATGTATTCTATCACCATCTTCAGTTCATGGCCCATCAATGCCTTGTGCATGACTCACAGATAACTGCCTCCGGGTGTTATCTCTCTTTAATGGGCCATCAAGGCCCTCTTCCATGACTCATCATCCCATTGGGAGATGCTCCGCCCACGGGGAAGAGCCAAGCATTCTCACCTGGATATAAGCTGGGATTTGGGACAGTAGAAGCAGCCCTCACCCACTGGATTCTCAGCGGATGAGAGCTACCAGACCTTTCTATGGGATCACTGCTTCAGGAAGAGCACCTCACCTGGACTGCTTCCATCACCCTGATCAGGCTGTATTCTGACTCTGGCAGTGGTTTTTCTTTCTGTATTGTTGGTTTTATTTTATTTTATTCCTTTTCTTCTGACTTGGAGCCTCTCACTTGGTTTGTTTTCAAACCACAACACCTCCTTACTTATTTTTTCCAGCACAATGAATTTTCCTCTGCCTTAGAGTGGCACAGTTTATCTCACTGCAGTGGCCCAGGTTCAGAGATGAAGATGTGAGGGGATCATTTCCCCAGCACATTTCTGAATGTTTGATGGGGGGGACAGGTTCCTTCTATCAGATCATTTCCGTGTAAGAGCTTTAACCAGGAAACTGCTGCAAAAACTCCTTAGCCCTGCCAGTCACTGTGTTTTAGGAAAACCATAATGGCATTTTACCAAGCCATTCCTTTAGCATGAGATGAGCTCAGAACATGCCTGCTACATGTGACAGTTGTGTATTGTCCCTACCATGAAAGGCTCATGGGTGTCACTCTTCTGAGCCTAGCTGAGGGCAGGTAAAGGTGCTCCTGCTGATAATACACAAGCCCTACAGCTGTATTATATGCAGCAAAGAGGAATGATGGCAACTGGAAGGTTTTTCAGCTGCTACACAGGTAAATTAATTCCTGTCAGAAGCTTCCCGGACTCATTGTGCCATGAGAATGGGTTATGTCCCTGACAAAGACTGTTACCAGCCTGATAAAGAAGCTCATAATGACTGGACTATTATGTCCAATAATATGTGTATATGTAACACATAATGTGCCAGATCCATAATTGGTGGAGTTCAGGAGAAAAAAGATTATGTTTTTAAATCTAAATTAGATCCTTTTGGGCATGGGATTTGCCATGTCATAAAGATTAATTTGAGGGTTACAGCGAGTTCTAGGAGAGTTGGAAGTGCACTATATTGTTTTTAAAACTATTGTATTGTCCTGTAGACAGAAAGCCACAGGGTAACGAGCACTTTTAATTAAAGAAAAAAAAATACTTTCAAGGCTTCAAAAGCCCTGTTTTTCAGATTCACTGCTGAAGTCCAGCTTCAAATTCCCACAGTTCAGAGTCCCAGCTGGACACAAGGGCCCTAGTCCTCCAGCCTCATCCAAGATGCTGATTCTAGGGTAAGTCACAGACACATTTTTTACCTGAACATTTTTTACCTTTATGAAATGTTGACTTTATGTGTGTGAAAATTATACCTTTAATGATGGCTAAAGACAACAAAAATTTTCCAGTCTAGTGTCCCTGTGGTAAAAACCAGGCTGTTCCCTCTCCTCCCCATCGCTGCTAATGCAGTTTGGAACCAGACAAAATAGTGTTTGTCTCTGTTGGGTTTTGTGTCAGCATGCCGTAATTCGGCAAAGCATTTGCTTCCTGATAATCCCTATTACTCTTCAGGTTCCTAAACTTAAATTCTCAACTTATTTTCCCTTTCAGAGACACCAGGAGCCTTTCTTTGGGGCATAAGCCTTATTTTTGCTTACTTGGTTATTTTTCCAGTGTCACTAGTAACAATCTAGTCTATATTACTGTACTTGTAGTGATTGTTAAGACATTTCTGTTGCCTTATTCTTGAGGATGTCTTTTTCTTGCCAGTGTGAGACCTTTATGCTCTTGCTCAGCTGACTTCATTATCAGGTTCATTGCAGCTGAAAACACAATAACCCACAATAGAGAATGTGTTGTAAAGCTCCTTTCTATCTTTTGCTGACTTTTTAAGTTTAGAGGTGTACACTAAATATCATGAAAATGGCTTTATAATAGTCTCTAAGCTGCTGCTGGACTATGTCTGGTACTTTATTCCTTCTCTGGGTTCTTAGACCAGCTTAGGTGGCCTAGTCTGGGCTGCATTGTGCTGGCAGAACACTATCTCTATTGGAGGTAATGTTGAGAACTTAGCTCTTTTTACAAGGTTGACTTTTTAACTGCACTAAAGCTCACATACTGTGGTGGATTGCCTTACAGGTTGGTATCCTCCTGTGGCTTCCCATTCAAAATTTGAGAACACCTGAAGAAAGAGGTCTCCTCTCACCTTGCTCTCCCCTACCACAACTTTTCACAAAATCAAAGGATTGTATCGATGCTTTCCTGCACAAAATAAAGGTTCAGCTATGGCTCTGATAGCACAAAAATCCTTTCAGCAGGCAATTATCACAACACTGAATGGATCTTGCTTATTATGCCTTTTTGGAAGCAAAACTGAAAATTATAACAGATAACCCCCAAAAACAACCCCCCCAAAAAAGCAATTCTCAAGACAAACATGAACTTAACCCACATCAAAAAGCAGTTGCACACCACAGGATGAGTAGCTGAAGGGCTGTCTAGCTTGGGAATGTTGTCCAGATGAGCAGTTCTGAAGGACGAGTTGTCCAGAAAGATTTTAGATCAGCCTCTCTACACATGTGAGAAAGTCCACCCAAGTTTGACTTTGACAGAAATAGAAAGAACTGAAGTTCCTCAGAACTTCAAATGAACTTTAAAACATTAGCATATATGTGTGATACATATTATATGCTATACATAATAAATGTATATTTATATAAATATTATACAATATCGTGTATTAGATATATAATTTAGATGTAGAGGGAAGTGAAGCCCTCATCACTGTACGTTTCTGAAAACAAATTTCTCTTCCTTTTGGGAACAGCTGCCCAGAAGTTTTTATTGCTCTAGGGATTCAGAGTTCATCTTCTTTCTTGTAAACCTGGATATGTTTCAGCTGCAGAAACCTTTATAAAAATTATCAGGCACAGAGGTACATGCAATCTGACAAGACTTTGTCAGGGGAATTGAATGGAAGTAGTGTGTAGGAGGGAGATACATGGGTGGTGGGGGAACAGCTTGTTCCAGTAGCATAATTAGGAAAGGATTCAGTAAATATTAACTATTTAGCTCAATTTATATAACTGATAGAATATGTGACCATGAGACTTTATTTAAAAGCTGACTGAGATGCATGGAAGGGAGACATTTTTAATCTGTTGATGGCTTTTACAAGGGTAATGGCTTAATGAGATGGATAGGAGGAGGCTCTAGTCACTGTAACTACCATTCAATAAAACTGAAATCATTGGACTTCTACCTGTGGGGTTTTTCACTAATTCTGCCTAGGTGTGCCTGTAATGCTGCTGAGATGAGAATTCCTGAGTCACACAGGGGCCTTCACATTGCAGCATTCCAACTGCAAGACAATTTATGATTAAAGAGATGGAAAATATTACTGAGTGTCTGGGAAATAGGAAAGAAGGGAAGAAGGAAGGAAAGTTTTGTATGTGAAGAAGCAGGTTATCCCAAGAGGCTCAGGAAAGCCTTGCAATCAATCTCTTGTTCTGCTTTGTGTCTCTATCTCCAATAAACCTCACAGTCTCCTGAAAAGCAATCACAGGTGACCTGTTGCCTCTGCTGGTGGCTGAGCCAATGAAGGAGCACAAGCTATACACTAAATTAGCAGAGTCTCTAAGCCGCCTCTGAACTTCTTCTGCCTTACTACAAAAGGTTCCTACTGCCTCAAATATCAAGACTATACCACCACAGACTATACTAGACCTATATCACTGATATCTCATTTCATCCTGAATAGGACCTGTCTCAATCTTAATTTATGTTGATGCGTATTTAAATGAATAGAAGCTAAAGGGGTTCTCCTTTTTACAGATGGTGCATAAATAATCAGCACTGAACCTCTGTCTTCTCTGTCTTGTAAAGAAGATGATGACATTAGGCATCGACCTACTTGGAGAATGCTCATACTCTATTCCTTAATACATGCAAAATGTATTTAAATGGTTTAAAAAAAAAAAAAGTTGACAAAAAGTATGACAGATGTGCAAAATTTTATAAAAGACAATTTGAGGAGGTAAGTGAACCTGCCAGAATCTCACATATTTTTTTTTAATTTAAAAATGTGAAAGTAGCTGCCAAAAATTCACTGGGAGTAAATTTTTTTGTTGCCAGGACCATAGCGTTCTGAAAATAAAACGTTTTGGGAGTAATGATTTATTTACAACTATCTCACTGTTTCATCTCAGTCTCATAATACGAGCTATTGAGTCACAGCCTGAAGGTAGCAAATGGGGAATGATGGACTTATGAGTGTGGCAAGCAAGGGTTTTGAACCTCTCACCAAGTTTCTTCTGCCTTCAAGCCTTGTTATGATTAAAGGTTAATGTGTCTTGATAGCTAGAACACATAAAACCTATTCAAATCACTGGTGTATATATCCTTCTGGATAACCTGCTCAGAATGCTTGACACCTAATTATGTGCTAAAATAAGAGTGAGATGGAATTGCAGAAAGTGTACAGAAGAAAATGATCCCATCTGCCTCACAACAGGCCAAACTGAAGAATTGAAAGTAGTGCCTAAACCATGGCCAAACGCCCCCCAAGCATTTTCCTCATAAACAATATTTTTTCTTAAGGCACTGTAAGTCTCAGTTATTTATACTATTTCCATTAATACACTTCTTACTCTTGTTTTTTTTTCTTTTTCAAAAGATAAAAAGGGAGTTTTAATCCAAACATTATGGCTGCTCTAAAAAAATCCCAATTTAGGAGTCTGAAGGCTTTTGCAGTATACAGATATTTCAAGCTGCTTATGAGATTAAGCAAAAGAATTTCCAGTGGTTTTGATGGGAAAGCTGGGACAACAGAATTGCTTTTGTCTCTAGTGTGATGTCAAATTTCTGCCTCTAATTAGCATTACTTAGAGAAGTAGTAGTTTCATCATCTTAAAACCAAAGATGTACTTTTCCTGAACTGTACTGCATATGGTAACTAAACACTGTCAATATTCACACTCTGGGAAAGCACAGTACTCAAAATATTTGTTCATATTACTTATTTCTTCAAATAAAACATAATCAGATTTCATGCTATTCACAAATGCTTTAGCATAATTTTTGAAGAACGTTCAGAACAGTTGGTTCCCAACGAACTTTTTTATATTCACTGCCTAGCAGTAGGACTGACACAAGGTTGTGTGCTGTGCACACACACACAGAATTTCTACAATAATGACAAAGTGGGAAAATCAAGACTTTAATTAAAACACTTTAATTTCTTACCTGGTTTAGGGAGGGGTTTTTTTTTGTCTGTGTGTTTTCTTACAAAGAATGAATTAAACACGCATGGAAATTGTGTGACGTCATTTAAGGAAAACATATGAGAAATGGAAAAAAAATAATAATGAACATGTTTTTCTCATCATTAATTATACTTTCACTTAAAGGAAACAAACTTGAAAGTGCAGCTTCTAAAAGTAATATTTACAATCCCTTGGTTTTTTGCCTCACATATTTTTCCTCAGAAGCACAGCATTTGAATTTTTTTCAAAAACAATCAAATTAAGTATTTTTTTTTGTAAGGCAAAACCATAGAATCATTTAATTTCAATACTGTGTTCAGTAAAACCATGTTACCCAAGCTGTACTACAGTGCAAATACAGTACTTCAGTTTATTGATTTATTGAAGCAATTGTATTTTCGACTCATCTCTGGTGGTGTTTCAAAGGTTGCGTATATTATAGATTAAAAAAATAATTCATCTTCCAAAGCTCAGTTTCAACCTATGGGCTCCAGTCACAGCAGCTATCAAAAGAGCAGAAGGTTTTGATGTGTTATATCCATAATCTCAAGTGACAAACCTGCCCCACGTGCTGAAATTTCTCCTTAGGGCAGATACAAAAAATATAGATAAACACCTTACCGACTGCCATAAAATGATTTCTGGGATTCTTTATTGCAACTCGTTTCTAAAACCACATGCATTTAAAAATAGTTGTGATTCTTCCAAGTAGCTCCTCAAAGTGGGAGTCGTCAGATCCTTTCAATCTGGCAATTTTATGGAGAAATATTGTTTACCATCAAATTCTTGCCTCTCAGTGCAGACTGTTTGCCAGTTTCTGATTAAATGTTTTTCTCACATTCCCTACTAAAAACTGACCCTTCAAAACAAAGAGGCATTATTACACAATTTTCTAAAGAGATCAGGATTTTGCATTAAAAACAAAATATTCCTATTATTAATAAGTTTATTCTATTTTAATGCACATAAGGATAACTGTCTTCTGAAGGACAATAATCGTGACTGAGTTTTTTTATTTTGATTTTGGGTTTATTCTTCTGATCTGTCATTGTATTATAGTGTTGCCACAATTTGCAGTAAAAAAACCTTGACAATTCTAAAAAGAGATTATCAAATACTTCAAAAATATAAACAATCTTCAGGATGTTTTTAAAGAGCTTATTCCCAAGGAAAAAAAAATATTTTTCAAGTTTTTTTTCCCTTGAATTTTACAGATATCAAGTTCAGAAAAAGAGTGAAAGCCATGTGGTGGATAACAAACTTTGCTGTTCCAATTTCAAATTTTAAATATAAAGTTGTGGGACAAACAATAAATAAAATGGGTTTATATTGTTAAAAAGTGTACACTTCTTAAAATAATATCATCTGTTCACAAACAAGTATCAAGCATGTTAAGACCCAGATTGTCAGATAAGCTGTTCTTTTGAGCTATTCACCCTACTCTTTTTCCTACAGCATCAAAAAATGAGCAGCTTTTCTTAGGATGAAATCAGCATGAATTCTGCCAGATAATCCAGTAGAAGTATTGTTTCAATTCTTCTTAATATAAACTCAGGAGGTATGTAAATATATTTTAAATTTTAATTCTTCAACAGTGCGCATTCATTATCAGAATTTCACTCGAATCAATTTTTTTGTTACTGAATTTAAAGATATGACAAAACCTCCTGGGTGCCTTTCCCACTCCATTTCTGAGCATAGCTTCCATTAAGATTAATGGCTGTTTTGTATCTAATGGGAATATATATCTTAAGAAAGAGGCTGATGTAGAAGCAAAAATTTTAGTGGAAACGATGAACAATAGAGGTCATGATTACAATAATTGTAGAATGAGATTTAACAAGATTCTGTGAAGGAAATGTTCCTGCCTTTAAACAAAAAGGCCATATGTTGACACTAATCATATTGAGTAGACCTGCTGAAGTTGATATTCCAAAGATTTCATTGGGGACCATTTTCCAGACTAAGACTCCTCTTACTCAGTATAGGCTCCGCTGTATTATTCTCAGTTGCTCAGTGAGGCTGGGATTCCTCAGTGTTGGATAGCTGAGTGGGCATGGAAATTCCCAGGAGCAAAGACCAAAAGCATCAGGTTAACGTGAAAGATCTGACCAGAAATTTTTGTGGCTAGTTCGAGTTTTACAGTGCAGGTGATCTGAATAATACAATGATATAAACCCCAAACATGATACAATTATGTGAATCAGAAATCGATTTTGCCATTAAAATGTTCTTAAATCGTGAGAATATTTATGCCTACATATATTCCAGAACAGTATTCTCCTGGGCTTTGCCAGCGACATGAAAACATTTTGAGGATTAATTCAAATAATTTGTCCTCAGAACGAAAGCCCAGTACGAGGTCATTGGGTCAGATGCAGTACCCAGCATATCATCTGTAGCTTAACTATTTTTAAAAGGCAGAACCCTAGAAATAAAAAAGTATATTCTAAATATTTTCATTTCTTGAAGTTGGAAGAACTTTTCCTGTTTTCAACCTCACTTTTTAATCCTGAAGGCATTTCTTCAGTGTGTATACATTTATGCTAATCATATACTACAGCCATGGGTTCCTCTATCAATATGAAATGTTTTGTACTTGCTGTTTTTGTGCATCTTGTATTGTTATGTGCAATATACAAAATAATGTGTCTAACTATGCCATTTATGCTTTTGAAAGAAAAAGCAAATTACTTACTGAAGAGAATGGCATTTGCATGCATGTGTGTCAGCTTTCAAGCCATTTCCCTCTACAAAATATTGCTTTCTACACTTAGAAAATGCATCCATCCATCAGTTACAAACCATTTCAAAGCACTTTATGAATCTACAGAGCAAAATGTACTTATCTTACATTGGCAGTGTCCCAGCTGTTACAAAATTGCTATTGTCCTAATACTTACAAGGCAATTTTAGCATCAGTTAATAATTTTACAGGATAGATAACTTCTAAAGCATTATAAAATGACAGACATTAAACAATAGCAACTTAGCATTTTTTGAAACAGTTCATGACAGCTTAAAAACTAAAGTGATTTTAATGTATAGTCTATGCAGTTTTAGTTTCTCATTGACAATTCCTTTAGAAGATAAAAATGTGAAAAATCCTTTTAAATAGTGGGTGAAAGAATAAAACAAATTTATCTTTAAAAGATATTCAGTAAAAATCTCAATTAGGAATAATGTCTCAAATCTTCCTGTACAGATAGTAGGTGACAAGAATTAGAATTTATTTAGGCAGAAAAAAAAAAAAATGATGGTATCATTTAATGGTAGGGTACCACAAAATAAAAAAGGTATATCTATTCATTAAGTTTAATACAAAAAGGAAAATACAGTGAGCAGCATTTTATATAAATCAGTATGCATTATTTCTTAAAAAAACCCCTGTTTTCTATCAATCTTAGTTTAAGAGCTTCAGTTAAAGGCAAATTCTAGTTAAATTGTTACCTTTTATCTTTTCTAAGTAGCCATTATGGTCAAATGTTCACTTTTTGGTTAGACATTTATAATTTACCTAATGTACAGTACAATCCGCGATAGGAAAAAAAAAAAGATTTAATGATGTGTAAAGTGTAAACTGTTCTAAACAAATTAAATTAATTTATATTGGAGGTATTACTTTGGTAGTAACTCAAAGGAGCCTTTTAAGTGCAACTAATGTACATCCCAGTGGCCCTTTTTTGTCCATGTACTTATTAAGTTAAACCAATTGTACCTCTTGCTGTCATACAGCACAGGTAATTGACCACCTCATCAAACCACAGCAAAAAGAATCCCTTAGTGCCTAATTACTGCATTCTTCTGTACTATTGAACACTTTAAAGCAACATTAATGTATTATGCCATGTGCATCATTACCCAATGGTAATAGAAGGGCCTTGTGCAGGAGGAAGGAGTTCTGATGGCAGTACCAGTGTTTTAAAAATTCTGTCCACTTAACTTTCAAAACACACAGTACCTTGAGGACTAGTTCAAACATTTATCCAAAGTGAATATCTCAATTAATATTGCAGTTCTGCTTTCCTCAATGGAATTCTAGAAGTCTGCAAAGTACAGGACCAAACTTAGGGCTCACCAAAGGAAATGGTTGAAGTGGATACTCCAACCAAGAAGCAAACAGCCTGATGTGTCACTATCCATTAATCCTCAGATGTTTTACCTAATGGAACATTATTTAAAACTTCTTGAATAGGAGTAAGGCCTGGAGAAGTGTGTCCAAATGTGATGGGAGAAAGTGGAGTGTCTTTTCAGATAATCCAAGAGTGTGGAGGCACGTGTCACTTTACCCACATGCAGCAAGGTTTTATCTTTCAAAATCATCCTTGCTCCTGTGGATGAGCACACCCTTGGGATTTACTCTCGCAAACAGTCCTGTAGGAGCAAACATGGAACTGAGCACCGGCAGGAGCTCCTAATTTTACTGAAGTGGGCTGGAGACAAGGATCTCCGGAAGAGGTTGTGCCTATAGAAAGGACAGTTTTTCAATAAGCATCTTTGTGAAAGATTACATGTCATCACCCAAATTCCTTAATAGTCACTCACTCTAAAAGAATCTCTTCCTTTGATGCAGCCGGCTCATGTCATGAATTCTGGCAGCACAAGATTGCACTTATGGCTACAGCTCATCTTTGTGATTGTCAGGAGACTGAGACCTCAGAAACTTCAGCTCTGGGGGAAAAAATATCTGTAACTACAATCTCCCACTTTCTTTTCCATTTCCTGTAGAGGTTCTTGAGACCCAGTTGCTACTTTAAGGTTATATAAAACTTTTAAACCTGACCATTTTTCGAGGGTGTGTATTTACAGAGGTATCACCTCATTTTGAAATAAAATAACGTGCAGAAACATGTTCATAACAATTTACTGCCATAACAATTTCCTATTTTCCAGATTACTATAGATTGATTACATCCAGATTACATCATCCAGTGATACCACAGGGGGGTAAATAAAAACTGGTGACAATAACCAAAATTTAACTGCTGTATTTTTTTTAGGAAGAATCACTTTCTCCCCAACAATTCTCTACCAATATGTAGCTGTTTGTATTTTGAGTTACTGCCAAACCCTGTGATTTTAATAACCAGTTATCTAAGAACAGGGAACATAGGAACCCCCAGCAAAGAGCTATGAACTGCTTTCAGCCCCAGATGTTCTGACATTCCTCAGTCCCTACTTTAGAGTCACCAGAAAAAAAAACCTCTGAAAGGCTCCACAAGACTTCAAATTGTTCATCCTCTCTCCAGACTACTTAAAAGGAACAAGAAATACTTTTGAGGATAAGACACTTTCTAAAAGTCCCCTTCTATTTCCTGTCACTTCTTCACCTGGGTAGAGTGGCCTCAGTGTTGCTTCAGAGAAGATCTAATTTTTTCAGACACCTACTTCCTTCTGTGTAGGGATTTTCTAAGAGGCTTTTAGTCTGATTGTGCTGAAACCATTCTGACCGTACAAATAAAATAAGTTAAAATTTTTCCTGGCTGAATACATTTTCAAAACAGGTGAAGTAAGCTGGCTTTTTTCCCTAGAAAATATAAAAATTAAAAAGTTAGGTGACTTTTTAGTTCTTATCTTTTTTCTTTTCTCTCTAGTTTCAACTATTTCTATAACAGATTCTACATTAATAACTACCATCTGACTCATGGCTTCAGGTAATATTCAGGATGCATTACTCACCAGTAGCCTGGTAATTTCTGCATTTCCATCACAGAATATTTATTCCGTCCTGTATATATGCTATATCTCAACATTTATTCTTGGCAGAAAGCATCAATAGTTAATTGGTCCATACTTAGTATCTCACACAGAAACAGTGACATTTTGAAAAATGTAAATTGTAGAGAAAAGGTGTTGATAAAATATATTCTAGAAATAGCAAACAAATTGATATGTGCTCCAGCCAACCATTTCTAGCTCCTGAAAATGACTCTTTTATAGAAGTTAAAGCTTTTTTTTTTAATGTTCTCTTATAATAAGAAAGAATTAATATCTCTACTATACAATGCACAGGACATATTACATTGCTACTGTTGGTTTGTTTTTTTTAATATTTCCAGCATTTCAAGCAAAAGAAATACTGGCACTATCTCTTCTCTGCAAAAGTGAACTCCTTTAATTCTAGCAAGAGAAACAGCCCTTCATGAAGCCACCAAGCAGGCAGGTAAAGGCAAAGGGTGGAAAGCAGAATTATGTGGCTACAGAAGGGGAAATGGACTAACTTGCAATATTTTCAGTTCAAAATTCTAAATGAGCAGTTGAAATCCATTTTTAAGTACCTTTATCCCTATTGTTAAATGGTTGCAAAGATCAGAAATCTGATCACCAAGTAAAAATCTGCTTGTGCACTATGAAAAAAAACCCATAATTTTTATGGATTCTTATCTTAATATATATATTAATATATAAGATCTTAATAATATCTTAATATATACATGGATACATTTAAAATGACAAAATATTCTAATATCTAATTAGAAAGGTTGTTAGATTGTCTTTAGTGTTTGGGGACATTTCTTAAGGTTTTATATGCACATTTATCTGCATGTTTATATGTATAAATTAACATTTTTGGTTATGAAATATTTTCTAGTCAGCTATATGCATTCTAGTACCTGTTTAGAATAAGGTACGTAACTTGACATTCAGCACAGTTGGATAGAGGAAGAAAATGTTAAAGTCTCATCTATGATTTGAAAATTTTAGCTTCTTTAAAATGCTTTCCCTTTAGTGTTAACAATTCAGGCATTATAAACCTAAAAGTCAAGTACCAAAAATTCAATTTTTTGTCCTAACTGAAATTTTCTTATAAAACACACTACTTCTTTTTTCTATAAATAGGAATGGGCTGGTTGCTTTTTACTGAAGGACATTTACTGGAAATTCTTTTCATATTTCTTTGTTGTACAACTTGTATACCATAAAAATTTAATAGAGATGAGCTGGATTCTATGAAGATAATCATAGCCAGTCCCACTATATTAATTACAGAATGAAGGCAATATACTTATTTAACAGCTTTATTCTGAGCATTGGCAATTGCATTCTGAGGCTACACTTCTCTGTTTAGGTTTCAGTCAGGTTTTTTTCTATGTTTGTATTTATATAAAGGAAACTTGTAGCAGACAGTGCTCAGTTTCAAAGTGATCTCAATTTCACAGGAAAATCCATGGTGTTCAATGTAAAAAAAAACCCAAAAAAACCCCAAAAAACGAAAACCCAAAACCAAACAAGCCCCATCATGTTTCTGTTCTATTACAAAATACTGCAGAAGTTCCTTTGTATATTGGTCATGACTTGCTGATGTGTTCCTCCCTTTTCCAGTGTTATAAATCCTTTTTGGTGGTGTTTTTTAGGAGTACCTTACAGGACCTTCTGTTCCTTTGACTTCCTTTCTGCTGGTCCTTCCAAGCAACTCTGTGTTTTCTATGGGTAAATTCTATATGTAAATACAGTTAGAACATTTCATATCACATTCTTCTAAGACTAAATAGGTAAATATTCACAAAAAGATGAAGTCTCATGACAGTTCAAAATCTGCCAGACCTCTGCTTATCCTGTCAGGACCAAAACCAATGGTTTTCTCTTTAATTTTGGTTTAAACTGGGATGTTAAGAAAAAAAAAAATTATTTGGGTTTTTTTTTTTTTGCCTCCTGACAATCTGATTTTCAAGGACAAGGGCCAGCTATGTGCAATCTGAATGTGTACATTAATAAAATGGGGGGGGGAAAATCACAGAATTATTTAATGTTTTGGGTTTGAAAGGACATCAAAAATCATCTACTTCCAAGCCAGTGCCATCAGCAAGGACACTTTTCACTAGACCACACTGCTAAAAGCTCCAGCCAACCCGGCCTTGAACACTTCCAGGGAGGAGGCATCCAAATGTTATCCACATGATTCACCATAAAATACATACTGCAGAAGTGTATAAATCACACCTACAGTGACTGAGGGTTTGGGGGAATTTTTTTTTCAATTTTCTTCACATCTCTTTTTAATTGGAATCTTTGGTTTAGACTCACGTAAAAAGATTCCCTGCAACTGGCAAACTTCTGTTTTCTGTTCCAAGGTACAGTGAACTTCCAACAGTGTGAATGGTGCCAGATGAGCAGTCAGATGGCCAGGAAAAGGCTGATGACTTGTACTGTGGCTGGATGGTCCTGGAAGCCCCATACATGAGACACCACAGGTCACTCTCACTGCTTCCCACAGCCAAAAGTAGTTATTTGGACACTGGAGTATTACCACTGTGAGGTTTTTTTCCCATTCAGTCAACAAAAAACAAAAGAACCCTTTTCAAAACATTTTAATGTCTGTGCAACTAGAGAAGTAAAATATAAATAAAATTTTATCACGAGATATTATGTCAAGTCAAAATATTTATATTCAGAAAAATAAAACTTATGATGAACACAGTGATTCTTTGGAAGAGCAGCTTACAAAGGTTGATTTGGGGTTTATACAGTCAAGTAAAGACTTTGGCCTCATCTTGCTTGCCAACTGAGTAGAAATCTAGATGAATGGCTTAAAAGAAGGGTTTGGCTTTTGCTAGATGTCTCAAAGCTACACAGAAAGTTGTTTCCTGGAGGTTTCCCAAGCTGGAAAAGACTAAGCCTTTTATGGACATCCTATTATCAAAGAGGCATTTATGAATAGTCATCAATACAAACTAGAAAGAGAAAATGCCAATTACAAAGTCACAGCCTCATGAAGGCTGGAAAAGACTTCGAAGAAGACTGAGCCCAGCTTTTGAGCAAACCCCACCACAGTGCCACTCCCAGTCATTTATTGAACACTTCCAGGCATGATGACTCCACCATCTCCCTGGATGGTCTGTGCCAATGCTTACACACCCTTCCAGTGGAGAAATTCTTCCCAGTGTCAAACCTGAACCTCCCCTAGAGCTGCTTGAGGCCACTCCCTCTGTCTTATCTCTGTCTGGGAGAAGAGGCAACTTCCACCTCACTGCAGCCTCCTTTTGGGCAGCTGTAGACACCAAAAGGTCTCTCCTGAGCCTCCTTTTCTCTGGGCTGAGCAGCCCCAGCCACTCCTGCTGTGACACACTCTCCAGACCCTTCAGCAGCTCTGTTGTCCCTCTCTGGACACTGTCTCAGTGTCTTTTGTGTCTTGAGGGGTCCAGAACTGGACACAGGGTTTGAGGAGTGACCTCAGCAGTGCTGGGTGACAGTCAGGGGACAGTCCCTGCCCTGCTCCTGCTGCCACAGGCCAGGGTCCCAGTGCCCTTCCTGAGCATGTGGGCACAATTACGAACTACACAAGAATTCAGCATCCTAAATATCAGAGATTTAAAAAGTCTGTACCTTCAGTAAATGAAACTTGGTTAGGTTTTTTTCCCTTTACTCATTTAACAAGACGCTGCTCTTTCACTTTGGATAACTGAATAAACTCCTCATATTTGCAAGGAGAATGGCAGATTGCAGATATCCTGTCCGTGCCATCCACCTTCTCCTTCATCAAAAAACCACTGCACATTGGTGACATTGACTCTTGAGGCCTTGAGGAGGCCCAGCACAACTGGATAAGGAACGAGCTGCCCACAGGAAAGGATGAATTAGCTGGGTATTTGCTGACCTCACAGAGGTGCAGGAGTAGACAACATCCCTAAAACAGGATCATTGAGAGGATACCTCCAGTCAGTGATATAATTCCAAGAGTCAAATTGTCAAAGACAAAAGTCCCACTTGGGAACTCCAGCTTTATCTGCATCCAATGGGTCTTCTCGTGGTTCCACCCCGAAATGCGGCATGAGTGAAAATGCCTCAAAGAAATCCCCCTAGAGAAGTATGAATTCTGAATCTCCCTCCTCAGAAAAAACAGCAAACAAACAAATGAAACCGAGCAACAATAAGAAAATACCGCAGTTAAAACATTCTGCTTAGTTTTTATAGGAATTGAAAGAGATTCAAAGCAAGAAAGAAGTGTTCTACAAGTGGCCAAGGAGTCTTTGCAAAGTAATGAGCTCTACAGATTTTAGCTTGTAAAAGGTGCTGGGAAACATGTAATCTTAGGCCTGTGTTTTATGCTGAATGCCCTTTTCTTCTGAGAATAAATTACAAAAATAGCAAACAAGCAAGTAAGAAACACAAAGCATTCCTTGGGGCCAAGAAGAACTCAACTATCTGATAAATCAACATAAGAGACTTACAGATTTATAAAACAGTTTCCTGAAATTGGTTTTTTTTTTTGCAATTCTATACATTTGTAAAGAATTTTGTGGCTTTAAAATTTGACTTTGCTTTCTTTCTTTTGTTTTAATAACAAAACAGAAAAAAAATTTAATAATAATAATAATAATAATTTAAAAAAAAAAAAAAAAAAACCACCACCATACCACGGAAAGAGGGGGAAGAAACCTTGAAACTTGCGGCATTTATTTTCTATCTCCATGCAACTTGAACTGCCATGTTGACCAACTCAGCCTAACCCAAGCCCATTCTTTCCAGAGGAAACAGGGTGCACAGAAAGGCCCTTGGGCTCTCTGCAGCCAGCGTGGCAAACACTGACAGTCAATACTATGCAATACATAACAGATAATTATGAGCTGAGTGTCCAAATTATAATCAGTTTGACAAATGTCCACAAGTGTCTTCGGTCTATTTTATATTTTCACTAAGACAAGGCAATCATACAAGCAGACAATTCCATCAGGGAAGCTTGTTAGCTGCTTAGTCTGTTAAACCCTGGTTGCCATAGCATCTAGAGTTGAAAAAGCTGCAGATTGGCATGAAAAAGCATGTCGACAATTGCCCTGTCACAGCATGCAAGCCAGGTCTGCTCAAAGGCAGCACACTACAAGTTTTCTTTCCCAGTTTGCACTACCCCATGCTGTTTAATAATATCCATTTACTGGTATTGGGATTGATCTAGTGCAGTGTAAAATCCGCATCTACTGAGATTTCGCTTTTTTTCACGTGGGGGAGATTCTTTTGCAAACAACCACAGAACAATTAATTTATAAAGGCGGCATTGTGAAAAAAAATGTAGGAGGCATATCTGATTTAGCAGAGAAACAATCTAAAATCTTAATGATCAGATCTTTAGCAAGCCAATCAGTTCGACAAAGTTTTTTTAAAAAAAATAAGTAAATTGTTCAGAGGTTTTCAAGGAATTTTTTAGGGTGTTTCATCAGGCATCATAATACAAGACTTTGCATTTGGGTTTTTTTGCTATCAAAACAACTTAACACTTATTATGGCTATACTTTCTTTTAATTATATGCTTTGTATAATTAGATAAATTATATATGCCAAAATTAACAAGAATTCAGTTCATAAATAGCATATTATAGTCCAATAGGAATTAGTGTAAGCAACTGAATACCAATAGAGCATTTTTTTCAGAAGAAACTTATTGTGTAATTTTAACATTAATAGCAAAGATTATCAGTAACTTCAAAGAACCTGCCCCTTGAAAATGAGTATTTTGGTAACAGGTTCACATTTACTCTTGATTATGGATCACTACTTAATAAAAAAGTTCTTTAATGATCTTCATCAAAATTTTAGAGTTAAAATATTTTCTTAAAAAAACAGCACATAACTAGTGGGCTTTACACTCGTGTATCCTCTCAAAAGTTTACACTTGGTTTATTCACTTTCCCTTCCATTATCGCCTTCTAATCTGTTCTGTCACTTCATTTTACTTTTCCTTCAATGCCACAACTGAAGAAAATCTTGAAAACTACATACCCAGGAGCACAATTAAAATGGCAAACCGAAGAGGATTCTTGCATGGATCTCTTCCCACATTTTCCAGTAGTTCTTTTTCTTTTTTCTTTTTTTTTTTTCCCCACTTTTTAATCAATCAATATCAGACATGTTTTACTACAACTCTCGCTATCAGTTGTTTTACTGTATTCATTTCAGGTCTAGATACAGAATTAGAGAAAACCACGGGAAAAGTTAAACCTTTCAGTAAAATTATTAGTCCATTGCACTGTTCATTAGAGGTAAATCTTTTCAGAGGTAAGTTTCTAATTCACGTTTATGATCCCAATGACGGAAAACATCATTAAAACTTTTTAAAACATTTTAGTTGAAATTTTACTTGAAACGGCCATGTGACTTGTGGAAGCAACAAATCTTCAGTTAATAACATATTTTATCTTAATTTTCTTTTGCATTGAGTATTTAATATCTGTCATATTTACATTTTCTTTTCCTTTATTCTTGTACTGAGTTTGCAACTTAACTTGAAAATATGAAATGTGACTGGATTTTTGCACAGGTTGAGTTCAGAGAAGATTCTTTTTTCTCTGAAATCTATTTGTGTGTATTTATAGTTCTTGCTTTTTTTAATACTGAGAATATTTCTGTCTACATTTTACTGGGAATTTTTAAACATCTTAAAATACTGCTAAATGGATAGTTTCCCAGATGATACCACAGGTTACAAGATGCTATCATTCAGAAAAATTCGTTGTAGCTTATTTTTGTTTTTTTGACTGATTAAATACTATTTGTCAAAGCAATTATGCATTTACCTGCTTCAAACCAAACTAAAAAATTTTTAGAAAAACGGCAGATTTTTTTTTAAGACTGGATAAAGGATAAAATTATCAGCTAAATAAAGACAGTCCATCGTATAAATAAATCAGCAGCAGAATGTAGCTTAGCACACAGATAAAGTTTCTGGCACTTCACATTCTCCTTACAACGTTTCTCCTAATTAAAATAAAGAATTTCAGGGTTATTTTTCGAGTAGAAAAAAAACCCTGTGATTCTTTTGGAAATTCTCAGAAGAAAGGCGGAATGCACCTGTGAGGAGCAGCATTATATCACTATATATATTATATTATTATATTATATTGTTATATATATTATATCATTCTATATATCAGAGTTCAGAGGCGAGGCCCAGGGGTTTTCTCCTGGTGATTTTTGAGTGAGCCTATGAAAAGACCTAATCCTGGCTGAGCAGAGGGGAGCCCAGGCAGAGGAAGGCTGGAGGCAGCTGCCTCCCTTGGCCCTGCTGGTGACCCAGAGGAGCCCTGTGAGCGCTCCAGGGACGTGGTGGCCCCGCTGTCCCCACCACCCCAGGGTGCCTGAGAGCCTCCAGGCCACCAGGGCACCGAGGGCAGCACTGCTCCCCTCCAGAGTGAGCCTTTTCTGCAGATCCTCGGGCTGTGGGAGGAAATCTCCTTTGCCCCCTGAACATCCTCCCTTGGGCCATGTCCTTCCATCCAGCAGCCTCTGAAACCCCCTGAAACAGGCACCTGCTGACCTGCAAAAACCCAAATCAGAGCTGCTGAGTTCTGTCTGTTGGCAATGGATTCCTCCCTGTGCCCATCAGGAGAGATGATTTTCGCCTGGGGTCCATTATCCATGAGCTGTTGTACGTGGCTGTGGTAGTGAGCCCACGGCACAGAGGTCACTCTGCTCTGGGCAGCACACAGGAAACGTGTCCTGTGCAAAACTTGGAAATATCCACACATTGGAAGCCCCTGGACCCACTCAGGATCCTTGCTTTATTCTGGGACTGGTGTTTGCCCGTTACTCCTCCTTCCATTCCGTTTCATAAATACACCTTCCATGCTTTTAAATGTAAACAAGATTTTAATGTGCAAAAAAAAAAAAAAAAACCACCCCATTGCCTATTTTTAGTCTAATTTTTCTCTATTAAAATGAGTAGTGACAGATTCTCACTCTGTTAAACAATATACAATTTACACTAAATATTTTCCTTCCTGTTAGGATACTTGTTTAGAAACAGGCTTATACCTTTTTGTCTTTTAATTAAAGCGAAAAGAGGATTAAAATAGAAATTATCACACTTGAACTTCACTGACAGAAAAGAGTGGTTTAAAATAACAGTAAATACAGAGCTTTTACAGTAGATGTGAATGATACTGCAAGTCAAAGAGTTCTTTAAAACTCCCACTGCAAATTTTCTCATAAAACAGATTTTCTTTTTTCTTAAATCTAAACCTTTTCTGCAGTTACTCTGAAGACAAATAGCAAAATAAAATTTGAATAACAGGCCTGTTCCTTCCGAGAAAAAAAAAAAAAAAAGATTGCTCTGTAGTAGCTTATGTTTTTTCTGTTACATTTTGCCTTATTGTAAAATTTTCTTCAGCTGGCTGAAAGGACATTAACTGCTAGATAGGCATCACACTGATGTCTCCATGCTGCAGCTTACAACCGTGAATTTGCTACGATCTGTTTAATCATCAGTGTATTGATTTTCCTCAGCTTTCCTTCATTTTAGCCCCATAGCAGGCTTCTGTAATTTCCTTTGGACAAAGTGTAACCAAACTGTGCTAAGTGATGTTGATTTGCAGGCAAAAGTAAAGGGGTAAATATAAATTAACAAGCTATAAACATTTTACAAGTGGCAAGTCAATAAAAACAGTGTCTGCAGTTCTTTAAAAAAATGATTTGAAGCAGATTGTTAACAAAGGTGTCCAAAGAAGCTGACATGAGTCTGAGAATAATTTTTGCGCTTTGTGATTAAGAATTGATCAGTCTAAAAGCCTCTGATGCAACTGAATCACCCATAAGCTGCTGGACTGAAAAGGCTCAGCAGGGGCTGGTATTTGTTTGTTAAACTCCCATGATTCCAAGTAGATAATTGGTCTGTGAAGTTCATGACAGAATCTGAATTTGCTTTCTTGCTTCCCAGCTGGCTGAGCACTGGGTTTATAGACTTCTGTGTACAAATTTAGCCAGCAGCAAACCTCACATCTTTAATGTAAAAGGTGTTTTGTTGTGTTTTTCAGGTGCTGAGTGGAAGGCCCACACTCCAGAAGCTCATTAAAAGGGCCAAGTTACAGTACAGGTTTATTTCTGTCACAGCGTTTCAGAAACCAGTGACAAGGATTAATACGTTTCTTTGGTACTGGAAAAAGCCTGATATGATCCCCTGTGAATTTGATCATCTGTTTTGTTGCCTGTATACCATTCAATCTCCCATTATATCCTGAAGTTACAGCTGTAAACCAGGGCTGATAAGAATTCAGAAAACACTGCCAGAGCCTGCGGAGAACTAATTGTTTTATTAAGCAGCCTCTTGTTTATTTGCAATTTATTTCATACGTCATTCAGAGAACAAACTCTTCTTTAAAATCATAAAGCACGATAAATCTGCTGTACATTATCCGTGACAGGCACTATATTGTATAAATATGTACAAGTAATGGAGTTAAAAAATCTCTCAAACTGTTACTTCTATTCTGTTGTTGCTTACGAATAGCTATTTTTGAACATTTATGGAATTCCTTCCAAGGCTTTTCATAATTCTGACAGTAAGCTCAGATCTACAGATTGCCTAAAAATTCATCTCCATCTGAAGACAGAGCCTGGGAGTGTAATGGTGTGCTGTGGCCTGATCTGGGGGACGTGTCCCCGGGCAGGAGATTCCCCAGGGGCTGCTCCTCCAGGAGCACAGGTAATCCCACGGGAAGGGCTCTGTGAACACGGAGCTCTCCAGGATGGTGGGCAGCAGACAGGGACATGGGACCGCTTCTGAGAGACACTAGCACTCGTGGCAGAGCTCCTCAGGAGCCCTGAGCCAGCTCACCTGGGCACTGGTGGCTTTAGCATCGCCTCTGCTACCTTTGTGATCAGACCCAGACTCTGCAGAGCATTGCAGGGTGCTGTCTTAAATCACGAGCTAGAACAGATGGGCTTTGCTGCATATTTATGAGCTACCAGTATAATGGGATCATTTCTGGGAGTAGGAGGGAGAAGACTGAAGGTCCACTTTCGTTTACTGAGGATTTAGGTAGGGAACAAATCATGCTGTCCTTACGAGAAAGCTTGCTTCGTGTTCAACCCTAAAGCAGGGCTCACTGTCTTTCCTCACTCATGTGGACTAAAAGTCCTTCATATGGTCTGTTCCACCAGTTCCGTGGGAATACTCTCAAGAAAAAAACACCTAATCACTGATGCTGTGGGCAGAGTTTTGGTGATTTGTCTTGTTGCTGTGATTCATTATGGTGTGTGTGAAAATGTTTCAGTATACCCCAATTCAAAGCCCACACCGTTAGAAGGGTTTAAGGGCTGAACGTAATCAAACAAATAGCTACAAAAGATACGTATTTTACTCTATATATCCAAAATTAGACAATAAGCCCGCATTATTCTTAGGAGTAGTTCTCATTTCCAAAGTGCCACACCAGCGTTTTAGCCCGCCATTGATTGTATATGATTGTCTGTACACAGCTAAACAGACCCTTGTTTGCAGCTGGCAATTTATTGCCCTTCTGCATTACAACAAAGAAACACAAAATGGTAGCCAAAGAGAAAACTGCCAGTCAAAACACTCTTGCTCTCTTATTCACACTGTTGCTTTCTACCTCCACACTCCATTTTTCTCTAACAACAAATTTAACTTATGAATGAGAAAGGTTAAAGAAAAAATATTTAGTTGCCAAAAACATGGCAAAAGTATTATAAAAAGATCTGTTACTGTTAAACACTGTATGTCCTTAGAAAAATGCTAGGAACCACAAGAGTTACACTTTTATCTAAGAGGTAGCATATGTGCCATATAATACATATGTTGCAATCACAGCAACTTATTTTGCATGAACAGCAGCAAACTCTGAAAAAAAAAAAAAATTGTCCAGTGCTCAAATGAAAGCTGTCATCATGTCTTCATTTTAAATATGTATTCAGAGGAAAAGCATTTTTGTGTATTTTTTTCTGGAGGTTGGGTATGGGGTTTTTTGGATGACGACTTATCAGCGTAAAAAGAGAAGGACCTTTATATTTTTCTATTACAGGTTGTTATGAAGAGTGCCATAATGTTAACATTTTGATGCATATATATATATATATAAGCAGTGTTAAAATAATTATTCTTGTTCACATGCTCTTATTTCTTTCTTCCAGCCAACACTTAAAATGAAGGTTTGTGTTTATGTCCTAAGCAATACTAAACGTGGATTCCCTTTAAATATTTTTTACCCAGTGATTAGCAATTTGTACAATCCCTTCATGCACGGAAAGGAAATCTAACAGTGTCCTGGAAGATTCTGGCAATTAGAAGTTGTGCAGCTGAACCCTGAGCATTAAGTATTCGACGCTGCCCCTTGTGCAGGACTGTTCACTGTGGGTTTGTGCCAGACAAAGCAGCTTCAGCCCTGTCCTCACATCAGTCCACCATCCTCTTCATTCTGCCTCTAGTTTACTGCTGCTGTACACTCACATAACAAAGCCAACATCTCCGTCCAAGACTCCTGTCCCTCTTGATCCTGGCCCAATAACTCTCCTCAAAACCAGGGATGGTCTTACAGAAAACAGAACACCAGAACAGTTCAGGGCAACAAACTGGCCAGAGGGCGCAGCAGCAGAAAGCCATCCACAGACCCTGAAAACCTGATCACTGTTTACATACATAAAAGCACGGATTAATCTCCAAAACCTCACACATGCTCAAGCCAGACAGATTTCTCTCCGTATTCCTTCTATTAGAAGGCTGTATCCGGAGCCTTTACGCTGCCAGCAAGGATGGCAGATAGCCCAGCTCCCAGCCTTTGCAGGTTACATTTGCTTCAGACCTCAGACGAGAATGATTGATATCAGCTTTTCAGGGAGCTCTTCCTTTCCAAAAAGCAGAATGGCAGTGATCGTAGAGTTTTAAGATTGGATTTACTAAACAGCATTTTGATTCAAGTTGGTGTACCATACAAATTGAGAGCAGATAAAACTAACAAACACAGAATGTGTCTCTAAGCATTAATTTTATGCGAGATTCTTATAAACTAACACCAAATTACCCTGAGCTACAGCACAAGAATTTTTTTTTCCGAACTAAATGTGGTAGTACACTTTAAAATATATCACTACTCACTCTTAGTCTTATCACTGTGAGCCAAATATTCTAGATCCTCAAAAGGCATGGGGGATACTTGACTTCAAAAAACTGTGCCCTAAATCCTCATGACCTTAAACAGACGGTGTCTTAACAACTGTCTGATAGCTCATAATAAGTTTTGCATTTTAATTCAAAGGCTAACTCACCCACCAAGCACTCTTATGTAGAAAAGAAAATTAAACTCTCTCCTGCCCCGTCTTCAGGACAAAAATAAAAGGCACTAAGTACAGCCACCGTTCTATATTTGAAGGGAATATATAAGAAAATAGGTATTTTATAAATTGTTCTTAAGATTGCATTGTTAATTATGCTCTATTGATTCTCAGTCTTTCCTGGAACTGAAGTGTTGAGTATTTACTTATTTTATTCTGAGTTACACACAGTAAACACTCCACAATATTCCCAAAACTCTAGGTTACCTTTTCGGACCACAACAAAGCAGCATGAACACCTTCTCCAAAGATCCCCATCTCTTTGTTCTCAAACTGGGGAGAGAATAAACAAGATTTCCAAAGGAGGAAATCCATTGGAAAAGTGTGAAAACACAATGCATAGGTAACTCTACCAGAATTTCAAGGAAAAGGAAGAGTATGATACTTCATAGAGAAAGACCTTTCGATTTCCTGGAGGGTGAAACAAAAACAAGAATACAAAGCAAAAAAATTAGAAAACTTTTTTTTTTTTTTTCAAAGGAACTTTCCAAATCCTTCCACTCACAAAAAATAATCAATAACAACCATCAAAAAAACCCACAAAAAAAACTACCCCAAAAAACCAAACAAACCAAAAACCCAAAAAATCAAACAACGACAAAACCAACAAAAAGAACCTAAAAAACCAAAAAAAAATCCCCCAAACCCTCTCCCCAAAAAAACCCAAAAACCACACACACACACAAAACCCAACCAACCAACCAAAAAACCACAAACAAACAAAAAAAACACCCAAATTGACCCTTTTATTAGAGATTTTGAAGGTAAATACACACTGACTTCTGTGACAGCTACCAGACACTGTAACTTCATGTAATGTTCCTCCTGGCTGTTCCCCCAGGCTGCCTCCACAGCCACCACAGTCTCAGTGACACACAGGAGCACAGAGCCAGGAAAAAACCAAACCAAAACAAAAACCCCAAAAAACCAAACAACGACAAAACCAACAAAAAAAACCCCTAAAAAACCCCAAAAACCCCAAAAACAAAAACAAAAAAAACCCAAAAAAAAAAAAACAAAAAACAAAAACAAAATTGACCCTTTTATTAGAGATTTTGAAGGCAAATACACACTGACTGGTGTGACAGCTACCAGACACTGTAACTTCGTGTAATGTTCCTCCTGGCTGTTCCCCCAGGCTGCCTCCACAGCCACCACAGTCTCAGTGACACACAGGAGCACAGAGCCAGGAAAAAACCAAACCAAAACAAAAACCCCAAAAAACCAAACAACGACAAAACCAACAAAAAAACCCCTTAAAAACCCCAAAAACCCCAAAAACAAAAACAAAAAAAACCAAAAAAAAAAAAAAAAAAAAAAAAAAAAACAAAAAAAAAAAAACAAAAAACAAAAAACAAAAAAACAAAAAAAAAAAAAAACCAAATTGACCCTTTTATTAGAGATTTTGAAGGCAAATACACACTGACTTCTGTGACAGCTACCAGACACTGTAACTTCGTGTAATGTTCCTCCTGGCTGTTCCCCCAGGCTGCCTCCACAGCCACCACAGTCTCAGTGACACACAGGAGCACAGAGCCAGGAGGGTGGTGGGAGAATCCCTCTGGGACACAAAACCTCCCTCCTTGACCCTTCACAGCTCCTGAAAGCACGAGCATCACCAAAGTGTTGGCCAAGTGCTGGGAGAGCTCAGCACAGGGGCAATGAGATGAAGAGTCCTCCAGTGAGAGGACACACAGCTGCTCTTCAGCCACAGCTCGGGGTGTGGGATACAATCTCCAGAGCTTTCCCAGAGCCTAGCTGCTGAACCTACCTATTCAAAGCAGGCAGCGCAGCGAGACTGAGGCTTTATTTAAGGCTTAAATATGAAAATGACTGCAATATGCATCATGGACAAGGACTTGGAGAAGAGTAACTCCAATAGATCTGAGTATTTGCACACATACACGTTCTATTCAAAGCATCTGTATGCTATAGAGTGTTATCAGAAGACTAATATATCCCAATCAGACGGGATTTATTTATAGAGAACGCTCTTTTCGCAGTGTTAGATGCCTCATTAACTTGATTCAGCTTGCACACAGCAAAAAATATTCCCTCCCTCTTCAGATTTTTGATATGGAATTATAATTTCTTGTTTCGTTTGTTCAAATCCTTTCGCTGCGAGGACATTTCAGAAATGCTTTATTGCACATGACTTTTTAAAATGCCGAAGTATTCATTCGGACCAAAAGGCTCTCCTTTTGATGATTTCCTCTTAAGAGAGATACAGAGAGGATTGTCCTATTTCTTCTTTTCATTTGCCTCTTCCAGAGACTGTTAATAGCCAACATTTGAGCCTCCTACACAAAAGTTCACGATAGCAAAGTTGGAAGAGTGGGTTATACATCGTGCTATGAACTGATTATGACTTTGGTATGTCACTGCTACTGTCACTATAAAGCTGAGAGAAATTGTACTGTAAGAATTTCATCTAAATGTAAGTACAGTCTTATTCTGGGAGATTGAGGGAATCTATGAGCTTAGAAAAATTGGAGATTTTAGACCCAGCATTTCAAGTTAGTGCAGGGTTTTCCAGGAGCTTCAATCAGAACCTGTCCGGGAGAAGCTGGCAGAAGAGTGGAACTATTTTTTTTTTTTTTTTTTTTTTTTTGGTAGTTTAATATTTTTCTCTTGGTTCCATAAAGCAGAAAGCTCCAAGATCCCTACTTCCCTGGTTTCAGCTCCAAGGTCTGCTCTCATTTCTGATTGTAATTAAAGACAGAGCAAAGAGAGCACATGCAGAAAAATATATGAATGCACAAATGTATTGAAATGAGTGAATTGGAGTCATAAACTCACCCAGCAGACAGGGTCTCTGTCTATTAGAATACAACAGGCATTAGGAGCTAGATATGCTATTTTAAAGAAATGAATAAGCAACGCATTCTTTAGTAGCTGCAGTTCATTTGCAGCTCGATTTTAAAGCACTGGTATCAATTTCCTTCGGTGGATTACTTACCAAACTCTTCTATCTTGAAATCTTTCAGATCAATTCAACCTCCTTTTTTAATATCTCTTGCAAGAAGAACAATGTTTACACATGTTCTAATCACTCCAACTGCAAGCCCCATCCTCTATTCCAAACCATTTTATTTTTTTCAGTATCTGAATATAGAGAATTCTCTTTTAAGATAGGATTATTGGTGTCTTTTTGAGCACCATATTGGGAGGTGAGATGAAAATAATTCTTTCCATCAACAGTAGGTTTGTTGCAATGATGCTTAAAGGAAGATTTCATTCTCAGAGAATCTGTGCAAAACAGCCTTCATTTTATAAAACATGTTAAACATGAAGTGAGTTTTAGAGTCAAGAGCAATCTGAAGACCAGTTGTGTAAAAAAAACCACAGAACTGCTGAATGCTGTGCTTTTGTTGCAAACAGTCAAGATAATTTGGTGGTTTATTAGAAACAACAATGAAAATTATGAATTAATTAAATCTTATTGCTTTTTGTAAAACTCACTTCTACGTACTATGAAAATAGTTAGGTTAAAGATCTTGAAAATTCGGCCTGAATCAATGTCAGCAAAAAGGGCCATCAATATCTCTACCTCTAGTTCTGTGTCCACCCCTGCCTCTATTGTCACTTTTCTCTCTGGGTGTGTCTCCCTTCTTTCCCACTCTGTTCAAGGCAATCTCATGATTTATGCACCCACCACATAACTCTTGAATGCTTCAAATATTTGCATAATATTTCTGAATCCAAAGGACTTTGAAACACAAAAAAATTATCCAGAGTGATGGGTTATTACATGTGCTTTGCTCAGTGGCAAAGACTGTGTGACAAATCCCACAGCATACATGATAAAGATCACGAGGTACTTTGAATTAACTTCACAGTAAGCATAAAGGCTCAAACATTTAACCTGGAGCAGCTGATGCATGATAAATCAATAATTATGTTAATTGTATTGCAAAATTACTTCCACTCAAGTGTCTAAGTTAAGGAAAGTTACATGAGCACTGCAAGTGCTGTTGAGAATCCTTTGTGGAGAAAGGAAAATGATCTGCAGTGTGGCCTTCATCAGCTTTCTTGGTGCCATGTGATGCAGGAGGGACAGGGATTTCTTGGCCTTTCTTGCCCTGGTGTGACACAATGGTGAGGCCAAAGACCAACTTCTTCCCAGGCAATACAAAAACGTTTCTGCTGTCTCCTTTAGCTGAGCACGTGTGTTTGATTTCCGTCTCTGAGAATGCCTTTTTCATATTTTGGCAATCCATCCCTACTACATCTCTGCCTGGATTTTCTCCCTTGGTGTGTTACTGCTGATGAGTCTGTGCAATTTCCTCCGTGATGAACAAACCTGCCATTAAAAACACTGTTTAACCTAAAACACATAACAAGCATAAAAACAGCAGCAGTTCATAAATGAGCCTGAGTTTCCATGGAGGTACTATAGATCTTACTTGTGTCTTAATTAGCTGCTCTACTCTTTAAAAGTGCTTTCTGGCTAATCTGATGGCTCGACTGAGAGCACAGACTGCCTTTATAAGTATGAATACCTCTTTCTTCCTGTATATTATGACTGCACTGATCAGAATGATGAAAAAACCAGATTCTGCAGTCTGCTGACACAGCCCTCATGCAAATGAAATCTTATGGAAAATGGGTATAATAGTGACAGCAATAATTTAGAGACATATTAGGAGAAACTCCTTTATTTCTCCAAACTGTTAGATTTCGAGACACTAATGGCATTTTGGTCTCTAATAGCTCCCTGACTAAAGTAATCTTAATTAAAATCTTAGCAGTTAGTTATAGAGGATGGCTGCAATAGGCTGTTTAAATTAATAAAAAATATTATATGAATTAATTGCTAAGTCTCTCTACTGTGACAAAGTTGTATTAAAATCTGTATTATTGCCACATAAAGGCCAGCTACAAAGGGCAGGGGTGAGTTTCAGGAGCCAGAGTGAAATTTTCCTTTAATCCTCTATTTTAATTCTGATTACATCCTCCAGAAATTATTCCAATGACATAAGAGCCTCTGAGTCATGTTTTGCAATATCTGCTTGTACCTCTATATACCTTTTAGGCTGCCTCACTAGAATTATATTCAGCACGGCCCAACCTTTCCAAAGGATCACCAGCAAGATTGTGAGTTTGCACAAGGTTACTTGAGATTTTTCTGATAACTGGCAGCTCTGATATAAGGGAAGAGGCCACCAGATGTCTAATAAAAGAATTCTATACATATGCTCTTTAAATACTGGTCAACCTCCTCCAAGGAACTCCAATTACCCTCAGTGTACAAAGAATGTTTTCTCACTTCTCTCTTGATTTTGATTGATTTCCTTTTTATCCTGTCTCAGCTTCAGATGCTAGTGTTTTGTCTTGCCACGTATGGTCAGGTTTTAGAGCAGTTTATTAGCAGTCCAGAATGCCCTGTGTCCTTACATATATTTCTACATATTCTATATACTTCTATATACTCTATACTGTCTCTATATACCTCGTGACTTCTCTTTAGAATAGATTCAGATCATTTTCATTCAGAAGAACATACTTCTATATACTATATACTGTATATATATATACCTTGTGACTTCTCTTTAGAATAGATTCAGATCATTTTCACCAAAATGTACATCCCCTTGTCTTCTCTGGGGCAATGACAGATCATTCTGGATTGCACCAAAGTGACTACTGGAAGTCAGCTGTCTCAGTTTTGATTAGGGTTGGAATTCAAAGCAGAATCAAAGGCAGAGTCTTTGTTAGGTGTGTTAGGCTACGGTGAAATTACTCCTCCTTCCTCTGCTGCAACAGAAAGCAGTAAATAAGTTCCAAGAGCTTGGACAACACGCACCAGAGGCACTCAAGAAACAATGTGGGAGTTCGGATAGACAGACAGATAAATGGACCCCAAAGAATCCTGTGTTGATGTGGTGGTATTCATGAGCTGAAAGAGCAGCCCCCACACAGCCTGAAGTGAGTCAGGCTGATTATAAAATGCAAGAGATGCAGCCTCCCACATTTGACTCTAAATTCCCATTTGCTCTGCTAAGAAAATGTCTTCATTTGATCAAGTTTATTGTAAGACTCTTAAACATTTCTTTGGTCAGTGTGAGCCACAGCAAAGATTGCTCAAGCCTTCAGACAATTCTGCTTACTGGCTTAGGTTGGAAAAGATTTTTTTGAGCCATCGGAGTGCAAATTAATTTTAAAAGAAGGACGTGAATCAACGTGTCTAAGCAGCAGAAGCAGATAAGTGGGCCAGAAAAACCCTATGGGAAAAACTGCAAAGCATCATTTGTGCAGAAAACCTGGGGAAAAGAATGTTTCAAGGGCACTTGGATGTGGAAAGGTAAAGAATTGTTCAGATCTGGAGGAAACAAAACAGAAAGCATGGAATGCTCTGATTCATGACCCAGGTGGAAATATAATTTCCATGAATGGCTTCCCTAAATGTTTTGCCATGTTGCCATTAACAGTTTTGGGTAGCCATTCTCCAAACTGGAAAACACTGGTGTGTTTCAAGATGTATTAAATGCAGGCTGAACAGCAAGATGAAATCAGGCTCTACTTCAAGGAAGAGTGTTAGAAAGCAAAAGTACTTCACTCCCTTTCACAGATGAGAGTGAAAGGACATCACAGACGGAAGAAGTGAAGTACCAGTGAAGTCAAAACAAAATAATATTTTGATTATTTTCCACCCCCCCCAGGTCCAGTTTAATGACTTCTGAGCAGTGTGTGTTTCGAGCTGTGGATAAGGCATCACAGCCAGCCTCTCCTGCCATGTGCACTCTCCCTTCAGAGTGACTCTCTTCACGTGTAGCCAGTCTTACCTACGTGCATGCAGGGACTGCAATTGAGAGAAAATGTGCTATTAATGGCTCTACAGTGTTAAAGGCAGCAATGGCTGAAAAAGGAACTGGCAAAAACGAGATGTACTTAGATATACTTCTCTAGCTCTTAGTCAAATCTTATTTCAGAGTCTGGGGTTTGGTGGTTTTTTTTCTCATTTCCATGTAATTATGATTTTGGATTGTATCCCTCTAAATCTGTACTTCATTATTACCACAGCATTTCTGGGCTTTTTTTTTTTTTTTTGAATGGCTCTAATTGACATCCTTGCTGGCAGTCTCAACAAAGAGGCCAACCACTGAATGTGCCTGGAGACTGAATTGTCACCTTCTTTGAGACTGTCCCTCTGGAGCACGGCGGAGACCTTCTGGAGAACCTCTGTCACCACTGGGGATGCCCAAATTTTAGCTGAAAGCAGGGTGGACCTCTTTCTGCTAGCAGACCAGGCAGACAACTCCATTCCATGGGCCCTTCACACAGCAATTTGCAGGACCAAAGAGCAGATGAACAGTGGATTTAACCTTCAGAGGCCTGGGAATCTTGTCCTTTTTGAAAATCCTAAAATGCAAGCACGCAATTAAAATATAAATGTCCAAATACCTGCTACTTTCGGCTTCTGCTGCAGCATAAATTGGATGAAGTCCCATTCATATTGAAATGTAAATGCAAAACATAAATTTAAAATGTTCAAAATGTTCAAAAAAAAAAAAAAGAAAAAAAAAAGAAGGATGGCTTGGAAAAAGAGAACGCTTTTCCTCTGTGTAGAAGATAATGATACAATATTCAAGTTTTCCACTCTAAAGGTAATATTTTTTGTCTAAGTCAACATACTTTACCATTTTTAAACTTTTCTCATCATATTTTTGACAGCAGGTTTTCCAATTTTGACAGCTTTTAAAAAGTAATTTTAACAGACGAGTGATTTCTCCTCTCAGCAAAGTCAGATTATGTGAAATGTCAATGTAAAAACTATATACTGTGACACATAATCATTTTTTCATTGAATTTACTTATTAATTTTACTTGCTATTCCTAATAAAATGTAAGTGCTTAGCTAATTGTATTGCTTATTTAAATTTTTTTAAAGGAATGTATTTTAAAATTGCATTTTTTTTTCCCCCTGACTGCAAAATTTCTGAGGCAGCTATAATTTGTCACCCTTCCAAATTATTTAAAGAAGAAGCACTGCTATCACAATTAATATTCCCAGCTGAGAGGCCAAAGAATGAGTCAGCAGGGAGAGGTTAAACCAGTCTTTCATCTGTAAGGGTGGGCTAATTGAGTTAAAGTTTGGAGCATAGCTGCAGAATTTTACAGGGAAGTTCTTTTAGAGCTGCTGCCTGCAGAAATCTGCAGATTGATGGTACCTGTGCTGTCAGCTGGGTGCCTTCAGGAAGAGGGAACTCAGCAAAAAGGAGGAAACATCAAAAAGGGAGTGTCCAGTTCAAAGTTTGCACTTCCATATCAAGCTTGGTTCAAGCCAGGCCCAAAAGGGTTGGACCAATTCCTGCCTCTGAAGGATTGCAGTTCTATACCTAAGTTTTTTTTCGTTTCTATGCAATTAGTTCTATTTGTAATTTTCTACCCCAGAAATCCCAAAGCTGTTATCTATTTCTACTCTATAAGCCTAAAAAAAAGTCAAATTAATCACGCTCTCAAGATCAGTACCACAGGTAGAGTGTGTCGTCAAAGCCTTTGGGGAGTAAATCAAAATCAAGGGTTCACTGAACTTTCAGACAGCTGTTACAAAATCTGGTGGGCAAGCCCAGCACAAATCACTTTATTTGTCCCACTCCATCCAGGAAAATACTTTAGTGCCCAAGAGAAAGTACATAGACATGAGCAAATTTATAAGAAATAAAGACTTTTCTCTCTTTATTAACCTTAAACCATCAACTAATCTCACGAAGTGAGGATTATGTCTCACAGGAGGAAAAAGGCTCAGTGTCACTCCCTGTATTTAAAGTATTTCTAAATCAGCTCAAGTTAAGTGTCATTACAGTCTATTTTGCATTCCATTTTGATCCATCCACTTCATGTGTCACTGGGCCAAAAGTGTGCTTGCATTTGAAACTGCTGACAAACTTACCATGATGTAGGCTGCTCCTTCACAGCATTAATATAAAACAGTTCTAAATCGAGCAATGTTCAATTATCCCTGAAAGTACAGATGACTTAGTTCTTCGTTAACTTCATTGTTTTCCAGTAAAAGTGAAATGTGCTGTATGCAAATTAAATAATACCAAGTGTCAGCACTTAAAAGAAATGCTCATTTAGCTTCAGAAGAGGTTTTTGTTGCAAATTTTGTTCATTTATTTTATAAGAAATTGTGTTTGTCTTAATTTGTTCCAAACACAATATGATTGTGAGACACAGTGCCTGCTGGCAAAGTTGGAATTGCTGTCAGCAGGAAATGGCAAACTAATAATAAATGGTGGTAAAATATTTATGTTATACTTTACTGGGAAAATGAATGCCGTTTTCTATTTCATTCCTGCTTGAGACAGTACACAATAACATAGTTGTTTTCAAAATAAGTAGATGGGATTTTAAACTCTGCGGTGGCTTATCTTGTAACCATCAGCTGAAAAAAAAAAATAATTATAAAAATAGACCCTTTTAGTAGCTCCAGTTTAAGAAATTTTAACTGGGAGTACACAGTGCAGTAATTAGTAGCATCTCACATTCAATGTCATTGGACACTAGTCTGATAGATCAAACACTTGTCTATGTGGCCTACTTACTTAGGTGCTCAGTCATAATTTTCAATAACACTGCTGTTCTCATGCAGGGAGGGGTGGTCCAGAGCCACTGGATTACTCTGCAGGATGGTGATGTTCAAGTACAACACTGTGTTTATGTACTCCCCAAAGTGTATCAAAGCTCAGATCCACAGAAATAAAAGAAAAGTCAAACAAAACAAGCATTAGACTGCGTAAAATAAGGTATGGACAAGGCAAACAGGTGAGGCATTGTTTAGGTGGCTAAGGTAGATCAATATCTGTGCTTGCAAGCCAGGAATTCTGCCTGCTTTCCTCTGGCACCGTGCAGATCATCTTACGGCCCGCAGACAGACTGTCGCCGAAAGCCCATTGACAGACAACCTACTTCACCCCTGCAAAAATCATACCCATCTTCCCTCTCGCCGCCCAGGGGGATAGAGACAAGCCCCTCATGCCCATGGAAGGCTGAGGACTGGGCATAAAGCATCACTGCAGCTAACTTTTATTCCTCCATCGCAGTGATTCCGTCATGGAGGCAGCTAAGCTCTCCTTTTCTTCAGTGGCCGGCAGCAAGGTCGCCCAGTTTGCCCAGGCTGCTTGGTGAAAGCACACTGTGGTACTCTCTCAGAATCTGAAAAAGATTCCTGGTTGATCCTGTTGCCTCCTTCTCTTCATTATTTATTGTCAGAGATGATTTTTGATTTCAGACAGGCAGGCGTCGAGAAGGTCTGACTGCTCGTAACGGTGACAAAGATCACTGAAAATCCTCTCCCCTTCAAAAAAACACGTTTTCATCTCAAAAAAAAAAATTAAATTAACTTATGGTCAATTTAAAGAGCCACTGGACCCCGTCGATAAAATCCTGAGAACCATGAAGTGCTTCATTTCCAGCAGCAGAGCTCCCAATGGGAAAAGCTGCCTGCAGCAGTGGGTAAGCTGCAGCTCATGCCAGGACTGCAGAGACCACTTGCAGCCTGTATCTTTTAGGTCTCAGACACACAGCATCATAATTTGAGATTGAGAAAGCAAGTGAGGATAAGCAGACCTTTTAAAACCCTCAGAGAAAACTTAATTCTTGCTTTTATTAAAGATATTGGTGCAGATACTCTTCAGGTACATTCTGTTCGCTTCTTAAATTGAAAAATCTCACACTTTTTTCTCCCATCTCTGAACTGATTAGCTATTAGAATATAGTTACCGTTGCAAAATAATGTCTATTTCCATATTTTAAGGAGGTAAAATGTTCAGCTTTAATCTCCAGAGTGGAAAAGGTCACCTTTGTAGACTGATGACTATCATATCTCCAAGTAATGAGAACAAGTGTGCTTTTCCTCAGTGCAACAACCTTAGTTACTCTTATATTGCAACTATTTTCCTGCCTTACCTTTCTTTATGGTAGAGGAAATGTAATTTACTTGTCAGATTGAAATGTTTGATATAAATCTTTAGCCTTTCTTTCAAACAAGTATTTCTGTAACATTATATTACAAACAACTGGCATGTTTAATTAAACAACTGCTTTATTTTCAGCAGCAGAAGAAGGTATGATTATATTAATTGAATAGTAGGACCTATGACCAAATTTAAAGAAAACATTTCCAGCTCAACAAGGAGGTATGATTATCTTAATTTGAAAGCAAGACATATGACTAGAATTGAAAAAAAATGTTTGTCTCTGTCTTCACAATTGCTAAAAAATATTTTCATTGAGAACAAGGTGAATAAATGCAATTTTAAAAGTGTCTTTCCATAAAAAATAATCTTCTTTCAAATCACCAGCTGGCTAAAAAATTTAAATTGGTTAAATAAAAGTCCTAGAACAACTGATTTCTCTGATGAAGTGTGTTTTAGATGAACCACAGTTTAACATGCTTACTAGTACTTTTGAATTAAAATATTATGTTTCTACAAATGCATGATAGCAAATCTGCTGTATATTTATAAAATTATTCTTGTAGCTAGACACAGAAGCATTGTTTAAGCTTACATGCCTTGTTCATATAGCAAGTGCATTTAATTTAAGTGATTTTGCCATGGTAAGGAGCAAAATTTCACCTACCTTGAATAAAAAAACATTGGCTTTAAAGTTTCAGTGATATCAACATTGCTGCAGGTTTTTATCCTGTTGTCTCAAAAATAGTTTCTGTTATTTTCTGTGCATATACAATTCAAAATTTCAGTTATCATGATTTCCTATGAAGAGAAAAATAGGTTACAAGGTGCTAATAGGAAAAGGGATGAGACACACACACAAAAAGTTTTTCAAATAATCTTTTATTTGTTTGAAATAGAGAAAAGCAAGATATACATCATTTAAATGCTTATGATCAAATGAAATTATCAGTGAAAATGGAGAAGCTGCTAAAGGAAACATATATTGAATCACCATCCTAATTACCCATGTTTAGATATGCTTATTTAGGTAAATAGATGAAATATTGTTGTTCCAGATGTGACAAATTCCATGCTGTCATTTACCTCACGGTGATCATAGAATTTTTGCTTTTATCACATTCCCCGGAGTGCTTTTGTGTTTTCATTAAGAAGCAGTAGTTGAGAAAACATGTCAGATGCTAAGCACAAAATCCACAATGCAGCAACATGGAAAAAAAACGTAACAACTTTTTGGAAAAAAAAATGTCTTTGTGTCAACCTACATACAATCTGAAATGGCTTGCCAATGAATGTTAATTAGCTTTAAAGTCACACCATGACATGGCTTCATGTTAAAGAAAACCTTGCTTCTTTGGCTGGTGTATGACCAAAGAACAAAAACATCTATAGCTAAACTTATATTGGTGTTTGAGATGGTTTATGATGACTAGAGATTAAGCCAAGGGCAAGTAATGTCCACTGGCAAGTTGTGATCATTAAAGATGTGATTTTTTTTCTTTTTTTTCTTAACTACTGACTTAAAATGAAGTCGCTGTCTGAGACTGGAACATTTCTCTTCTTGTACAAAATCTTTGTATTTTGTTCCTACTGTAGTTAATGAGACTCCTCAGGGATTTAAGCTGAGGATATTATACCAGTTCTGTGTATCATTATCCAACATATATATAACAGTTTGTAGGATGCTCATTAAGAATATTTCCAGTCACAATGAAGTTGAACAGGAGCATTGTTTAAGTAACCTAAAAACTTCAATAAGCATCAAGAGTATTATGTTCCCTTGTCAAATGTGGATAGCAGACTAGTTCCTTCTGATTTATTTACATTTATACAAGCAAGTGCAATATAAAAGGACAAGTCTTCTCACCCTCTCACACAGAAATTGCTGAGATGTTAGTGGAATTATTCATGAAGAAAATTAATGAAGTTTCGTGCAAGATTTTGAATTGTTAATTTACTTGGGAGGAAAAATGTATATGGGTTAACAAAGATGAATTTTTCATTTTCCTGATAATAGATGATTTCCTTAGAGTCTTCCATGACATATCTCATCAAGATTCATCATTCTACAAAGGATATAAAGAAATCAAAAGCAGCTACTCACATTTGCTAATGTCTGCTGTGAAGTTTGTTGAAGAGAAAGGCAAGCAGACTTCATTACTCCGTTCCTGTACAGATTTGAGCAGACACTGAGGATTAAACAAATAAATGGAAACAACTGGCTTGCGGGGGATTGAAAAGACAACAAAACTTACAGCCAAACTCTTCATGGTAGACCTGTGATATTTCACCTCAATATATCTTTCTAATTAGAATTTTCTTCCATTAAATCTGTAAAATGCTTTGCTGATTCAAGCAATACTTTTCACTGATGACTCTATTCTACTGCCATAATTTCCATTCTTTACTTCACCCCTCCTCTTTACTTCAACCCAAATAAACCAATGTATGTCATTCCAAATGTTAGTTGGCATCTGAGAAAATGTCCTTTCCAAGAAACACGACAGTCCTGTGTCTGTTGCAACCCGTACTCTAAAATCCAAGAACTTTGTTCTATTAAAATAGATGTAGATAATGAAGATGGACATAATATCTGGTCATCTGCAGCACTCACAAATCTGACAACTTCATTTTTCAAGTTCCTGTGCTGATTCATCCTGTGGCTGAAGAATAAGCAGGCAAATAGTTGTGCAAGAATGTTGGAATGACTTCTTAACCCTCCTAAATACTGAATGACTGTGGAATTGGATCTTTGGCACAACATTATAACTTCAGCTTTGATCCTGGATGTCACGATCATTTTTCTGCCTGGGTTCTAATGTTTTATGCTATCCTTTAGAAATATCGATGTCTAAAACAAAATTTAATCATTCTGAAATTACAAAAATGTGTATAAGGAATGTTTCATTAATTCAAGCTTCCATTCATGTTAGTAGAGTAGAGTAGAGTTTAGTAGAGTACCTACTCTAAAGGTAGAGTTTGTCTTTAATTTCTAATTGTGAAGAGGGTAATATGGTCTCTGCTGGAATGTATAAGGGTTCCTTGTTACAGGTCTGTATTTTCATTTACTTAACATAGACTTTCACTGACAAAACAAATGGCATATTTTAGAAACACAGGATTCCCAAATAATTCATTACTGCAGAATTAGCCCTTTTCTGTGTCCCACATTTACAGTTAAGCGAATGGAAAACTAACTGTAAACACTCTGCACTGATTTCTGACAATCATAATGTCTACAGCAATCCTGTGGCCATTAAAAAATCCTACTGGCCATAATGAAATCTAGTCAGTGCTGGATTCTGAGCCCTGACAAACAATTACCAAAGGGCTAGAAGAAAAAAATGCACTATTTTCCATTTTTCTGAAACAGACTGCTAACCTAAGGCTTAGCTATATCAGAACCAAAAAACATAACAGATAGATAATGAAAGAAAAGCATCAATGTGAACTGTGAAGGAATTCTATCCCTAGTTAACTTCAATAAAAGCATTTAGATATAGGCACTGAAGTGAGCAGAATACATTGAACCCAATGGCAGGGACTGAATGGATGAGAGAGTACACTGGAAACATCCCCAGCTTCCTCTTTCTTGCTAAGTCCAAACCCACCTTACAGCAAAATACTTGGGTGGACAGCTGTAGGCATAACTCAGGTCCTCTCAAATTATTTGGTCTGAAATATCATGTAAATATTAGTTCAAATTTGAATACCGATAACAATTCAACTGGACTTATAACCAGTTACACTTTGACTTTTTTCTCATCTAAATGTATCTTTTCATTGAAGCCAAAACGTCCCATAAAAATGTGTCAGATTTAATGGTGTTTACAATGGGAATGTTCTAAATATCCTGGTTTGTCAATTTAGTAATTTCCTAATGAGAGAGTGAAACAAAGGACTGGAAAGAGAAATACACACAAACAAAAAAAACCACAACCTATTTGGTCTCAAAACAGATACATGCAATTTTATTACATAAAAGTGTTCTGAGGAGTTTCGTTTTATTTTCAGTGTGAAACAAAGAAGACATCTCAAGCCATACATAGTTTCACAGATTGGGAAGTAATACATTGCCCTTAGGTTTACTCAAGGTCTGACATTTTCTGTGTGCTTCCTGAAAACATTACAATAGTCTTGTAATAAGGAATAATTGCAAAAATATTTTTCAGCTTGAACTCACTAGTAGCTCCAACGGCAAGTTTCAATTGACTGCAACTTTTATATCCACAATTTCTTCCTATGTTATGTTGACCTACATAAATCAGCTCTTCAGTGAAAAGAAGCAGTAATTACAAACGTGCAAACCAGTGCCATCTATACAAATGACACTCTGGATTATACCCATTTGCTCTTTTGAATAATGTCAGTTATTCCGAATGTAGTTGTATGATGTTGTACTGTTGTATGATCCGTTGTACTGTTTTAATTTCACAGTAAAATATAAATTTTGGATTTCCCATTGCTGGGTGAGAAGGTGGGACTGAAAGGATCTGTAAGGCTGCCCTCTAGCCACAGACATTAAATGTTATATGAAATTGCCTTGGTTTCCTGAAATTCAGGAAATCGTGTTTGATCTTTCCACCTCCAAGGAATCCAGTGGGAATGAATGTACGCTCTGTGTCCATGGTTCTTAAAAAAAACCCAGCCAAACAACAAATAATCACTTTCCCAAATCATGGTATTAACTTATTTAGGATTTAGTCAAGAGCTAGAATTATGGTGTGTCAGAGGATGAGAACAAATGTCACAGGTTCTTTAAATTATAATTGCAATATATTGGATAAAACTGCCAGATAATCCATAGAACATACTAATATTATTCATTACAAAAGGAGATGAAAATAAAATTAAAAAAAAAAAAAACAAAAACAAAAACAAAAAAAATGGTTCAACTCTTAATGGTTCCTCTAATTGGATCTGGGGGAAAACAATCTTCCTAGTTTAAATTTGGCAACTGGTTTTGTATCAAAGCCATGATCATTACATGTTAACTTTTGAAAATTAACCACTACTCTACTCATATTTTCAGCTGAGGCAAGTTAGCATAATGTAGACCTATCTATCCTGAAAATGGGATCACAAATTCACATAAGTTACTTAATTAATAAATTGTAAATTGTCAAAACTCACAACAAACAGGAGGGTCTATTGATTGAGGATTACCCACTAAAGTGATTTACAAATTATTTTAAAGTGTAACAGTAGTAAAGAATTTTGTGGCCTGTTTGCAGACAACTGGGGAACAGAAAAAAACCAAACCAAAAATTGACCAATTGTTCATTCTGTGTCAATCAGTTCACTTCAGCTGACACTATATTGGAGACATTTTCCACAGCTTTTCAAGATGCACAGATGTAAGGCGTGCACAGAGCAAAGGAATAATGGAAGGCCTTTTGCTACCCTCAATATTTATTTCTTTTTCTTTCACAATTGTGTAGAAATCCTTTGGATTGCCCACTTTGTTTACAAGGTGATACATGTCTCACCTATAAAATATCTGTGAAGCACAATATCTGCTAAATTTTAGTCAAGAATCACTTTCTTTCAAAGTGGTCACGGATCCACTGTTAAAATAGCTTATAAAAACAACCATTTGGGAAAAGACTTATAAGATCCTACTGCTGTTCTATCACGCATTTTAGAGTTATTTTCAGAGGAAATCTCAGTATTTTCAAATGATTTTTGATCTAATTACAAACGGCTACGAAATCTAGGAATAAAACAGTATTGGTATTATTTATATTTCTATAGAAAGGAAAGATAATATCCAGGACTGGCTTTTAAAACTATTAATGAGCCCTGGCAATGCGAGAAAGAGATGGATTAGGTAGATGTAATGAGATATGATTAAAGGGTGTAGGCACTGAAGGGTGTTGGAGAAATTCTTTTCAGAGGGAGTATAATTAGTGTCTGATAAAAGTACTTAGGAGATAAGATTTTTGAAGAAGAAAGGTTAAGATAAACACATACCATATGACAAACCTGTTTAATTTTTTTCTTGTGGTTCTTGCATAGTCAATAAACTGATGAAGTTTTATACATAAATAACATTTGTTGAATACTTAATGAAACCCCACAAGACAATTAGAAGGGTTTTAATTGCAAAAGACAGAAAGCAAAGAAAATGTCGTATTGCATTTCGTTCTTGTGTCTCTTTTGATTTATGCAACTTAGATAATAACATGAAACCTTTCCCTGAAATTAAACAAACAAATGGACCTCTTAAAAAGCAAGAATTCTAGAAGTTGCTTAGCAACTTTCAAATCACTTTTTATTAAACTGGAAGCTTCGTCTCCTCGTTTAGTGTCTAAAATACTCAGCAGCCTAAAGCAGACCATCCCAGCCGCCTTTATTCCAGCCCTGGGCAGAGATGCTTCTTTGTCCATTTAGCCAATAGTATTTTGCACACTTAAAAACAACTCTTAGAACAGGATATTAGGCCTTTAGTTTTCTACTTATAAGTCTGAACCTTCAACCTACAGCTGGAGTTTGGGTTTGGAAAAACAACTCTCAGTCCAGTTAGAGCCCTCATAGATGAATTGCAGATAAATATATTAGCTATTTAGAGATCCAGAAGAGAAGTTCACCATGTGAACCGACCATGTGAAACATGAAAACCTGAAATAAAAGCAAATATTGTATCCTGCCCATGTGGGGATTCCTCAGTAAAGGAGAGCTATCACGGTCTCTGGTCCCCATTTACAAGACCAGCCATGGTGAATTCCCCTTTGTTGCCTTGTTTTTAAGACACACTGTCTTTTCTACAGCAATTCATGGCAACAGAAAATTGTTTAGGACTTCACAGAATCATAGAATTGTTTGGGTTCAAAGGAGTCTTAATCTCTTTCAGTGTGAAGACGTTTCCCCTTGTCCTGTCACTATATCCTTGTGTCAAAATTCCCTCTCCAGTTATCTTGTAGGCTCCCATCTGGTACTGGAAGGCTGCCATTATGTCACCCTGAACCCTTCTTTTTCCCAGGCTGAAAAAACCAAATTCTCTTAGCTTTTCCTCATAGAAGTGCTCCATGCCTCTACCCACCTTTCTGGGCCTCCTCTGAACCTGCTCCTGGAGGTCGATGTGTGCCCAGAGATGGATGCAGCACTCAAGGTGAGAGCTCACCAAAGCAGAGTGAGGGGTAGTATCACTTCCTTCAACCTTCTCATTCTGCTTTAGAAGCTTTGAAATGGTTGGCTTTCCAGGCTGCAACACTCTGCAGTATTCTGCACTTAAAGTATTTCAATTTTCCCTTCCTAATCGTGCCTTCAGGAAGAAAAGCCTCGGTAAAACTCAGCATTGGAAACTCTAGCCTGATATGTAGCTTCTGGAATAGCTCTGGAAGCTAATTCAGGCCCATGTTCCAAGAGAACCGGCCTCAGCATGGCTGCTTCTTCACTTTCAGTCTCAGAGCACAGGAACTTTGCAGTAGCAGAGCAGAAAACCAACCTGCAATCCTGAGATCAGCGTGGAACTCACCTGCTGACAGCTTCACTTCAGCGCAGAGGAGTAAGCCAGATCACCTTCCTCATCCCCAAAAAGCCTATCTCTCACAGGACTCCCGGAGCTCAGGAGCAGATTTTGCTCCTCTCTCTGTGTACAGGAGTGTCACAGTCCCTTGTGTCAGGTCTCCTGTTCCACACTGCACACGTGGGACTCGAGTCTCTGCGTGGCATGGAGGGGGTCCCACTTATGGAAAAAGAACAGTCTCTAAATCATTGGCCAAGTTATTTAAGTGGACTTCTTAATCAGTACATAAAACCAGTTCCCACTGGGCACAAAACCTATCCAGGGAATATCTGAAATTCCTACAAGGCGCTGAGTTCAAGCATCTTGCAAAAACTGCCCTAGAAGGCTTACTGTTATCAATGGGCAAACAACCAAAACAAATAATAGAATTGGGGAGAAGTTCCCATCATTAATAAATAAAATCAAATGCATGCATCCAGACTTGAGGATTGTTTTCATGAAGATAGGTGTGAGCAAAGGGAGCAGTGCTTTTTTGTGATATTTCAATGCTAGATCAACATCTTAAAAACAGAATAGACTTTTTTATTGTCTTCAGTAATTCATGCAGTTCCTACCAGTTCATTACTAATTAATTGATTAATTGTGAAGGTTTTAGCCCCTCCAAACTTCAAGCAGATTTTCAATAGTAGTGAATGAATTCTTGATGCCAGAAATGAAGTTTCAAAGTCACTCCTGATCGAAAGACCCAGAGGAAGATTGAAAAACTCCTTTTCTTGGCAGCACTCTGTCATTTCTGTACCTATAACTCTGTAAATCAACATTGTTCAGCATTGTCAACATTGGTTTTGATACATCTTTTTCAGCTTCAGCTCCACCAAAAAATCTGAAATATTTGATTTTCTAAATAAGCATACCAAGGCGGCATATAACTTGGCTTATGTTTTTGTGAAAGTATCAATTCTAAAAATTTACAGAAGAAATGTTTTAGTTCATCTCCTTCCCTTTAATGAAAGGACATTGCTCAGATTACACTAATCTCTGGGGGGATTTTGCAAACTTGGCATTGAATGATTAGATCCATGGGGCTTCCAACAGTTATGTAAATTATCTCAAAAACCTTTTCCACCTGTTTCCATCAATCAGGAACATTTCAAGTTCCTTTAAACCAACTTTTTTTATGGCTTTTTATCGTTAGTCTGTTTCTTCCAGTGATATTTCAGGGTCATCAGGCAAGGAGGCAAAGATTCGATGGACTCTGGCAGAACAGGAGTGAAAATTCCCGACAGGGGAAATGTCAGGAATTCCATTGCATTGTAGGGAGAGTGAGGTGGCTCTTTGGAGCCAACAAGGCAGCTACATCTCACACTTACTTGTACACACCTGCTTATGGAAGTTCTGATGCCCTTACTGTTCCTTCCTGTAAACCAACGACACTATTTCATAGTGTCAATAGGGATCAGGGTGGAATTCTACAGAGAAAGTCTGGATGGTCTCAGGATCTGCATGAAAACAAGGCACTTTTCTGCTTTGCTTGTAGGGGCATGTGTCAAAAAACTCCTAGAGACACTGACAAAGGTGGGCTCACATGCTGCAGAACAGACAGGTCAGCCACCCAAAGACCTGTGCTGCTTTCTCTTGTCGCCTTTCTGGGCTCTGCAAGTTGTGGTCTTTTCCATCTTTGGGGTAGGAATCACGTAGGCTGGAAATCAGGAGTGCCATTCTGGTCTGCAAAACACTTCCACTTGCTTCCTCTCACTGCTCTTTTGCTTTCTTTGTACTTCCTTCTATCTTATTTTTCCTTGATAGAGTCTTAATGTTGCTGCTGCTGCTGTTCTGCTCGAATCAGGAACCAAAAACCTGTGACTTTTCCAACCCCTACCTTTTTTTTCCAGTTTCTGCACCACTCAGAATGTTGGCACAGGCTCCACAGCCAGAACTCTGGGTTTTCCACAGATGAACCTTGAGGATGCAATACAAACACACCACGAAGAGAATGAAAGGAGTTTGCCTGTAGGTCCTCTGAACTTTTCACTGAGTTCATTTGGGCTGACAGGGACAAGATGCTATGTTTGAGTGACAGAATTCACTCTAAATGGAAGTCAGTGCAGAGGAGAGGAGCAAGAAAAGCAATATGAAAATCTTTACAAAAGATGAGGAAAGTTATCCTGTTTGAAAAGAAAACTGGGGAATAAGCCCTGCTGGTCATAAATATTTTAGGTGTTCCTGCAGAGAACTGAAACCCATCGTTGATTTGATATTTTTTAACCATGGAGATTATGATTAATATTTTCTGCTTTTTGTGTGTGAGTGGCTTGATGTTCCCTACAAATGAACCACACTGATTCATTATTTTCTTTGAATGTTAACATAAAGATGCTCTCTTGCACTGCCTTCTCACTTTCTTTGGGGCTTGTTTTGTGCCTGATTTTTTGTTTGGGATTGGGGTGGGTTTTGGGGTTTGGATTTTTTTTTTTTCTAATTACAATCAAATAGGCACTACTTCTGGTTCTAGGGGAACTAGTTCCCCTCTCCCCAAAATAAAGAGTGGCTCTTCTGAGCAACACTCTCCTTTAGAAAGGTCTGTGCAATCTGAAGATTAGGGACACATACGCAGGAAGAAATTTGTCAGGGATTAGACCAAAGTTGAGGACTGGTGAGGGACAGGGGAGTGGGGAGAAACAGAAATCACTGAGCTGATCTCAGAGACTGCAAGGCATCCAACGCCTTCTCTTTTAGGGCAATGTGTACCTTTCCCCCACTACTTGCAAGGAGTTGAAATAACTATTTGAAAAATAAGGAAAATTGCTTTCCTCATAAGGCCTAAACGGTGCTGAGCTGAAGCTTTAGGAAAATATTGGTCTTTTTTTCACCTCTCAGATGATCAGAAAATTCTTTGCATTTTCTGTTTCAGAAAACCCTAAAAATAATGGATAGTTCCTTTCAGAAATTGCCAGTAACACCCCATTCTTCCCAGGTTTTCAGAGCTCACAGTAGTGGCTGGATAGATGAGGCCAACACGAGCCAGAGACATCAGCAGCACAGAACGCTCTGCTATTTATTTAGACCCTGAAAAAAGAGCCTCCTTGCTTATTTTCCTAAAATAATTAAAATGCATCACTTAAGTTCCGATTTGCTAAAAAAAAAAAAAAAAAAAAAAAAAAAAAAAAAAAAAAAAAAAAAAAAAAAAAAAAAAAAAAAAAAAAAAAAAAAAGGCGTGGGAGCATAAATGTTTTGGCTCTGAGCTGACAGTAAATATATCTTCACATCATGTTTTTATTTTACCGTTTCCAATGCATCTATCCTTCCTAGCCCCTTCCCCTCCCCCGTTAATTTCTGAAGTGTCTCGAAGAGCCCTGGAGCTCAGAGCCTTCTCTCTCTCCCCTCTGTACGCCGGGGGATCAGATGTGTTACCTTCCCTTTTCTCCCCGCCCGATGACGGCCCCGCGGGCTGCGCTCGGGCTGCTGCTGGCGCCGGGACCCGCACACGGAGCGCAGCCCAGGGCCCGGCCACCGGCACCGGCCAGGGCAGGGCACAGGGACCGGGCAGGGCAGGGCACAGGGACCGGCCAGGGCAGAGGGACCGGCCAGGGCAGGGCAGAGGGACCGGCCAGGGCAGGGCAGAGGGACCGGGCAGGGCAGGGCAGAGGGACCGGGCAGGGCAGGGCAGAGGGACCGGCCAGGGCAGGGCAGAGGGACCGGGCAGGGCAGAGGGACCGGGCAGGGCAGAGGGACCGGCCAGGGCAGGGCAGAGGGACCGGGCAGGGCAGGGCACAGGGACCGGGCAGGGCAGAGGGACCGGCCAGGGCAGAGGGACCGGCCAGGGCAGAGGGACCGGGCAGGGCAGAGGGACCGGCCAGGGCAGGGCACAGGGACCGGCCAGGGCAGAGGGACCGGCCAGGGCAGAGGGACCGGGCAGGGCAGAGGGACCGGCCAGGGCAGGGCACAGGGACCGGCCAGGGCAGAGGGACCGGCCAGGGCAGAGGGACCGGGCAGGGCAGAGGGACCGGCCAGGGCAGGGCACAGGGACCGGGCAGGGCAGGGCAGAGGGACCGGGCAGGGCAGAGGGACCGGCCAGGGCAGGGCAGAGGGACCGGGCAGGGCAGAGGGACCGGCCAGGGCAGGGCAGAGGGACCGGGCAGGGCAGAGGGACCGGGCAGGGTTCAGCGGGACCGGGCAGGGCAGGGCAGAGAGACCGGCCCCGGGAAGGGCAGCGGCGCTTCCCCTCGGCGGGGCCGCCCCAGAAGCCGAGTCCGCCGCTGCTGAGCCGGGCAGGGTGCTCACCGGGGATGGATGGTGCTCACCGGGGATGGATGGTGCTCACCGGGGATGGATGGTGCTCACCGGGGATGGATAGTGCTCACCGGGGATGGATGGTGCTCACCGGGGATGGTGCTCACTGGGGATGGATAGTGCTCAACGGGGATGGTGCTCACCGGGGATGGATAATGCTCACTGGGCATAGTGCTCACAGGGGATGGTGGATAGTGCTCACCGGGGATGGATAGTGCTATAGTGCTCACCGGGGATGGTGCTCACCGGGGATGGTGCTCACTGGGCATAGTGCTCACCGGGGATAGATGGTGCTCACCGGGGATGGCCCTCACCGGGGATGGATGGTGCTCACTAGGGATGGATGGTGCTCACTGGGCATAGTGCTCACCAGGGATGGATAGTGCTCAATGGGGATGGTGCTCACTGGAGATGGATAGTGCTCAACGGGGATGGTGCTCACCGGGGATGGTGCTCACCGGGGATGGATAATGCTCACTGGGGATGGATAGTGCTCACTAGGGATGGATAGTGCTCACTGGGCACAGTGCTCACTGGGCATAGTGCTCACCGGGGATGGATGGTGCTCACTGGGGATGGATAGTGCTCACTGGGCATAGTGCTCACTGGGCATAGTGCTCACCGGGGATGGATGGTGCTCACTGGGGATGGATGGTGCTCACTGGGCATAGTGCTCACTGGGCATAGTGCTCACTGGGGATGGTGGATAGTGCTCACCGGGGATGGATAGTGCTCACCGGGGGTGGATGGTGCTCACCAGGGATGGATAGTGGTCACCGGGGATGGATGGTGCTCACCGGGGATGGATGGTGCTCACCGGGCATAGTGCTCACCGAGGATGGTGGATGGTGCTCACCAGGGATGGATAGTGCTCACCCCTGTCTGTGCGGGCATCGGGGGCGGCTCGGGTCCTTGGTGCTACTTTGTTGATGGGTTTTTTTAACCCGCACAAACAGGTCCGGGGAGGCGTTACCCCAAATTCCTCCACTGCTGACTGGCTACCCCGGGAAATGAGTTTCTTGGATTAAACTAGGGGAAAATAGAGATACGTGTTTTATTTGCACGTTGCGCAGGGAAGGCAGCTCGATATTAATTTAACGAGGGTAACTCCAGCACTGCTGGTGATGTTCATTTGCAATTCCTACACACTGGCTATTATGTGCAGGGAACTAATCCTGCCTTGCCTTGAAAACAGAGCTTTCACTTAGCTCCTTGCACTCCTCGGATTTCCTTTAAAAGAGAGCCCTTGTTTTGCTGGGATTTTATTATTTTTAATAACATCACACAGCTATTTGAATTCTCCCAATACGTGTGTAACGAAGTTTTGGGGGGGTTGTTTTATTGGTTTTTGTTTTTGTTTTTGTTTTGAGGGGGGGTGGAGTGTTGGTCGGTTGGTTTGTTATTTGTTTTGTTGTTGTTGTTGTTTGGGCTTTTTCGGGCTTTTTCTCTCATGAGGTTTTGCGGCCCTGCCGTGCTCCCGTGGCTGCAGGGAGAGCGGAAAATTGGGAGCGCCCATGGGTGGTTCAGCCCCAGCCCCAGGCACGGCACCACGGCCAACCCTCCCACAGCCGGGCCGGGTTTGACTGCATCCTTCTGCTGCCACTGGCTGGAAGGGTGAGCGGTATTACCCGCGGCAGAAGCGTTCACTGGAAGGGTGAGCGGTATTACCCAGGGCAGAAGCGTTCACTGGAAGGGTGAGCGGTATTACCCGCGGCAGAAGCGTTCACTGGGAGGGTGAGCGGTATTACCCGCGGCAGAAGCGTTCACTGGGAGGGTGAGCGGTATTACCCAGGGCAGAAGCGTTCACTGGGAGGGTGAGCGGTATTACCCAGGGCAGAAGCGTTCACTGGAAGGGTGAGCGGTATTACCCAGGGCAGAAGCGTTCACTGGAAGGGTGAGCGGTATTACCCAGGGCAGAAGCGTTCACTGGAAGGGTGAGCGGTATTACCCAGGGCAGAAGCGTTCACTGGAAGGGTGAGCGGTATTACCCGCGGCAGAAGCGTTCACTGGAAGGGTGAGCGGTATTACCCAGGGCAGAAGCGTTCACTGGGAGGGTGAGCGGTATTACCCGCGGCAGAAGCGTTCACTGGAAGGGTGAGCGGTATTACCCGCGGCAGAAGCGTTCACTGGAAGGGTGAGCGGTATTACCCAGGGCAGAAGCGTTCACTGGAAGGGTGAGCGGTATTACCCAGGGCAGAAGCGTTCACTGGAAGGGTGAGCGGTATTACCCAGGGCAGAAGCGTTCACTGGGAGGGTGAGCGGTATTACCCGCGGCAGAAGCGTTCACTGGAAGGGTGAGCGGTATTACCCAGGGCAGAAGCGTTCACTGGAAGGGTGAGCGGTATTACCCAGGGCAGAAGCGTTCACTGGAAGGGTGAGCGGTATTACCCCCGGCAGAAGCGTTCACTGGAAGGGTGAGCGGTATTACCCGCGGCAGAAGCGTTCACTGGAAGGGTGAGCGGTATTACCCGCGGCAGAAGCCTGCCTGCAGCGCTGTGTCCCCTCCAGCAGAGCCCGAGGCCGGCCCGGAGCACGCAGGGTTTTCTCCGGCCGCTGAATCCTGCAGTCCTGAACCCGCGGACACTGAGGGAGCTCTTGCCAGGACAAGGCAGGGCTGGCCCCTGGGAGGACACAAAGCCGGGGCTCAGTGGGACAGAGGCCAGGCACGCTTTCCCGGGGCCCCAGGAGCTGCCGAGGAGCAGGGATCCGGCAGCCCTGGCCGTGACCCGTGTGCCCCGGGCCGGGCCCGAGGGGCAGCAGCGCCCACGGCCCATACCAGCGCGCCTTTACAGCGTTTATTGGCATCGTAGCGATACAGTGCACGGTCAGAAACAATTCCAGAAGTTACAGCCTTGTCCGCAAACAGCCCTTCCCGCCTAAGCCCGGGAAGAAGCTCCAGTTATGCACGAAGTTACTCCAGGAGTGAAATAATGTTCGCAATTTTAGTAGGATTTTAGCTTATAGTAGTAACGTCTCTCCGATTTCTCAGCCGCCTTTCCCATCCTATCCCTGCCCGGGGCAGAGCTTGCTCCCTGCCAGGATTACCGAAGGGTCTGACTGAACCTCGGCCACCCGGCTGGAAGATTTGGGGGCAGATCACTTTATAAAGTCCTGTCCCTCGATGGCTCGGGCTCGGCCTTTCACAGGCGCATCTCGGAGCGCTGCCGTGGCTCCAGCCCGTGTCACGGAGCGGCTTCTCCTTCTCCCGAGGAGACGATGAGCGCTGACTGCAGCCACTACCCTGGGGCTCCCCCTGCAATGGCCAGTGACCCCGGGTCCCCTCTCACCCTCAGCCCCCGCTCTCCTCCTGGCCCCGGTGCACAAACCCCCCGACGGCAGCGCTCAGCCTGTGCCGGGACTTCGCCGAGCTCCTTCATCACGGGGCCTCCTCCCGGACACCTCCTCTCAGCCTTTTCTCCTCACGTCACCTCCTTCCTCCGCAGAGACCTGAGCAGGGAGAGAGCACATCCCAGGCACACGGAAAGCGGCGAGGTCCGCCCAGCGCCCCCTTCCCGAGCTGCCTGCCCCCGCCCTTCCCGGGGGCTCCGGGGGCAGACACAGGGCTCGGCTCTGCTCAGCTAACTCAGCTCCCCCGGGGCCCGACACAAGGGATTCAGTGACAAAATCCCCCAAGCGTGACACGACAGCACCAAAAAACTTTGTGGCCGGGCTGTTGCCATCAGCTCCTGCCAGAAGCCTTGCGGGGCTGCAGAGGGATGCTGCTGATAAAGCTAAGGGCGGCCGGAGGGAGGAGATGCTGCAGGGCTGCTCGGCCGGGAGTGGGCAAAGCTGCCATCGGGGAGAGCTTTTCGGGAGCTCCTAATGAAGTCACGCTCAATCACTGGTTTTTTCTCAGAAGAAAGGTAAAGGTATGAGGGCAGCTCTTTAACCCTTCTATTAGTGTTTTTCAAAGCATGAAAGAAGGTACAAGCTTTAAGAGATTTCTCATGACTTCAGTGATGACTCACCACGCGGTTAGTAGCTTTTCAACTATCGGCTACCGCAAGACGCGCATGAAAGCATTATAAAAAACCCAAACAAACAAAACAAAAAAAAAAAAAACCCAAGCAAAACAAAACAAAAAACAAACAAAACAAAACAAAAAAACCCCACTAAAACCAAACCTAACCAAACAAAACAAAAACCACCAAAAAAAAAAAAAAAACCCCAAGGCAAAACCAACTAAACAAAAAGGAACTGCGGGCCCAAACTCCCGTGAATCATCGTGTTTAATAACTAACTAGGTTCAACTCTGCATGTCTATGTGCGTTTGTGTTTCCATTGTCAAAGAATGAGCGTGTATGTTCTTCACATGTTAGATTTGCAATTTCGTGTTCGTTCCGACATTCCCTAACGACCCATCCCACAGAGGTGTCTAAAAGCACCTACAGATGATCTCCCATCTCTCTGCTGCTCCAATGTGACACACCTACTTACATTTTAGGGGTAAATAATTTGAGACAGATTTACAGTTCAACCCTCTCAGCAGACAGGAGGAGAGGTCTGCGTGGAATATAAATTCAAGAATGTAATTCTTTCTCAAACAAATAATCTGTTCCCTTTCAAATATAATTAATGTTTTGATAGTGCATTTCTTGTGAGAGAGAGATACAAAAACAGAGGCAACCTCTTGGATCTCTGTTTGTATATTTTCAACAGGAATTTACAGTACCTATCTTGTGAATGTGACAGATAGAGTGTTTTGAACACTTCGAATTTTATTTATTAGCAGAACTACAGCAGGGAACTGATAGGTCCTCACTATCCACCATGCCCATTTAATACAGGGGTTTTGTCGCAAAGGAAATCGCAGTTGCGGGAGGAAGGCATCAGTCTTTCAGGGGGATGAGAAATGTTCCCTAGTTCTCAGGGTGCAGGCTTCTGTCCTGTTGTGCTCCGGAGGCATACGTCCTTGTGCTTTGTCTTTCGTTCTCCTCTCTCTTTCCTCCGTGAGACTGAGCCTATCTCCCTTTTCTTCTCACCAGGGAGTTTAGGAAAACGGTGGGAACATTTTGGTTTTGGGTCTGCAGCGTTCCCACTGGTCCGAGCAATGATGTGTTTCAAGTCATGTAGTCTGAACAAAGCCATGTTTGAAAATGCCCGAAACATTCGTCAGATACTTGTTTTAAATCCTGTTACATGACTGTATGGTTCATTCGTTGTAGATCTACCTACTCCAGGGGGGCTGAATTGTCCGTTTTCCCCTTCTTCCCCTTTCCCCCTCTTTTTACTTCTTTCTCTCTTGGCCTTCTAAGGCCGGTTTCAGAGGAAGGTACACAAAGACCATTCTGCCACACTTGGGAATACGAAATTCACTGATATCTCAATGCCTACATCGCTTCTAAAGCACAACACAAAACTGTCTTTGTGAGGGGAAAAAAACCCCAAAACCAACCAAAGAAAAAGGGGGAAAAAACCCAAACAACACCCCCCCCCAAAAAAAAAAAAAAAAAAAAAGGAAAAAATCAAAATCAAAACAAAACCCAAACACCCAACAGCAAACCAACCCCCAAAACTACCTTTTAACTCAAAGTGCTATAACGCTGGGAGTCAGTTTGAGACCAAAGCCATATGGACACTCCTATCTAGTTCATGAATGGCCAGATTCGGCTTCCACAAGTATCAAAAGCAAATTTCACATCCATGCCACTGCATTGCATCCCCACGCTGTCTACAGCCTGGTAATACACCCTGTCGTATGGTTCATTTTCCAATGTCAGATTGGTTTTGAAAAATCGAGTATCAATCGGAAGAGCAGGGAAACTTTAAAAAGCCTTGGTTTCCAGCTGGGGTTGCCTTGCCTCACCTCACTGGGCTCAAGCCGGTACTTTCAAAAAACAGGGAGGACACATTTGAAAATGACTCTTCATAGAAAGTGCCAGACCTGCAGCCGGCCTGAAAGTCTTTCGTAGACAATAAACAGTAGAAATATGCGTCATTACTAACCTTGAAAAATAATCACTGGGCTTAGAAGAGCGGTATTTGCGTTTATAAAATAGTGCAAGGAAGGCCCTCTAGTTGTACAGGAAGCACACATGGCTATTCCCATGTCAGGCTTAAAAAAACCCGCAAAAATAAAACAAAAAACCCCAATCAACAAAAAACACCTCAATTTTCCCCCGAATTTATAATCTCTAGGTAGATTATTACAGCCCCGTAGAGTGTTATCTCCCTACACGAGGGTAGTATAACTTGGGTTTGGAGTATACAATATTGTAACACCCTTTTAATTTTATCGTATGGATTGTCTGGATTTACCTTTTCTAGAAACTCCTAAAATGTCTTGTAAACACCTGAACACTATGACAGAGATAACCTTAGTTCAATACAAAGTTACCAACCTCAGTCATTGAGATCCAATTAATTCGATGTTTGCCTCCAGTGATCTGTTAAAAAAAAAAAAAAAAAAAAAAAAAAACATACGGAGGGGGAGGCGACGGACACACAAAAAAGGAAAATATTTACCGCATTGATCTGATAATATCTAGGAAAATGTCAAATACACACTTTTTAAACTATCGTTCTTAAAAATAACAAAAAAATAATAAAAATAGCTTCGGTACCTCTGATATGCAACTGGTCTTTTTTCGCCAAAGGCGAAACATTAGGAACGATCGCACTTACGTTCAGAAAATATTGTTATTTTTCTTAATGGGGAAAATTGGACTCCCGCGACTTAGATCTGTGGTTTTTAGAACTGGGATGGAAATTGGACTGACACCACTTTGCACTTTAACAATCGGATTTCGTCAGGGTACAAGTTGTTTGTTTAACCCGACAGCTCCGTGCACCCCGTCGCACGCTTTTACACACTCATTAAAACGATTATTCACGACCTGTCGAGTGTTTTCTCGTTCATTCACAGGAAAGACTTAGCGCTCTAAGATTCAAGAGCACACGGTCAGCTATACCACTGGCCGAGGGAGAGATTACTTATCTCTGTGATCATCTGATGCGAGGCTGTCTTATCTCTACAGGTTGTAAAGCAGCAGTTCCTGGAGGTAAAAGAAAGAGGGGAAAAAAAAAAAAAAATCCTCTCCCCCCCGCCCCCCCCCAGCCCAACCAAACTCGCCGAAAGGAAAAGACGAGGAAGAGAAGCGAAGGGCTCAGGGCTGGCTCAGCCCCGCTCGCTGCTCCCGTGGCCGCTCCACAGCCCGTGGCTCCCGCCGCTCCCCGGGCAGGCGGCGGGGCCGCTCAGCCCTCCGGTACCGGTTCTCCCCCTGGCCATCCCCGCTCAGCCCTCCGGTACCGGTTCTCCCCCTGGCCATCCCCGCTCAGCCCTCCGGTACCCTGTTCTCCCCCTGGCCATCCCCGCTCAGCCCTCCGGTACCGGTTCTCCCCCTGGCCATCCCCGCTCAGCCCTCCGGTACCCTGTTCTCCCCCTGGCCATCCCCGCTCAGCCCTCCGGTACCGGTTCTCCCCCTGGCCATCTCCGCTCAGCCCTCCGGTACCCGGTTCTCCCCCTGGCCATCCCCGCTCAGCCCTCCGGTACCCGGTTCTCCCCCTGGCCATCCCCGCTCAGCCCTCCGGTACCGGTTCTCCCCCTGGCCATCCCCGCTCAGCCCTCCGGTACCCTGTTCTCCCCCTGGCCATCTCCGCTCAGCCCTCCGGTACCCGGTTCTCCCCCTGGCCATCCCCGCTCAGCCCTCCGGTACCGGTTCTCCCCCTGGCCATCTCCGCTCAGCCCTCCGGTACCCGGTTCTCCCCCTGGCCATCCCCGCTCAGCCCTCCGGTACCGGGCTCCCCCTGGCCATCCCCGGTCAATCCTCCGGTACCGGGCTCTCCCCCTGGCCATCCCCGCTCAGCCCTCCGGTACCGGGCTCTCCCTGCCCTCCCTGCTCCCCGGCTCTCCCTCCAGCCATCCCCTGCCTTCCCTGCTCCCTGCTCTCCCTCCGGCCATCCCCTGTCAACTCTCCGGCACCGGGCTCTCTTTCTGGTACCGGGCTCTCCCTCCGGCCATCCCCTTCTCTTCCTGTTCCCGGTTCTCCATCCCCTGCTCTCCCTGCTCTCTCCATCCCCTGCCCTCCCAGCTTTCCAACCCCTTCTCTCCCTGCCCTCCCGGTTCTCCATCCCCTGCTCCCCGGTTCTCCATCCCCTGCTCCCCGGTTCTCCATCCCCTGCCGTCCCTGCTCCCCGGTTCTCCATCCCCTGCTCTCTCCATCCCCTGCCCTCCCGGCTCTCCAACCCCTTCTCTCCCTGCCCTCCCGGTTCTCCATCCCCTGCTCCCCGGTTCTCCATCCCCTGCTCCCCGGTTCTCCATCCCCTGCTCCCGGTTCTCCATCCCCTGCTCCCGGTTCTCTCCCCGCTCAGGTGCCCGTGCCGGCGCGGTGCAAGCGGGGCGAGGAGGATAAGGGTAAAGCGGAGCCCTCCCCGGAACGGCCGCGAAAGAGAACGCGGGTGTCGGCAGGAAAAGTGTGTTTAAAATAAAATAAAAATTTAAAAAAAATATCAAAATGTCAGCCTTCTGGGGCCCTGAGAGGGGATGGCTGGAAAAGAGACAGTTTAGCAGAGGGGCTGGGGCGATTCCTTTTGGACCGATTAAACCATTAAGGCAAAAAAGCAAGGAAAAATACCGCCTGCTTCGAGCGCTCTGATATTTGGATGCCGATCCCTCTGTTTAGTTTTGTTTAGTTTTGTTTGGTAGGCTTTTTTTCTTTTAATATATCGATCCCTGATTTCGATATTCAGACTACCTCCTTACACTCAATCTATGTGGAAACCCCAGGGGCCACTCTGTCGCTGGGAAGGTGTTTTACACTTACAAAGGAAGCCAAGGGCCCGGAAGGCGAAGCACACATCAACTCCTGCTCAGCCTCTGCGGATCCAGAAACGCATTTTTCATTTGGAAAATATCTAAACATAATGCCCTTTTTATTTAAATGAACCGACCCCGAACGCAACAAGGGATTTTAATCTGAAACGGTTTCCTAATTGCTCGAAAGGCAAGCACGTATAAGTAATTTGTTAAACTTATTGGATTGCAATAATCCACTATCAGGTTAGCTAAGAATGGCTCTGTCAAGTGTGTTTCCCAGTCTAAGCTCTTTCTTTCAAACCAATCTGGTATAATAATTAGCAGACAAAGAACCCGAAATATGTAAGCAAATGCCTAAAGATCTGCATAAATAAACATACTAATCAATAGCAAGCTACTCAACACTTGTCTTATTGATGAAGAGACAATCGATTTTGCTGTTCCAACCTGCAATCAGAGATCTGTATTTAATTATTAGTACTTTTACCTTCACTGATTCGGTAATAAAAATAGAGGTAATGAGTCCTACCCTTCCTCCTAAATACAAATGATCGTGATGACATAACTAAAGGCAACTTACGCTTCCCAGCAAAACAAACAACTTTGCTCAAGCAGAATAAACAAGCAAGCAAAGAAAGAGCTGCCTTTTGTGATGCACGCCAGATGACACCTTCACGGTCAGAAAAGATCGGACAAATGTATACCTGCACATACACACACGTGTGTAAACCTGTATATGTACAGCTATAGAAAGATTAATATAGAGGGAAAAGTTCATCGATGGAACAACAACGCCGATTTTATTTGCGGAATCCCCGTCTGTTTTCTCATAAACCCGGATGGGTGTGTGTATACTGCGCGCTAATAAACCACCCTTGCCATTTTGTACCACTGTGCGTGTGGTACAAAATCTAGACTGCATTTAGAATCCTCTAGATGAGCTCGCCATCAGAAGTGCAGCTCAGAAATCGAAAAGGAGATTTATTTTATCACCAGCGTGTTGTGAAGTTATCTATGAGGCACAGCATTAAATATACGATTATGTGATGTGCTTAACCGTACCCTGCCACAGACCTCCCGAATAATCTGTCCCAGCTTTGTTTTGTGCGGGGTCTAGTGAAAAGTCTAATAGGAACCATCATCCCCGTTAGAAAATAAATTGGTGTGGGGATGAAAGTGTGTTTGGGCGTGCGAGCATCATAAAAAAGATTTGAACCAAACTTATAGCAGCGCCAAGATTTTTGATTCAAAAGAACAGTTTGGTAACAAGTGAATATTACCTATATTTAATTTATAAAAGTATTGCCTCCTTCTGGGACACGCTACGATTCACAATGAGATTATCTAATTTTTTTTAAGAAAATACTTTTCTCCATTTTTTTTTTTCTGATTGTGTTCTGAGGTTGAGAAAGGGATCCTCTTTTTTACTCTATAGCCAGGCTTCGGTCAGATTTTTTTGGCAGGTATGTGTCTCTTCTTAGACATAATTAACTTAGCAGACTAGCTAATATTAAATACTTGAGATAATTTCTGAGTAGAAGCAAGCAAGGTGGGGGTGTGGGGCCGAGAGGCGACAGAGAGGGGTTCTCTTCCTTCCACCAGCGAACGGTGCAGGGCAAACCCTTCGCTTGGAGGATGGCCAAGGTGACGGGGACCTGGGCGAGGTGTCCCCTCGGGCCGGCCGCTGCAAACCTCCCCCAGCGGCAAAGGGAGAGCGGCCCGGAGGAGAAGAGCTCCTTTCACGTGTTTCTACCGCCCTGTAAAAGATGCCCCTGCGAAACCATTTGTATAGAGCTCTGAATTCCCCACCGCGGGGGAAAAAAAAAAAAAAATAAAAATCAACCCAAGAGAGCCCAGGCTTCGTGCCGCCTTTGTAGTTGGAAATTCAGGCTCCCTGGTCAGGCGGCTCCGGGCGAGGAGAGGTTTCACCTCCCGGGCTGAGGTTAAGCAGTTCTTTGCAGCTAGCTTTACAGGGATGCTTTACTCACCTTAGGGTAGGGTGACAATGGCAGGCTTTTCTCAGACCCCTCTCGTTTAGTCTTTCCTCTCAAATCACGGATAACCCCAAATACACTTGGAGGGCTCCCTAGAGATAATTCTTTGAAACGGACTTTGCATTCATTTCCCCGACCGAGAGCAGCAAATCCGCTCGCTTTCAGTCTAAGTCGCTAGCCTGATACTGTATTCTGTTACACCGCACTGAGAGGGGGAGGAGGGGACGCCGCTGCGAGTTGCTTCGGTTATTTGTTTATTTTGGCACTTTAATTATTTTCTTTGTTTTGCAACTTTTCCCTGCCTCGTTTGGCTCCAGCGGAGCGAGAGGTGAGTTCGGCAATCCCATCGCTGGACGGGAGCGTCTTGGAGCAGCCCTTGGGAAGAGGACTTTGAACGCCTCTCTCTGGGCCAGCATCTGTCCGCCGGCAGCTGGAAGAACAAGGCTCGGTCTGCACGGGGACACGCTTCAGGGCCCTGCTCCTTTCCGAGCGGGGAGAGGCGGCCCTGCCCCGGGCCCTGCCAGCGCAGAGGCCTCCTGCCAGCGGCCCTTTGGGCGGCCGGGCCCGGGAGAGGCCCCGAGCGGCTCCGCAGCGCTGCCCGTGCCGCGGCCGGGTTTGCCGCGGGCCGAGAGCGCCCCCAGCCCGCGGGAGGCGCCGCCGCCACCGGGGCCCGCGGACACGCGTGTGCGCCCACGGCAGCGGGCCTGCCCCGGGAGAGAGCCGGGAGAGAGCTGGGAGAGAGCAGGGAGAGAGCAGGGAGAGAGCAGGGAGAGAGCAGGGAGAGAGCCGGGAGAGAGCAGGGAGAGAGCCGGGAGAGAGCCGGGAGAGAGCAGGGAGAGAGCCGGGAGAGAGCAGGGAGAGAGCAGGGAGAGAGCAGGGAGAGAGCAGGGAGAGAGCTGGGAGAGAGCCGGGAGAGAGCCGGGAGAGAGCAGGGAGAGAGCAGGGAGAGAGCCGGGAGAGAGCAGGGAGAGAGCAGGGAGAGAGCAGGGAGAGAGCAGGGAGAGAGCAGGGAGAGAGCCGGGAGAGAGCAGGGAGAGAGCAGGGAGAGAGCAGGGAGAGAGCTGGGAGAGAGCCGGGAGAGAGCAGGGAGAGAGCCGGGAGAGAGCCGGGAGAGAGCCGGGAGAGAGCAGGGAGAGAGCCGGGAGAGAGCAGGGAGAGAGCAGGGAGAGAGCAGGGAGAGAGCAGGGAGAGAGCTGGGAGAGAGCAGGGAGAGAGCCGGGAGAGAGCAGGAGAGAGCCGGAGAGAGCCGGGAGAGAGCAGGGAGAGAGCTGGGAGAGAGCTGGGAGAGAGCAGGGAGAGAGCTGGGAGAGAGCAGGGAGAGAGCCGGGAGAGAGCAGGGAGAGAGCAGGGAGAGAGCTGGGAGAGAGCAGGGAGAGAGCCGGGAGAGAGCAGGGAGAGAGCAGGGAGAGAGCCGGGAGAGAGCTGGGAGAGAGCGGGGAGAGAGCGGGGAGAGAGCAGGGGGCTGCCGTGCCCAGCCCCGCCGGCCAGGGGCAGCTCCGGGCAGTGCGGGGCAGTGCTGGCCCTGGGCAGCTCCGGGCAGTGCGGGGCAGCTCCGGGCAGTGCGGGGCAGCTCCGGGCAGTGCGGGCAGCTCCGGGCAGTGCGGGGCAGCTCCGGGCAGTGCGGGCAGCTCCGGGCAGTGCGGGGCAGCTCCGGGCAGTGCGGGCAGCTCCGGGCAGTGCGGGGCAGCTCCGGGCAGTGCGGGCCCTGGGCAGTGCGGGGCAGCTCCGGGCAGTGCGGGCCCTGGGCAGCTCCGGGCAGTGCGGGGCAGCTCCGGGCAGTGCGGGGCAGCTCCGGGCAGTGCGGGCCCTGGGCAGCTCCGGGCAGTGCGGGGCAGCTCCGGGCAGTGCGGGGCAGCTCCGGGCAGTGCGGGCCCTGGGCAGCTCCGGGCAGTGCGGGCCCTGGGCAGCTCCGGGCCCTGGGCAGCTCCGGGCAGTGCGGGCAGCTCCGGCAGTGCGGGGCAGTGCGGGCCCTGGGCAGCTCCGGGCAGTGCGGGCCCTGGGCAGTGCGGGGCAGTGCGGGCCCTGGGCAGTGCGGGGCAGCTCCGGGCAGTGCGGGGCAGTGCGGGCCCTGGGCAGCTCCGGGCAGTGCGGGCAGCTCCGGGCAGTGCGGGCTCTGGGCAGCTCCGGGCAGTGCGGGGCAGCTCCGGGCAGTGCGGGCCCTGGGCAGCTCCGGGCAGTGCGGGGCAGTGCGGGCCCTGGGCAGCTCCGGGCAGTGCGGGGCAGTGCGGGCCCTGGGCAGCTCCGGTACCCTCGGAGCCGTCCCCGGCAGGCCGGCAGCGGGCACACGGCCCGGTGTGTCACGGGTCACCGCCGGCGGGCGCTGGGCGGGGACGAGCGCTCGTGTGCCCGCACCGATGCCCGTCCTGCCGTGGGGAGACACTGCCGCTCGGACCGCCACCCCCCGCGCTCGGCTGTCCCCGGCACGGCGCCGCCGAAAACTCCGCTTGCGGACACGTTACAAACGTGAGTTATTTTCACGAGGGCAGAACTGGCAGCGGCGGAGGGCTCAAAGGCGTGGGCCGGGTGGGAGAGCAGCCGTGCGCTCCCCCTCCGCCTCCCGAGGACGGCCGAAGGAGAACACGCGTGTCCCCGGAGGGCCCGTGTCCTGCCCACGCCCGGCCCGTCCGCCAGGAGAAGCCCACGGAGCGCATCGGAGTTATCAGGCGTTTGCGTTCCCGCCCCTGCTCCGGGATTTTGGCACGTAAATGGCCACGTACACACGAGGCACTCAGGGAATTTGGGGAGTGGGGAGACAAAGGGCGAGGGGCCTGGAGCTCTCTCGTGGACACGAACGCTGTCCGTGATCCCTTTGAAGGGCGCGTTTTCTCCACTGGAGCGCTCAGAGCGAAGCGCAGCTCAGTACGGCTCTTCGCTAGGTCTCTTTCCTCGATCTCCCCCAAATTTTTTGGCATTTAGTCTCTTTCGTGGAAATTTAGGGATATTAGCACCCTTTACACAACCCTGAAAGGTGCGATAAGCCTGTAGCTTTTTCTCAAATGACAAGCTCAGAATTTTTAGAAGTAATTCATTACAGAATCCGCCTATACCCGCCATGCTAAAATCGTCTTTCATACAGCAGACGCGGATAAATGACCAAATTTCCTCCGACAGGAGTGGTGGGGAGGAATTTCGCCTAGCCCCCGGAATATTTCCGTGCTGTGACCAAAAAGGCAGAGGGATGTGCGGGAATGGCGCTCTCTCCCATTCTGCTTCCAGCGGGCAAAAATCGCGCGTGAAGCGACTTGATTCCTGAGTGTAAAAGAGGAGTAAAATCCGCACTCACCCGCTGCCGTCGGAGGACTCCCATCCCCAAGTGCCATCGTGCGCCTTTCCTGCAGGTAGAGGCGGTTTCTCCTGGCATCTTAAAAAAAAAAAAAAAAGGCAAACACAACATTGCACCCGTGTGACTTTCTCTGACATTGGTGGCAAACAAAGAGCACGTTAACAAAACAAGCCAAAATATCTACAGATTAACCACGAGAACCGCTAAACCGCCGAAGAAACTTCCAACTTACCGATTGAAACGAAAGAGCCCGAGGGGGAGGGGAAAGGCCGGGGGAGGAAACACTTTGAGGAAGAGACCGAAAAGAAAAAAAAAAAAAAAAAAAGGAAAAAAAAAAAAAAAGAGAGAGAGAGAGCGAAAATCCTGACATTAGGCACACGCAGTTTTGGTGTAACTGGTGCTTGGAAACTGTGCTTCGGTTGCACGGGCGATCTGCTTATCGGGGGGCCCGGGGAAACTGCACGTTTAGACACAAGTCTGTCATCTCTAGTCGTTTGTATCACATGGATCTGCCTGTGGGGATAAGAGGTAGGGAAGATTTTATTGAAGTGCACCTACCCTTCTGGCGGGAAGGATTGCTGGGCAGGTTTCTTCTGGAGGGTCCCATCTCTTTGGAGTAGCTGAAGTGGAGTTGAGGGCAGGTTCTCCGGTGAGGTAGGAATGTGCAGGAACTCCGCCCTCTGGGCACAGTCACACAAACCCAGCACAACAGATACAGCCAGCCCTAAAACCTCGAGTGATCTTCACCTTCACCTCTTCCTAACCCGCTTGCCCAGCAGTTTGTGACCCATTTACCCAGGCACCTCCAGCACGGGGCGGAAAGAGGAGGGGAGGGGAATTAAAGCCGAGAACTCTGGGGTGCACAAAAAAGCAGAGAAGCTCCTAGAGACACTGGTGCGATGGCTAGACACCTCTGCAGTGTGTGCGTGTCTATACGCGTGTATACATTTCCTTGCCAATCGCTGCCTTTGGAGCCCCGTACACTCGGGGTATTACTCGCGGTCACACCATTAATGCAATAGCCGTGATTTCTACAGGCAGATTTTGTTTTTGTTTTGTTTGTTTGTTTATCTCCCATCCTAAGGGAAAATACAATTAAAGAATAAAGTCGCTAATAAAAGGAGTCTCGCTCAGTGCTCTTTCTTCAGCAAAACTCTGATGTGGTTCAGTCAAAACGTAACCGGAGTTCAGTGGGAGTTTTGCTTGACTGAATACTGAATACACGGTGATTGAGACCTCGTATTAACACAAGTGGTGAGGGGGTGTGTACCTGAATCATAATTTCTGACATAAATCTTAATAATCATCAGAAGAAGTTATAAAGAGCGAAATGACGTCCCGGTTAAATTATTTTTTTTTTCAAGGATCAGATTAAAAAAAAAATGTCACTCCCCCAAACAGTAGTTTTTGTGCCATTTAAGTCAAATTACGTTTTTGTTCACTTTCTTTTAAAGCATTTCGTAAGAATACGTTCCACACGATGGATGATATTTTACTGTAACAAAAGAAAGATATCTAAAATATGACAAAAATCGCTTGGCCAAATATCACGCTGAGAATTCGAGTTACTGTTTATTATGCTTCAAACATGTTTGCGAAGGCAGTCTCAAAGTCGTAATTGGATGTTTCTTGATGAGCAGATTTCTTCTCCTACGATCTACGCGAGCAAAGTTAATCACCTCAAACATCAACTAAGAATATAACAATAGCTCCTTAATTCCATAAAGACCGCCCGTCCCCCATAAACACTCTAAATTAGGAATCGCTAAAGAAACAAACGACGCTAGGACACCGCATCATTCTAGAAATGTGCACGTTCAAAAAAAAATAAAATCCTAAAAGCTTAGCCTGAGGATTTGCCATATAAACCACTGCGGAAACAAGTATCAGATAACAGAAACACTGCATGCTAAACCACCTCCCCTAAAAAAAAAAAAAAAAAAAAAAAAAATCGAACCACAAAATACCCATCCCCACCAAAAAACACACCAACTCCCCCAGCAACAATAACGCAACAACGAGAGGGACAACAAACAATCCGCCACCTCGAGCTCGGCGCCGAAGGAGCCTGTGCAAAGCTCAGCCTCAGCGAACAAAAGGGGCTCGCTGCTGAGGAGCAGGCAGAGGTAGAGATGGAGTTGGGGCCTTGGCCGTCCTGACATGATCCAGGACAAGTTTAGCCATTTCTTGGGGCTGTTTTATTTTTGGTTCGGCTTAGATTTTTATTATTTTTTTCTTTTTTGTTTTTTTCCTTAACAAAAATAGTCTGATTCCTGGTAGTGAAAAAGTGAATAAATTACCAGCTCAGCAACCACCCCTGCGCCTGGTGTAAGAGAAAGAGGGGAAAGTCTGTGGCACCTGAGCTCCTTAGGCAATAATTTGCAACACCGAGCCTAAAGGAGAGCTCTGGGAGCGAGTGCTGGCTTAAAGTAAGTCTAGAGAGACACACATCAAGGCTACCCTTTTCAGGAATTATTATGCATCACGCTTATCTAATTAATGCTTATTAGCTAACCTCAAACTCTGACATGGCGAGATTGTGCTTTCCTCCAACCTGATCTGTCTCTTTCCTCCTTTCAGTACGCTGACAGCAGATTGTTTTCTACATTGCAAACAAAATAATACTTCACGTAGGTGCTATTGGATTTCCTACAGTATACAACCAGTTGCAAGTGGTAAATAATAAATCATTTTCCTTGTCAGCTGCAGCAGATGCTGCTCTTTTAAGTTGTTCAGGCACTAGTAAACAGAATGGGGTGTCTAGGCTTCGAGAATTTTAATCACACCTATTGCATTTTATTATTTCCGATAGTTTCTCCGAGAAAGAATTTCATTTTTTTAGTATTTTTGCATCGCTTGTTTTAATGACAATAGAGTCAAGAAAATGGGGGAGGGTAGGAACTTCCCAGTGGTGGTATCATCTCTCCGTCCCCAAACAAAGCAATCGTTTTCTCATAGTGATGATTAATTTTGAATTGCAGGAGTGAGAGTGAAAGCTAAGAATATCAGAGAGTTCTCTCCTTCTCCCCCACACGGTGCAAAGCCGGGTGTCCCAGCTCTCATCCATAACCTTTCACTTCTCTCTCCTTCCTGTAGATCTCTTTGCATCTGTTTATACATGACTTATTTTCGGGAGATTCCCTCTTCTTCCCCTTACTCTTTTAGCACGACAAACACACTGTTCGCAGGAATTCAGATTTTCTATTGCTTCTTTATTCAGCCCCTGGCTTTTTTTTTTTTTTTTTTTTCCTCCTTTCTTCCTCTTTTCTGTCTTTCCGAGATAAGCTCTTTAAAGCGTTTGCGATAGCATCTCCGACCTGGAGATTATTTTTCATTGGGCCTATTGTGAGCAGCCGCCGATTCCTCGCGCTGCTGCGGAACTCAGTTGAAGCTGCAAAACATAACAAATGAACAACTTGTCCTCCGCGGACTCACCGCGGGATCCAATTAGTTCCTAAACCTTTTGCACAAGTTTTCTAATTATTTTCAAGAGTTGTGGCCTTTACAGGCTTCCTTAAACTCATCAAGACACCAATTCTTTGGAGGATTAAATGCTTCTCGAAGTTGCTGGCGGCGTTGTCCCCGGGAAGGAGCGGCGGTGTTCCCGGAGCGCTCCCGGGGCACGGAGAGCCAGGGCTGCTCTGTATTCCCAGGCACGGCTCCCGGGGGCTGCCCTGCGCCCCGAGAGGGTCCAACAGAGGCATTTTGGGGGGTCACGTGGGCCCAGGGCCCGCACCTCACCCAGCTCGGCCCCGGCCGGCCCGAGGGCTCTGCTGGCCACAGCCCCGGGCTCTGCCGGCCGGCCACAGCCCCACGGCACCCACGGCACCGGGCACCCACGGCCCCGGGCACCCACAGCCCCGGGCACCCACGGCACCGGGCACCCACGGACCCACGGCACCCACGGCACCGGGCACCCACAGCCCCGGGCACCCACAGCCCCGGGCACCCACAGCCCCGGGCACCCACGGCACCGGGCCCCCACAGCCCCGGGCACCTACAGCCCCACGGCACCCACAGCCCCACGGCACCCACGGCACCGGGCACCCACAGCCCCGGGCACCCACAGCCCCACGGCACCCCCAGCACCTCGGCACCCACGGCACCCACAGCCCTGGGCACCCACAGCACCTCGGCACCCACAGCCCCGGGCTCTGCCACCCACAGCACCTCGGCACCCACAGCACCGGGCACCCACAGCCCCGGGCTCTGCCACCCACAGCACCTCGGCACCCACAGCACCGGGCACCCACAGCCCCGGGCTCTGCCACCCACAGCACCTCGGCACCCACAGCACCGGGCACCCAGAGCCCCGGGCTCTGCCAGCCACAGCACCCTGGCACCCACAGCCCCGCGGCACCCAAAGCACCTCTGCATCGACAGCACCTCGGCACCCACAGTCCCGGGCACCCACAGTACCGGCCACCCACAGCACCGGGCTGTGCCGGCCACAGCACCCCGGCACCCAAAGCACCTCGGCACCCACAGCCCCGGGCTCTGGCAGCTACAGCACCCCGACACCCACAGCCCCACGGCACCCACAGCCCCGGGCTCGGCCGGCCACAGCACCCTGGCACCCAAAGCACCTCTGCATCCACAGCACCCCGGCAGCCACAGTACCTCGGCACCCACGGCACCGGGCACCCACAGCCCTGGGCTCTGCCACCCAAAGCACCTCTGCGCCCAAAGCACCCCGGCACTCACAGCACGGCGGCACCCAGAGCCCCGGGCAGCCAGAGGCCCGGGCTCGGAGCACGGAGACCCCCGCAGGGCCTAGGCAGTCCCGGAGGGATGCTCCTCCGAGAGAAGGGCTCCGTGTTACACACACACAGCCCGCAGCGGGCTCGGCGGGCTCCCACCAGCACAGGACAGCTGGGATGGGATGTGGGTACCGCACACACACGTCCTTGGCTCAGATATCTCCAGCCAGCAGAGAGACGAAACCAGCGTCTTTCAGGAGAATAAGTCTCCGAATGCGTTTCAGAGATTGCAGGCAATACCTATATACTATACAATAATGCACCCTGCCTTTTCCCCCACGGCTGCTCATACACTTACATTCTATATGTACCTATATATATGTGCATACATATGCAAGGTTAAGCATTTTCAGCCTAAGTCAGACCTTAGTAAGACACCCTGCCTCCTACTAACAATTTAAAAGCACACTTTATAAGACTTCTGCCCCAAAATGGACATCAAAACAGTGGCCGTGGTGTTTGATTAAACACCCCGAGCCTTTCCGTCTGAAAATGCTGCAGTTGAGGACAGCCTGGGAGGGGGCGGGGGGAGAAGGAAAGGAGCACATGAAAAATGGTGGACTGTGCGATAGGCACAGCTCCCTGCTCTCACCGCAACTTCCAAAGCCTCAGCCACATCAGGGTTAAGAAAAGAGACAAAAAAACTATCGAGTATATATGAATTTAGCCTATTTTTTTATTTCTGTGTGTTCATAGTAAACATTTTTGTAAGTGACAAACACGGGCATATGACCACAGTATCACAATCAAGAAATTTTAAGACGACATTAACAATCACTCAAATTTATGCGGCTTTTGCGCAACACAGGTTACATATTTGCAAGGTTTACCTATAAGTACAATAGGTATTAACATTTCACTACATTTAGAAAAAAAAATAAAAATAAAGGTGACCTGTTAGTGACCACATACATCAAAATATACACAACACAAACTGAAGGCAATCATTAATTTTGTCCCCTTCTGATTCATTTGAACGGGCAGTGCTGCAAACTGAAATAATGTTGCTGTTTTTTTGTTTTTAAATTACTTCGTACACTGAGTGCATTTTTCTAAAACCCAATCTTTGGTCTAAAAGTAAACAAAGAAACAAATTAAAAAAAAAAAAAAAAAAAAAAAAGCAATTCGGTAAAGAAAAGAATAAAATAATAAATGGCCAAAAGTAGATCTTGGACATTTTTCAGTAATAATTCTGCTTAAATACAAATTATGTTTTAAGGTGTTTGTTTTTTTTTTTTTAATAGGTTTCATAAATTTAGTGGTTTGGTTTGGTTTTTTTTTTTCTTTCTTTCTTTCTTTCAAGGTCTGCACCCACCGACATATCCATGATAACTTATAATACTGCAAACATGGAGAATCGGGCGGCTTTTAGTGATAGACTTATCATATTTGAGTAAAAAATTGCAAAAGCAGTCACTATTTAGATACACATTCTACTATAATTTCGTCTTCCAAACTTCATAGTCTACAATGCAATCTCCCCACATTGCACCTTGCTGACACTCCTCACCTTGGTGTAATAATAAACAACCCTAAAGACTGAACAAACGTACAGAAAATGGGGGACTTAATAAAAAATACCTGGACTTTTTTGTTTTGCTTTTTTTTTTTTTTTCTCTCCTTTTAATTATCATTTACAATGCAAACGTGTGTAAAATGTTCACTTACAGTCTGATCCCATGGATGTTAATGTATTAAAGGGTTTGAAGAAGACCCCTGATTTTGATGTGTGAAATAATCAGAAAGTCCTCCGGAAAGTCCCGTTGTAAAACTTGGCAAAGAAGGTCTTAAGGACTCACAGGGGAGAGTGGAGGGCGCCTGTGGCGACGTGGAGGAGGAGGCTGCCCTGGCCGTCATTGAAGTGCTGCTTTGAGAAGTCATTGAAGGGTGAGGAACGTGGGGGAAAAAGTAACTCGTCTGTCCTGCTAGGAGATTTACAGAGCAGGGGTTTAGGGAATAGGTGCCGGAGCAGGGAACTGACAAGCCACACGGCACCGAGGCGGCCAGAGCTGCTGCTGTGAGGTGATGAGTGGCATAAGGTATCTCTCCATTGACTAGTCTATCAACACTTAACCCATTAGACGTGGAAAAGGAGTGGTTGTTTCCCAAGGAGTTTTGAGTCAACACTGAGCTGTAGGGCATGGGGTGGCTGGGGTAGGCGGACGTGGTCCCATTGTAACTCAAAGTGCTGCTGGCCCGGGGGTGGTGCAGGGAGAGGAAGGGGGACATAGGCCAGTACAAGGATCCTGCCCTATCCATGAACGTCAGTCCGGTGGAGGTGAGCCGGGCGCCCCGCTTGAAGGCCAGCTTGGCCCGGGAGGTGGTGGAGCGCCGGCGGAGCTTGCCCGTGGTGCCCCCGATGAAGACGTCGTCGCTCGAGGGGTCCAGCATCCAGTAGTTCCCTTTGCCCGGGTCGTCGTAGTGGCGGGGCACCTTGACGAAGCACTTATTGAGCGAGAGGTTGTGCCGAATGGAGTTCTGCCAGCCCTGCTTGTTCTCCCGGTAGTAAGGGAAGTTCTTCATGATGAACTCGTAGATGCCATTGAGCGTGAGGCGCTTCTCGGGGCTCTGCCGGATGGCCATCATGATGAGCGCGTTGTAGCTGAACGGCGGCTTCTCGTACTTGCCGTTCTTCTTCTCGCCCTCCTTCCCGCTCTCCCCGTCCTTGGCCCCCTCGGCCGCCCCCTTCTTCTCCTCGGCCGCCTTCTCCTTGTCCTCCAGCTCCGCCGCCGCCGCCGCCGCGCCCGCCTCGCCTTTGGCCGCCAGCATGTCCGCCTTGGCCGCGTCCAGGGCGCCCGAGGCGGCGGCGGCCGGGGCCGCCAGGAGGTGCTGCCCCTTCTCCTCGTCCTCGTCCTCGGCCGCGGCCGCTCGCTGGGGCTGCTGCGGCGGCGGGTGGTGGTGGTGGTGATGGTGGTGGTGATGGTGATGGGGGTGGTGGCTGTTGTGGTGGCCGTGGCCGCTGTGGTTGTTGTCGCTCTGGACGGCTTCGGGCACCAGGCTGTTTATGCTAAAGGAGGATTTCGGCAGCATTTTCGCTTCCTTCCTATCTCCCATGTCCAACATCACACGCTAGTCTGAGGGGGGAAGCTGCGGCGGCCGAAGGAGCTGCTCGCGGGGCGGCGGCGGCACCACCGGCGGCGGCGGCGGCGGCAGCGCAGTTGGACCGCAGTCTCAAGCGCCGGCAAGTCATGTAGCACGGACAGCAATCGCCGGAGAGGGGGAAAAAATAATAGTAATGATAATCACCGAGCGGAGAAAAATCAAACCGAGTCGAAGCGGAGGAGAAAAAAAAAAAAAAAAAAAAAAAAAAAAAAAGTAAAAGCGGAAAAAAATCCCTCTGTAACCTTACCAAAAAAAAAAAAAAATCAACAACACACAAACACAGACACAGACCAAAAAAAAAAAAAAAAAAAAAAAAAAAGCAAAAAAAAAAAAAAGCTACTTCATGGTGCCCGGTTCCCCCGGCACGGCAGCGCAGGGGGAGGCAGGAGGGAGCAGCGGCGGCGGCGGGCCGGCGGAGCGAGGCAGACGGGCGATACAGCCCGCCCCGGCCGCAATTAATTTCAGAGCTGCCGGCACGCACCGGGGCTGTAAAACATTTTTTGGTTTAACCTTTCCCAGCGGCCGCCCAATCAGCGCCGGCGGCGTGCCCGCGCGTCTGCCCGCCCGCCGGCCAATGGCGGCGCGCCGCCCCGCCCCGCCCCGCCCCGCGCGCCCCCGCCCCCGCGCCGCCGCCGCTCCCGCCGCGCACGGATACCGGCGCAGGGGCGCATCACCGCGCCGCGCGCGCCCCCCGCCACAAATCCCCCCGCCCCGAGCGGCGCTCGGGGGTCCCGTCGCGCTGGGCCCGCTGCCCGCTTCCTCCGGCCCGCTCCCCCGCTTCCTCCGGCCCGCTCCGCTCCCCTCCGGTCCCCGCCGGCCGCTTCGCCCCTTCCCCTGGCGGCCGAGGAGGCGGGGTGGGTGAAGCGGCCGCGGCACGTCGGCGGCGGCGGAGGTGGTGGTGGTACTACTTTGCGGATCCCGCCGAAGTGGCCGGGCGAGTTTATTTTCCCAGGCCCGGTTTATTTCTGTTTGTTGTTTTAGCGAGGGGAGAAAAGAAAAACGAGCGTTGCGGAGGGGCGGCGGGGTGTGCCCGGGCCGGGGGCAGACGGGCCCGGCTGCGGCCCGGGGCCGTGCCCGCCGCTCTCGGGGCCGTGAGGGGGCGGCCGGGCACGGCGCGGCCCGCCCTCTGCCCTGCTCTCGGCCCGTGTCCCGCCGGCCGCAGCCGGGCCCCGCTCTCCCCGCACGCCGCTGAGGGAGGAGGCGCCGCGGGCCCGTGAGGCGGCCGAGCGCAGGCCGCGCCGGCCGTGCTAAATAAATGTATTTCTTTTGGTATGGGTAGCCCTGGAAATGGACCCTGCGGTGTCCCGGGCTCCGCGGGGTTCGGCTGCCCCGGGACAAGGGCACGGAGCGGGTCTGGCCCCCAGGTACACACGGCGATACGGGCTCTGCCTCACGGCCGCGCTTTGCCCGCACCAAAGGGCTGCCTCTTAACCCTCCACAGCTTATCGTTCTGTATTCTTAGCACGGGAACCAAATAATCGAGCGGGAAACAAAGTGAAATACATCGCGCAGCGTCCTTACTCGGGAAGGAGAAGGAGAGACGTGTAATGGACGCGGAGCGCGCTGATCGCGTTCAGAGCAAAGCTGTAAACGTCTAGCACCGCGTTAAGCTGCTTCGCGTTGGTGCCGGAGGAAAAGATGCTCCGTAGAAACAATGCGTGCAGCTCAAGGGCAGATAAAAGCGTTTATCCCGAGGAAATTCAGGTTAGAGCACGATGCGATGGGTGTAGCGCTGTGCAGACGTGCGGTTTATATATGTGTTCGTGTGTGGACGAGGGAGGGAGGAAATGCCAGTGTGAGAAAGAGAGAGTAAATAACGAGGACGAGTAAAATGGACCGGTAATAAACAATTGCAATTGGGGATGGCATGAACTCTGTGCATTGGATTAACCTCGAATGACCTTACCACAATTGTATTTATTTAACCAATTTCATAACAGGTTGCTACTGACACACACACACACAAGTTAATGATCAACAACCACTCTTTTTTCCTTTGTTTGTCGTTCGGGTTCGGATTTTTTTTTTTTTTTTTTTTTTTTTTTTAGAAAATCTGGTTGTTGGGGTTTTTTTTTTTTAAAAAATCGTGACAATTTACAATTATTTCGTTTCTCAACACTGAAGCCAACGTATGGGATTTCTCGAAGAAGAGTGCAATGAGGAGGATGTTATATGGCTGTACCATGGCAAGGGGTAAGAGGAAAGGTAAGCTTCCTGCATATTATTATGATTATGATGATCATTAACTAATATGTGTCATTATGGTGCACTGGGATCCCATTAGGGTGGCTGGGCCCAGTTTTCCTACTCGGTCTAGCATGTAATGATTCGGTGTAACCAGATTCTTGAGAAAGGACAGGTTACGTAAACATTTACTGATGTGGAGTAACTATACTATTTGTACTCTGATATGCAGGAAGGAAAGTGTTGATTAACACAGAAGAAAAAAAAAAGCGAAATTAGCTGATTGCATGCTCATAAGTGCAAGCTGTCATTGAACCGCTTTTAAAATAGACACAGCTGGGTGTTTGTGTTGAAAAATTTCTTGTGTTTTTTGCTAATACTGAAATAAGCATGATTTTGTATACCAAACATTTTCAGATCATTAAAATTGTAATCTGTGCTGGTTTTAAACACAAAGAAAAGAAACAGATTCATTTCGTGGTAAAATTTGCTGATATTATATTAACTCAATCAGGTCTGTACAAATGGTGTATTGTGCCTTATCAAATCGCTTTGATCCATTTAATACACAAAGTGCCAAACGTGTGTATTGTTTGTTAACATTGAACGTTTTATTCAAATCCCAGCTCTGCAGCGAACTGGAGGAGTTCTTGTTTAATGTAACACTGACATTGCCTGTTGAAATTTTAATGCCTTGAGGTGTTTCTTAGGTCAAAGCTGAGTTTACTTTGTGTTGTGATCAGGGATGAAAATGTAGCAGGGAAGAGAAGAGAAGTTTTTATCTTTTTTGCATTTCTGAGCAAAAGGCTAACACCGCAAGAAGCACGCTTTTAAAACATTTGATGATCTAGATTAACATTCGGTCATTTGTCACGGGTGTGGAATAAAACTCTGTGCACAAACTTAGGATTTATATATTTTTTTTTTAATGCCGTGGAATATACAGTTCTACCCAAAAAAAGGAAATGTTTGTCCAATATGTATTACATCTTTTCTAAGTCCATGAAGATTAATTCATTGTTTACAGGAGAGAAAAGGATATGTAAGAGAAGCCACGTCAATTATAATTTCTGCTGGACTTTAACTTTCGAGGCTTTTTTTTTTTTTTCTCCTTTCTTCCCTTCGGCAGAAAAATGCAGCGTTTATAAAAGCAGATATATTTACTTTGGAAATGCGGGAGCCTTGCTTTAACGCCGCTTCCTCGCTGAGCTCTGCCCCGAGCACCACTCCACTTCAGCGGTACCTTTGTGTGTCGGGGCGCTGCCTGAGCCGCAGCTTTGACCGCTCAGCTCTGCCTAAGCCCCAATTCTCTACAGCCGGTCCCTCGTGGCCGCGTTTTCCAGCAGGGAAGGCTGTGTGGAGCGTCGGGAAGAGGCTCGTGTGCGGGACGGAGGCGCACGGCCCAGCCCTGTGCAGTGCCGTGGGTGTGCAGAGGGCAGCCGGCTCTGCAGTGTGCACGACGCTTCACCTGCGCCTCGCCCACGCCGCGGATCCTCCGAACCGAGCTCGGGGACGGACTGACAGCATCCAGCTCCGGGTCACCGTGGGGCTGAATGGCTGAAAAGTCCTGGCTGAAGTGCCGTTCGACATCCGTGCAGCTCTTGGGTAGAACTCGTAGGGATAGTGTTTCAACCACGTATTTTTCTGCCCCCGCCCTCCCCCCTCCTTTGGTTTATTTTTTTATTTTTTTTAATTTTTATTTTGTTTTTAAATTGAAGGCCCAAGGAAGAAAAGACCCTCTCCAATGTACCCTTAATGCATGTAGCGTACTTCCCTTGCACCACCCCCCGCCCCAGCTTCAGCCTTCAATCCCCCTTCACACGGCTATAGTGGCTCTGTACTCCCGGGCTCTTTCAAGGCGCTTAAGCTGCTAAAATGTACTGACAGCTTAAGAAATGAATGAGGTTTTTTTCAGCCATGAAGAAAGGGTATTTAATAACCACGCTTCGGTGGCATCATGCTTCCATGAAACGAGTCTGGACACTTTGGTTTAACGATCAGTAATATCACATTCGGTACAGTAAATGCCTCCAGGTACGCTTATATAGTTCTATTCCCCCCTGACTATGAGCTTGCCTTATTTATTCCAGGTTACCTGGGCAATTAAGGTAAGGACAGCTCAGCAGACACTGATACCCTGCTGCTAAGGCATGGCGAATGGGGACGGAGCAGGGCGCTGACAAAGAGAAAGAGGTAGTCAAACATTTTGAAGAGGGGTGAATGGGACTGAAGGTGGATGGATGAATGGAGGCAAAGAGGGAGAGGAAGAAGCTTTCAATGGTCCAGACTTCTCTCCGCATTTGAAGATTTAAGTTTAGGTGTCCGCCTCTAGCCAGCTTCCAGTTAATCCTCGACAGCTTCTAGTGATTAGAAGTTAGTCTGTTTAGCATGCTATATCCTTCTTCCATGGGTTTTAGTTACAAGTTACACGATTAGGATTGCGAGAACAGTAGTGAACTAAACTTCCCAGTAAGAGGTCTTCACACCAGGGAAGTGTTACTTTGCTGCAGCAGCCCTGCCTCGTCAGTCATTAGGAAGCTGCAGGTTGTCAGAGGCTTCTCTTGCGCGCACACAAGCGCAGGCACACACGCACACACACACAAAACCACAGCACTAAAACTAAATTAAGAAGCCGATGATTAAGACAAGCGTCTACGAGGCCTGTCATTTCAGCATCCTTCCATCATAACATTGTGGCACCGAGAAATTTGCTTGAAAACCCTGGAAAAAAAAAATGTCTATGGGAGAGCCTCGTGTTTGAGGCTGGTAATATCAAATATAGACTGGGAACTGCCTCGGATGCAAGATAGTATTCCGCAGAGGAAAGAAGCACTGCAGAGCCCTCGGTGCTTTCGGCGCACTCCCGAAACTCTGGTAAGTATCTCTCCCTTCTATTGCAGCAGGTACGCACAGTGTAACTGGAACCGGACCGGGTTTGGAATCCGCAGCTCCGTTCCCTTCGGGGAACTCCCCCCTAAAGATAAATCTCTAATGAAAGGTCCCCACCGGATGACTAATGGTTATTGGCACTCGGTGCCCCTTTGGGGAGAACGGCACATATTGTGCCGGAGACCTTGCAAGCACACTTTAAATACAAACCTTTTAAGTTTCCCTCCCATGCATACACATCGCTGTTGTTTTCGGGCTGGCTGTGTTGTGTCTCTCCCCCCTCCCCCCCTTATTTCAGCTCTCTAGTCTTCCCTCCCCTCACCCCATTCAGAACTAATTGCTCAGTTGCTGAAATGTTTCAAAAAGAGCTGAATTTCTCCATCCGATGATCTTTTGAGAAGCTGCACTGTACCATAAGGAGCCGCCAGCGGGGCACTGTATACCTTAGAGGAGCCTGCGCAGCTAGGGGAGAGGTAGCCTTAAAACAATGACATTAATAAACTAAGTGCACGGAGTTCTCCTCCTGTTGAACTTGAGGGAATTTCTTGGGCGGGCAGAGCTTGAACGGAGAACGTCGAAATGGGAAACAATGGCTGTAGGGGCCAGAAAGCTTCGCTGATGTCGTAAGTGTAAAAGAAGACAGAATAGTGACAGAAAGAGATCCGAGTAACATTGGAGTATACATTCCCACGGCCACTACCGGAGTGGAGAGGTCTGAATCAAACCACCTTAATTAAAGCTGAAGATTTCATTTATTTTTTCCTGTAGCTGTAGAATGCCAGCCACAGAAAGCCTGTCTAGGCAGTGTAGAGCATCCACTAGATTCGTGTTCAGCTGCCACTGCCAGAATTTTTCAGAACAGAATATTTTATACTCAACTGCCACTGAAGACCTGCGGGGTTTTAGATCCTAAGTGTCGCTATTATTTTGTATGCCAGTGTGCAGAGAAGAGCCGTCACACCTGCCTAAGCAATAGCTGTGCCTATGTAACGAAACATCTCCTTAATTCAGAAATCAAACAAGCAAACAAAAAAAAATTCCTTTAAAATTTATCCACGGAGTTACGCAAACGATGCTAATAAAGTGCAAGGGAGAAGTGAACAAGTTAAAACCTCGTTCAGTTCTCGAGGTTTAAAAACACAATGCTGTATTCTGTTGGTTTAGTGTTAAAGCATTCTAGGCCGGTGCTTTTGTCGGCGTTGTGATATTGAAGCAAAGAATATTAAATAAAACACGGGCGGGGGTGTATGGGAGGGCGGGAAGAAAGACCTGGTGAGAAAAAAAAAAATACCAAAACAACAAAACAAACCCCGAGTAGCGCTTGAAGCAGACCTCGAGCTGCTCTTTGACTCTTAAGGAACAGTTGCTGGAATATTTTCACGGTGTTGTTCTAAAGCTCTTTAGCCTCCTCTAAACGTAATCTTTGGCAAATGACACATGGGTCTGGCTTTGCAGTTTTGGGGTGACTCGAGCGAAAAGATGCCCTTTCCCCCAATTCTCCGGCAGAGTATTCTCAGACAGAGTCTGTCTCTATGTCCCGGAGCTGGTTCCCCTCCCTGGCTCTGCCAGAGGCAGGTGGCGCTGGGGACCCGGGCTGTGCTACCCGGGATATCCTACCCGGGCTGTGATACCTGCGCTGTGATACTTGCGCTGTGCTACCCGGGATATGCTACCTGCGCTGTGCTGCCCGGGCTGTGCTACCTGCGCTGTGATACCTGCGCTGTGCTACCTGGCCGTGCCGTGCCCGCCGCCGCTCCGCACCGAGCCCCGAGCTGCTCGGCTCGGCTCGGCTCGGCTCGGCTGCAGATCCGTATTTTTAGGCCTACAAAAGCGCATCCTCCTCCCCTGCCCTGCTGTCTCCCCGGCCGGGTCCCGCTGTGAGGCCGGCGGAGCGGGCGGTGCAGCAGGAAAGGCACACAGGACTGTGGCCGCCGGGGAGAGGAGCGGGCAGCCCGGCCTGAGGTGCCGGGGCAGCGAGTGTGGGCTCGGCCTGACGGGCTGGCACCAGCGGGGCCCTCGGGAGCCGACCCTGCCCGCTCCGGGCTGTCCTGGCACCGGCAGGGCTCGCAGGCGCTGCCTCTTTGTGCAGCTCGTTCCGAACACTTTTTCTCTCGGGCAGGGTGGTCTCCATGTTTCCTTTCTTTCAGCCTTCCTTTCTTTCCCGGAGGGAGGGGGGAGTGATGGCGAGGGGCTTGTTGGATGATTATAACCGCCACCACTTAGAAATAAGTTTCTTGGGGAAGGGCTGATATCGTACCCTTGATATCGGTGGGTGTGTCCATGTATTATTTTAATATGATATGCCTTTTATATAGAGCTTGTTTTCCTCCTCCCTCTCTCCCCGGCCTCCCCCTCCCCACCGCTTTGTTTCTGGAATTTGTTTCGCTTTTAAAGCACCAGCACAAACAAACAAACACACAAAAATGACTGGCAACAAGTTAAATCCCATTTGTGTCCCTCCCACCGAGCACGGACCGTGCCTCGCTAAAGCCTGGGGCTCCTGGTTTTGCCTCGGTAATAATCTGACCGAGGAAATGAAGTGGCTGCAGACAGACTCTCCCGGAGCTGACAATGCCGAGAGAAAAAAAAAAAACACAGAAAGATTTCTGCCGGGGTGCATCCCCTCGGTGTTTTCTCCTCTCCATCCAGATCTCCATCTCCCCGTCTCCTCTCCAGATGGGGCACTCGCCTAGACGCTCATACACGCTGAGGTTATGTTTCCTGGCAGTTTTTAGAAAACAGTGTTTATTATAATCGAGCTCTAAACGCCACCAAGTAATGAAATCATGCCGTAGCTACGGAAACTCCAACAAATAAGTAATTTCCATTTGTCTTCCTGCAGAATATTGCAGAGGATGACATTACACTTTATTTTCGTGTTCATTTCAAAACACCAATGAAAGGGCAAAGAAAAGTCTCTCAAGTCGTTGTAAACGTTGGAATTAATTAAACGATACTACTAGTTATTTTTTAACGTTATTATTTTTTTCCTGCCTTCCAAGGCGACTTCAAGCTAATTTCTGTGGCTATACTACAGAGGGAACCCGCAAAAGCAACAAGCGCGGTTCTCACTGAAGGCTGGTCTCGTGTCCCCCTAAAGCATCGCTCAAAGTGTCTCACAGACACCCACCCGCTCATTCCTGCGCCTTCCCTTAGTTTTGCCTTACACGACAATGGAGAAAACATTCGTGTTTGACTGTACTTAAAAAATATCTTTTTACGCAATCGCATAGTTTGCAAACGATAGTTCAACTTTCTCCATTGTGGTGGGCACGTGTTTTGTCATATGAAATTAACTTGTGAAAGCCTTTGTATCATTTTTTGATTTGTGTTTGTCGACAACGCAGCTCATACCTCTCTGCGCTGACGGTTGATAGAATTGCTAAATTAAAGGCACGCTTTCGGCTTTGGAAAACAACAAAACTGCGGCCCTCGGAGAGCTCATTCTCAGAGAAACAACCCGAGGAGCAGGAGAATAACTCACCGAACTATTCTGTATGTTTTTATGGTTATCTCCGTGTGTTTCTGTATCAATCTGCATCTCTATTGTCTTAGCCAAGTCACTCCTGGGCTTCTCACCTCTAATCGCCCACCTAAAAGAACACACATTTCATTGTACATTGTGGTTCTGAATTTTTGGAGGAATGTAATTGGCGTGTATTTCCCCCGTGTCTTTATTCCTCCGTGCTAAAAACTGGCAACTGAACTGCTTGTCTTGATGTCTTTCAATGGCTGAGCCCCAAGAAACTCCTCAAATCATTGCAATAAAGTCATCAGTACATCCTCTGCACACTGGAGTTGGTTGTTTTTTTTTTTTTTTTTTTTTTTTTTTCCTCACTGCTTGCTCTGCTTCTCATTTCCAAGGACAGCGTGTTGAGCCAACGCTCTGGTTTAGGCACTTCTCCGGACTTTCGGATTTTCAGTCTAAAGCTTTCAGTCTGTTGGGACTGAAATAATGATTTTCCACATTTCAAAAGGGACGAAGCTCTATTTATAAATGTTACAGAAGGTTTCGTTACTTCAGGATCAACAAAACAGGAATAGAACTGCAATTTTCAAGAAAATAGGATTTCAAAATATAGAAATAAAAAAAAAAAGTAGCGGATGATGTATAATTCAATCAAATTACAGAAAATTGCTTTAAAATTCAGAACAGTAGCGATCCATTATGTCTCTGTTTTATTAGTGACAAGTACAATTACTCTAAAATAAAGAACAGTGGTGAATATATAATTGGCTGTAATCATGTTAGTGTTTGAATAAAAATGACGGGGACATTTAACACTTTGACAACAAAATGTTCAGAAACAACTTATTTATTCAAACAGTTTTTATTTGCATCCACGTGAAGCAGAAACACACTTTTGCTTATAATAAATCCAGGGGTTTTCGTTTTCGATAAAAAAGATAACAAAAAATATATTAATTATTTTATTATCCAAAGCTTAATAAAGTCTCTTGAGTATGACTGTACCATTATTGATTACTCAGTACCCAAAGGACGCCATCTACAGGAAGAGGTCTCTAGGCTTAACACCATTCTAATCAATGTTGATTAAAAAAAAAAAAATCTGAGTTAATATTCCTCTATAAATCCGGCTCCGATTTTACCCACAACACCGATCACAATATTTGCTTTGTAATTGCTTCTTGTGATTCAATTCGTTATAATTTGACACGATCTAGGAATCTGTTACAGGAAGGCTTTTCTCTGAGATACGGCATTTAAAATAATTCCTTGAACTCTCCGAAGCAGCAGTTTTTCTCCTAAAGCGACTTTTTTCTTTTTTTCTTTCTTTTATTTTTTTTTTCCCCTCTCAGGACTGACTTGGTCGTCTCTGAAAACGCCGAACAGCCCCATAAGATCTCTCCTTTCCACCAACCGTGTGGAAGATGCTTGCAGAACAGCCCTGGAAACAAAACAACTTCATTGAAGGCAGTTCTTGCAACAATTTGTGTCACGGAAAACCGACCATTTCTTTCTCTGTAACTAGCTTTTTAAATTTCGGATAGTTGGGTACGTGTCAGCTGTGCCGAGGGTACCCTCCGAGGTTCTTACAGCGCATCCTTTGCCCACGTTTGGTTCCTAAAGGTGCCATTTAGCCGTAGCCCACTCGGAAACGTGTCCCGGTAAGAGCAGTGCCCATTGCTGCCCCGACCGTACAAACACCGCTCCACGGGGATGGCACATGTCCCGTCACCCGACCCCAACAGCCCAAACCACAGACTGCACAAAACACGAAGGGAGACACAAGAAACTTTCAGGACTCCTCTGCCAGGTTTTTATTTTATTTTATTTTTTCCCCCCAAAAAATATTATTTTCGGGTTTAACCCCGAACGAATTTTTCTTTTTTTTCTTTACTTATTTGCATTTTTTATTGACTCGCCCAGCCCGACACGTCTCCAGGTTTTTTCCCCAGGTGTGTGTGTGTGCTGCGGGCGGGATGGAGCGGGTCCCTCCTGCCGAGGAGAGCGCAGCTCCGTGTCACCGCGCTCTGCTCTCCGCTGCCAGCAGCTGTGAAATAAAGGAGCTCTGGTTCCTTTCTGCTTCGGGCCACTGATGTGAATGGGCTTTGAAAAACTGGGGAGGATGGTAGTGGGGTGGTGTATGAACTGTACCGTGAAGAACCAAAAGGCAGAGGTGCGCTGGCACAAAGGTTGAGGAGAATGACCGACGGTGCAGCCTCGATTTTCCGAGTTACTTTGTAAACGGAGGACAAAAGCCTGCAAACTATTGTTATTTGTCCTGCCACTGGAATCGGGCTCAAAGTTTGTAGCGAAGGTTCCCTTCTGTCTTTTCACTTCTGGGCACTGACCGTGAACGTTCCAACTCTAGAGACTGCGGTACGGCTGTTTTCAGACCCGAGGGGACTCGGGAGAGGAGGTTTCCTTCCCTGGGGCTCGCTGGGTGCGTCCCCCGCGGGGAGCCGGGGCGGGGGCGCCCCTCTGAACCGGGAGGTCTGGCATTTCTCGGGTGCCTCGTACCGCATCGCAGATGTCAGCCTTTCCCTACGTGTTCGGGCTGCTAATGCGGCCACTCCACACAACAGAAACGCTCAGCTCGGGAGCTTTTCCCAGGGCCAGCCGCCCACTTCGTGCTTGGCATGTGCCCCTGGCGGCCCCCGAGCTCGGCACAGGGCACCCCGGGGTGCGCAGGGCACCCTCCGACCGCGGGAGCCCCTGCAAAGCGGCCGGGGCACAAATCCCCACATCTATCTCCTCGGGAACACGCTGCCGGGGTTCCCGCCTCGAACCTCTGCGTGTCCTCCGCAGGGAGCCTTTTCTCTCTGAAATTCCCCGCACAGAGCCCCCGCACCTAGCGGCCGCTACCGCCAGCTGAAACCGCACCTTGTGTCCCCGGGCCTGCGGGACCTGCCCCGGGACACGGTGCCGGGACGGCTCGGTGCCGGGAGGGCTCGCTGCGGACAGGGCTCGGTGCCGGGGGAGCCCAAGGCTCGGTGCGGACAGGGCTCGGTGCCGGGAGGAGAGGGCTTGGTGCGGACAGGGCTCGGTGGGGACAAGGCTCGGTGCCGGTGGAGGGCTCGGTGCCGGGGGAGGCCAGGGCTCGGTGCAGGGCTCGGTGCAGGGCTCGGTGCAGGGCTCGGTGCGGGGCTCGGTGCGGGGCTCGGTGCCGGTGAAGGGCTCGGTGCCGGGGGAGGCCAGGGCTCGGCGCGGTCCCGGTCCCGCCCGGTTCCCCGGAGCGGAGCAGCCCAGCGGTGTTTCGGGCCGGGCCCGGGGCGGCGGCGGGCCGCCAGCGACATCTCGTGGCCACGGGCCGCCAGCGCCGCCGCGCCGGGGGACAGACCGACGGACGGACGGACAGACTGAGTGACCGACTGACGGACTGACTGACGGACTGACAGACAGACAGACTGACTGACGGACAGACAGACTGTCAGCCGGCCTGCACCGCGACCCGCAGCCCCCGGCCCGCCGCGCTCTCCCGCTCCGCCGCCCCGAAGTTTTCGGTGCGGTGTTGGTTGGTATCGGTACGAAACGGGTCAGTTTTACGTTTACGTGCACGGGGCCACCGAGGAAAGAATTAAAAGCGCTTTCTTCTCTCTTTCTCGCCTCCAAAGGACCTCCATGAAAAAAAAAAAAAAAAAAAAAAACCACAACAAAACAAAACAAAAAAAACCAGACGCTCAGGAGTGGCAGCTCCTGCCACCTTCACCCTGAGGGATGTCCCCGCTAGTGGCACTGTCCCTGTGTCCCTGGGCGCGCTGCTGGGCCACCTTCTCAGACCTGTGAAGAAGAAGAGGGGAGGAAAAAAAGAATAAAGCAATATTGCGGAGACACCGCTGGCGAAAGGAGCCCTCACTATTCAAATCCTAGTGTCAGCTCTCATTAACAGCTCAAGTCATCTTCTCCCCGGGGCAGACCTTGTCTGGTCTATCGACTTAATGGAAAACAAAACACATGTTTGTATTCTATCACTGCAGTCTCGTTCCTTGCCTCGCGGAGAGCAGGGACGGGCTTCGCCCGCTTCGTGCCAGGCTTCCCGAAGAGAGAAAGCTTCCCACTCCTTCCTCCCTCCTGCCCTCCCGGGAAGAGATAAGGATTCCGATAAGGTCTCCTGCCCTCCCTCATGAATGGGGACCGCAACGGCAGCCACAAGGAAAAGTTTTCTCTGAAGCCGCGGTGACTAAAAAGAGCCCAAGAATAAAACCAGTTACTGCTCTGTTCAGTAAAACTTAGCAAAGCGCAGTGGTCTCCGCGGGAGGAGACGGGCACGTCGGGCTGGAGCAAACCACAGACTGGGAGAGTTCTGAGACTGCCCGAAACAAATAAACCAGCTCTCCCGATTCTTCCACAGGAAAGATGCCTTTGATGAGGGAGCAGAGAAAGTTTTGAAGAGCTGCAGACATTTTTACAAATGTATTTTAACTAGCCTAAGTAATTGAAGTAAAATGGGTGGTAGTTGGCTCGTTTTCTTGGCGGTTTCTTCTTCTTCTTCTTCTTCTTCTTCTTCTTCTCCTTCTTCTTTTAAATTTTCTTTTTTCCTCGAGACAATGCTATGGGCAGGGTGCGAGTAAGAGCTTCACAAAAGACAGGAATAACATTTCTCACCCAGAGAAAGCTGGAGAAGTGGTGATCTGACTTGAATAAGGGAGAGGATTCTGGGGCAAGGGGAAGAAATTACTTATTTCACCCCATCCTCAGTGTTTTCGTAGAGGCTCGGGTCTGTGCGCAGGGCCGAGCTCAGGGCGCTTGAACCTGGCAAGGGTATAACCGACCGAAATTAGCTGTCCTAATGTTCACCTGTTGGCTCTAAGACATTTAAACCATCTCCAGCTGATCTCCCCCTGCCCCCAGCCCCACCTGGGGACGCGCAGGAAGGGTGCGGATGTGGAACTGCCCAGAGCGAGTGCTCCTGGCGGGGAGAGCGGCTCTCAGGGCCCGGGTCCGCTCTGTCTCTGGCCGGGGTCTCTCTGTCCCTGGTCCAGGGTCCCTCTCTCTGTCCCGGGCCCCTCTCCCTGTCCCGGGGTCTCTCTCTGTCCCTGGTCCCTCTCTCTGTCCCTGTCCCTGGTCCCTCTCCCTGTCCCTAGTCCCTGTCCCTCTCCCTGTCCCGGGTCCCTCTCTCTGTCCCTGGTCCCTCTCCCTGTCCCTGGTCCCTCTCTCTGTCCCTGTCCCGGGTCCCTCTCTCTGTCCCTGGTCCCTCTCCCTGTCCCTGGTCCCTCTCTCTGTCCCTGTCCCGGGTCCCTCTCCCTGTCCCTGTCCCTCTCCCTGTCCCTGGTCCCTCTCCCTGTCCCTCTCCCTGTCCCTGTCCCTCTCCCTGTCCCTGGTCCCTCTCTCTGTCCCTGTCCCTGGTCCCTCTCCCTGTCCCTGGTCCCTGTCCCTGGTCCCTGTCCCTGTCCCTGGTCCCTCTCCCTGTCCCTGTCCCTGTCCCGGGTCTCTCTCTCTGTCCCTGGTCTCTGTCCCTGTCGCTGTCCCTCTCCGGCCTGGGGGCTCCCGGCAGCTCGGCAGACGCAGTCGGTCCCCAGCTTTGGCGCTCGTGGAGCGTCGCTTGCTCTCAGGCGCTTGGCTGTAAATAAAGGCGGTGGCAGTGACAACACAGCCGTCCTGCAGTCAGAGCCTGCCTCGGCACCTCTCCTCTGCAGCACGCCGGCAGCCTTTGAATTCCAGCTCCAAAGGGAACCTGCAATTATAACCCCCCGTGTCCCCTCCCGCTCACATTCTCTTGTCTGAAACATTCACTGAGGAAGGTTATTTGGATTGAGAGTAAAATCAAACAGGGAGGGGAGGGGGGAAAAAAAAAAACCCAACATAAACCCAACAACCCAGCAAACCCTTCCATTTGCTATTTACAAACCTCATTGTCATGCTTCACTCAAGCTGTCTGCCTAGCTTGGGGAAATAAATGTGACTGAACCAGAGACAAAGCCGATGCAGCTGTATTTGAGTTTCTCAAACACTGTCAAACGTGCTCTTGTCTCATAATTCTCGGCGTTGTTGTTATTATTATGAACATCATACCTAATGTGAACATACTCGAAAGAGAGCTGCTTGGCAGTGGAGAGATGTGCTTCCGATGGGGAAAACACGGAAATTTCTTTAGAAAAAAAAAAAAAAAAAAAAAGAAAAAAAAAAAAAAGAGGAAAAAAAAAAGATAAGGGCTCATTTTCCCTCCTGCTTGGAAGCTTAGGCAGATAAATTAAGGAAAATTTGAGACCTATAATTTCTCTCCTTTCCAATTTTTTTTCCTTCTCTCTCTCTCTCTTATCTATCTATCTATCTATCTATCTATCTATGTATGTATTAAACTTTGGGGTTTTTGTTCGCTGTGTGTTCCCGGTCGGGGTCTGGCTGTCTCATTCTGCAGGTGATAACCCCTCGGGTCCCCTGGGGCCTGCCCTGCGCTCGGGGCTGTGTCCAAGGGCTGGCACCGAGCGGATTCCTTCGGATTCGCGGAGGCGGCCCAGGGAGGTCCCCGAGGGACCACTGGGAGCATCCCCACGGACCCTGCCGTGGGTGTCCCGCTCGGAGCGTGGTGAGCAGCCCCCGAGGCGCTTTGCCGGCCTCTCGGGGAGCCCGTGCCCGCCCCAGGGCCTCGGCACCCTCGGTCCTGCCCAGCCCCGGCTCCGGGAGCCCGCGGAGAGGGCGGCTGTGCCTCGCCTTTGGGGAAAAGGGCGTCCTGTGAGCCGGGGAGACACGCCTCGCCACCCCTCTTCGGGAGGCTGTCAGCTCCGTCCTCGCCATCCACCCGGGCAGCATCTCCACAGCCCTTCGTTCGTGTTTAAACCAGCTTCTTCACTGCTGCCCGCCTCAGACGGCCCCTCCGAGCTGTCCCGAGGAGATGGAGGCTCGGGTCACCTCTTCCCGGCAGGACCAGCATCTCCTCTCCTCTCCTCTCCTCTCCTCTCCTCTCCTCTCCTCTCCTCTCCTCTCCTCTCCTCTCCTCTCCTCTCCTCTCCTCTCCTCTCCTCTCCTCTCCTCTCCTCTCCTCCTCCTCTCCTCTCCTCTCCTCTCCCTCCTCTCCTCTCCTCTCCTCTCCTCTCCTCTCCTCTCCTCTCCTCTCCTCTCCTCTCCTCTCCTCTCCTCTCCTCTCCTCTCCTCTCCTCTCCTCTCCTCTCCTCTCCTCTCCTCTCCTCTCCTCTCCTCTCCTCTCCTCTCCTCTCCTCTCCTCTCCTCTCCTCTCCTCTCCTCTCCTCTCCTCTCCTCTCCTCTCCTCTCCTCTCCTCTCCTCCCTCTCCTCTCCTCTCCTCTCCTCTCCTCTCCTCTCCTCTCCTCTCCTCTCCTCTCCTCTCCTCTCCTCTCCTTCACTCCGTGCCCTCTCTGGTTTTCATTGCACAATGTCCTTCAGTGAGTGGAAGCAGAGAAATGAAAAGTACTGTGATCAATTATTGGTTTTAGACCGTATTTATGGCCGTGTAGAAGTAATAACAGTTATTTACTTTGTCGAAACGTTTATTTTGCACTTGTACATTTCCTTACAATCGGAGAACCGACGTGGGGAAAAATAAGCACAAATAAACTAATGCACGGAAAGTACGGTTTTAGCTAAAGGTGATCCTTCTCCTGTCTAATTTTCCCGGGTGCGTTTCTTCCTCCTGACAGTTCTAACCAGTCAACGGGCTAAATAGATTAGACTCTAACCCTCAAGTCAAGCCAGAAGGAAAATAATAATTTACTTGTCTGCCCCGTTTCATAAAAGAATACTTTTCCCCCTTTTCTTCAAATCCCGGATGAAGGACAGTCAAAGCCACAGCAGTGAGGAGCGTTTTTGTGGAGCCCTTTGGAGGCTCCTGCCCGGTGTCTTTGCTGTCCCCCGGTTTGTTAGCAGGGCAAGGAGGGCAGTGATGCCAGAGGCAGGGAAGGGAACACTCGGGATTTCCCAGCTTTAGGGACAGCGCCTTCACCTGTGTCAACAGCGCTCACAGCAGGGTGAGCTCAGCGACACAGACAGGGGAGGGCTGCGGAGGGAAGAATTAAAAAAAGATGCGGTTCTATCCTGCATGTCAAGGATTTCAAGTAGAAGAGTGCTTTATGCCCTGTTGAGGGCTCTTGGTCTTCTTTAAATCTTGGACTCTCGTGTTCCAGCTGTTTCTCTCCAGCGGCTGTGTGTGCCCACGGCCCAGAGCGGGTGGCAGGCGCAGGCAGACAGGCGGCATCCCGGCTGTCCCCAGGCGCTCGGCAGCGGGCAGTGGGACAGCTCAGCCGGCCTCTGGCAGGGAGCAGCCGCTGCCTCTTCCACGGCCCGGCGCCTGCGGCTGTGCCCGGGAGGTGAGCAGCGCTGGAGCTCCCTGACTGTCAGCCTCCGCTGGAAACCACCCCCTTTGCCACCCTGTGCCACCCTGTGCCCCCCTGTGCCACCCTTTGCCACCCTGTGCCACCCTGTGCCCCCCTGTGCCACCCTTTGCCCCCCTGTGCCACCCTTTGGCACCCTGTGCCACCCTGTGCCACCCTGTGCCACCCTTTGCCCCCCTTTGCCACCCTGTGCCACCCTGTGCCCCCCTGTGCCACCCTTTGGCACCCTGTGCCACCCTGTGCCACCCTTTGCCACCCTTTGCCCCCCTGTGACATCCTGTGCCACCCTTTGGCACCCTTTGCCACTCTGTGCCACCCTGTGCCACCCTGTGCCACCCTTTGGCACCCTGTGCCACCCTGTGACATCCTGTGCCACCCTTTGCCCCCCTGTGCCACCCTGTGCCACCCTGTGCCACCGTGTGCCACCCTTTGCCCCCCTTTGCCACCCTGTGCCCCCCTTTGCCACCCTGTGACATCCTGTACCACTCTTTGGCACCCTTTGCCCCCCTTTGCCCCCCTGTGCCCCCCTTTGCCCCCCTGTGCCACCCTGTGACACCCTTTGCCACCCTGTGCCACCCTGTGCCCCCCTGTGCCACCCTGTGCCACCCTTTGCCACCCTGTGCCACCCTTTGCCCCCCTGTGCCACCCTGTGCCGCCCTGTGCCGCCCTGTGCCACCCTTTGGCACCCTTTGCCACTCTGTGCCACCCTGTGCCACCCTGTGCCACCCTTTGGCACCCTGTACCACCCTGTGCCACCCTGTGCCACCCTTTGCCACTCTGTGCCACCCTTTGCCACCCTGTGCCCCCCTGTGCCACTCTGTGCCCCCCTGTGCCACCCTGTGCCCCTCTTTGCCCCCCTGTGCCACCCTTTGCCCCCCTGTGCCACCCTTTGCCCCCCTGTGCCACTCTGTGCCACTCTGTGCCACCCTGTGCCACCCTGTGCCACCCTGTGCCCCTCTTTGCCACCCCGTGCCACCCTTTCTGTTCGCTCCACAGTTAAAGCTGACACTTGTTGTGGACTGTGGCACCGCCCTGCGGGATGTGCCAGGGCAAGAGCAGGGAATTGTGGAGAGGGCAGGGCACCTCACCGATACTTACAGGCGTCAGTTTGGGAATGTGTTTGTTGTATCAGCCTCTGTGACAAACAGTCTCCAGGCTGTTGGCTTTTTAGGGGACAGCGACACGCTGCCCTTTTCCCTTGGTGACATGTTGCCTATCTTGTCCCTAGATGTGCAGTCTCTGTGCAGTGCCCACAAACATATCAGACAGTATTAGGTGGAATCAGAGCCTTCATCATCTTCCTGCTCTGTTATTGGGGCTGCCCCTAGATGGGGCAGCACTGAGAGATCCCCACTGTCACTGCACTTGAGGACCCTTGTGCCCCGGGCCTGAAGTGCAGAGAATAAGGCCAAAGATGAAAGCCAGCACTCAGCTGGCCCCTGTCCCAGCTCTGCACATCCCATGCAGTACAGCCCTCCTTTCTGCAGCACAGTCTGCTCGGGACTCCAGCATCAAACACTCCCAAGAAATCCTATAGGGCTGATGTCGCACAGGCTGCTTGGTTTGTGACCCAAACTTCAGTCTACATTTTCAAACCCCTGCTCTGCCAGCATCTCCAGCTGGAGACTTCCTCTCTTCCCTCAGGTGGCTTTGTATTTACACTCCTGAGAGAAGGACAGAATAAAAAGAGGAGGACATTTGGTCTTTACACCCACGGTTCTGGTGCTACCTTGGCACAGTGATACTCCTTGAGCAGCTCTACCTCCAACAAAAGTACACTTCCCGCTTAGATAAGGTTCTTTCAGTTTGTGAGCCAGTTAATTCTCCTGGCAGCTGTCTGAGATTATAGCCCTTTCTTTCAGACGAATTAAGGCAGGTGAGTTAAAATTTTATAGCCACAAATTACTGAAATTTTTCCTCAAGTGAAGTATTTTAGTTGATTTAGACAGACCACATTGGATAATAAAATAGCATCTGAAACCTACCAGGAAGTTTTCAGCTTATAAAAGAAAATATGGCAATCTTATTTAATCTCTGGGAAAGATAATTGTTTGCCCTTGATGTATGCTTTGCATCCCTGAAGTATATATTTCGAAATACAAGTTTTGAAATCTTATGCATGCGCCTTTACAATAGTAATGGCTTTCCACAAGCTCTGTGGGAGGTGACATTTCAGCAAGATACTTCCCCTTGACTTTGTTTATTCCAGCAGTTTCAATTCCACCTCTGGTGCTCGCTGTTAACTTGGCAATGTGCAAAGTGCTACACGACGTGGCTGTGCTCAGTCAGCTCATCAGAAGCTCCTCACCAATTACCACTGTGGAGCCCGTTCTCCTTGCCACAGCACGCCACCCACCACGTGTCACCGGGACAGCTGATCTTCACACGGGCAGAAAAGCTGAGAGTATGCACACATTCGCTCAGAAGCCACGCAAAGCAGGCACAATAAGTCTGCTGCTTCCCAGAAGCCTTTTTATTTCCTGCCGTAGCTCAGACACAAGGAGTTGTAGGTAATTTCTTGCTCCCTGCCTGCCTTGGAAATGTCACAAAGGGGAGTTTTCGTACGGCACTCCACGAGAGGGTGAGATCTGTACGTGTCAGGCCCTCAGGACACCTCTCTTGGGACCAAAGCTGAGGACAGCTGTGAAATAGGAAGTTGCAGAGGTCAAGGTTATCCATCTCGCCCAGGGCTCGGTCTCCATCCACATCTTGGATGTCCTTGGGAAAGGAGGTAGTGGGAAGCAGATTGTGGGCTCAATTAAATAATTGAAATATGCAGGAATGACCCATAAATTTGGCATCGAAGCATTATGGAATGAAGAACTTTGTTAACCAAAGTCTGTGTAAGCCTGTTTCTGCGGAATGAAATCTGATCTCTGTTTAAGATCTCCTAACGACATCAGCGAGGCAAGATTGAGTTCTAGACAGATGCTATTTGTCAGGCATATAGGGAGTGTTTGAGCTTCAAAAATAGTGCTACCTTTGAGCATTCACTTTTGTTTGAAATATCCAACTGAACATACGAAGTCCAGATTGGGCTTTTTGTTAAATTGCGATTTGCACTTATCCAAAGATATTATTTTCTTTATTTTGAAGCAACTATTTTCAAAGACATTTAGTGCCAGACTCTGTCACCTTTGACTGTAGTTTCTTTTGCATCAGCTAAAATAGAAGTAACTCTGTTCAAGTAAGCAGAGTAACACTACTGAAAAAACAGAATAAATAATCAGAGAATCAAGCCCTTTGAATAGCAAATGACTCCATAAATAGTCCCATTGATTTCAGCAGATTTTTATGGCATAAGTAGCTACATTAGTGGAAGCAGCATACAAGACCCTTTGGGCTTGGACAGAGAAAAAAATTCCCCAAATTATAATTAGTTTTTAAAAAAATATTCCATAGCACATCAGTCAGTTGACATGTTATTAGCTTACTGTATGACTTACCAGAGACTGAATCAAGTGAGTTGATGATAAGGATCATTCCTCTGTAAGCTGCTGTGGCATGAAGGCTGGGTCCTTATTTACAAAAAAAGAGAAAGCAAATAAAGCCACAACAGTGAAAAGTTTTCCATTGCCCTTAAAGAAGTGCTTCTTTAAGCCAGAAAGAACATTTTATCAAATGGAGTTGTCCCTTTCTGGACACTGTTTGTGGACAGTATCAAAATGTGAGAATGTCATGGCATGGTCTTCCCTGGCTCTATCCCTTGGGATGATGGAAAAACTTTTTTTTGCTTGCTTTTCCTTGAAATCTGGTAAAAAACATGAGTGAAGTCCCAACATGCTACCTTAATTATGTTTCTTTGGATAAACACATTCCTTAAAAACAGAGAAGCGTTCTCGGGAAATGTTTTGCGGCATCTTTAAGCCTGAATATGAGAATTGTGTCTGGATCCAGAGAGCAGTAAAACACCTACCAGCTCAAAGGCTTCTGGAGCCAAGAGAAGTGTTCCTGGGCTCCAACTGCTGTGCTGTGGACCCACTTCTGAACGTGACTTTGGGAGGTTTAACTCCACGTGGAGAGTCAGAACGTGATGCACAAGAGCAGGAGAAGAAACCACGATGATCAGGGACTATAACTGCCTGACTAGAAATGGATCAGACCCCGCTACCTCCCTGCCAGTACTGAACTTGGAGGGATCATTCTTGGGAAGCAGGTGATGTATTCAACACAGAGCTGTGCACCCACGTACACGGCACTGCTGAAAACTTCTGTAATTACAGGCATTTTAATGAAACCACATCTCCTTTGTCCTTGCCTTCCTCTCCTTGCTTTTCTTTGTGCTCTCTTCTTGTCATATCACACTGTAACTGTAAAAAGTGTTTTGTCCAAATACAAACTCCCTGTTCTGAGTGGCACTCTGCTAGCAGCAGGAACAGTGTTTCAAATAAGACGCTGGGCATTTGCCACTATGAATAGCTCCTTCTTTGCACATGCTCGATTTTGAAAAGCAGATACATATCTTTTGAGCGTACGTTTTTCATTAAGAACCTCCAGAGCACAAAAGGAAGGTGTCACAAGAGGTGAAAAAAAGATATCTTTAGCTTTATCCAAAGAGTTCTCTGCCGTGTTTCCTCAGCTACCACCAAGCCGTGTCTATTTTCTGTCGAGTGGGGAGCATCCTGATTCCTGGAAAATTTTGAAGGGAAGTACTTTGAATAAGATGCTACAGCCCTGGTTTTTTTCAATGTTAACTGACTTATGCTATCTGCCATTTTTTCCCTTTCCATCTAACAGCGAAGTGCTGCCAAATGGATAGAAGTTTTCCTCTCTGTCAGGTAAGGACAAGGCTGTGCACCACCCCAAACCTGTGCCGTCCATGCTGTCATCCCACGGCTGAGGGGGAGGAGCTCTGCCTAAACCCCCACTTTTGGGGAAAAGATCTTGTTTAGTGCTCACAGTGTGCCCTGTAAAGGCAGCTGGAGGAGGTCAGATGGACGCTGATCCCCTCCAGCTGACTTTGGTAACCTTTTGGGTTAGGAACACTCTTCCTCTGTGGGCTCCTGGTGAATTATTGATAGCCTTGAAACAGAGAGGATAAAGAGAAGCTAATGAGACATTTGTGAACCAATACAGCAACGAAAGATTCCTCAGAATGGATTGCTCAGCACCTCCCCACAAGCTGGAGGGGTATTTGGTGCTGGATGCAATTCTGGTCCCTAGTCTCATAAAAACTCAGCTCCCTGCTTTTTATAAAGTGGCACTCTAATTTTAAAAGGGAATCTGTAGATTACTAGCAAAAAGTCTACCCAAACTCTCAGAAAACCTACATTAAAATTCAGATTAGACATTTTTTCTAAAAATCATTTGTTTCTAAGCAATTTCTTGATATTTAGAGGGGAGAGAGAAAATTTTCAGTTTATTATTTTTTGGTGTTTGGATATTTTTTCCCCATACTTATCGTGAATAGCTAAAAAAGAAACTGGAAACTATCTTGTAAAACATTTCTTTTACTGGGTGATTATGTTATGTCTTACTCTGTTTAAAAACGTCAATAATGTCTAGTAGGGCTTAATGAGGGATTTTAATGGGTCTTGTCACTATTTTTTTTTTTTTTTTTTAATTTTTATTTCTTGGTCTGAAATAATCTTCTTCCCTTTCCCTTTCCCTTTCCCTTTCCCTTTCCCTTTCCCTTTCCCTTTCCCTTTCCCTTTCCCTTTCCCTTTCCCTTTCCCTTTCCCTTTCCCTTTCCCTTTCCCTTTCCCTTTCCCTCTCCCTCTCCCTCTCCCTCTCCCTCTCCCTCTCTCTTCCCCCTTTTGTTTTTTTTATTTTTCTTTCCCCCCTTCCTTCTTTTTTCCCTTTTTCTTTCAAACCAGCCAAAACACCTCTAGCAAGACCAACTTTAATTTTCTCAGTTGTGCTGTGAGATAAATTTATTACACGAGCTGGTACCCGACAGAAGCCCAGCAGCCCAGTGTTCTCTGATGACTCACCAGCCTACCTCTGCAATATCTGTGCAACTTGATCTCGCTGCATCAGGAACAGAGTGTCTGGTTTCACGAGCCTGACAGTGGTGGCATGAGAAGGAGTGAGAATTGACAGCAAGCTGACAGAATACTACTGGGGCTGCTCCTCTGGGGTCCATCACACAGTCATTTTATCCCTGTGCCACTGAAAAGACCCACTAGAAAACTAACGAGTATGCCAGCAGAGCAGCTGTCACAAGGAACTGATTTAACAGTGGTGGGTGGTTTTAGGTGTTTGTTATGAATGAGGTTTTTTTTTTCTTTTCAGCCCTTGGGATTATCCCCGTGTACAGATCAAGACGTAAAAGAAGATGGGTGAGAAAAAAAATCAGATGGAAAGAGGAAAATATCTGTTTCCTTCATCTGTGTGCTCTGTGCTGAGTGCAGCAGGGTGCTGAGATGGACTCCCCAGATGTTATCACTGTAACTGCAATATCCTGTAGCTCTGTGTCCCATTGAGCTCCTCTGCCCAGTTCTGTGACCTAATCACTTAGCTGGCTGTATATAATCTACACAACCTAAAAGGAAAAATAATTTTCTTTTAGATACTGAGCTTGTTTTGTGTCCCTGTTGGTGTTCAAAATTCACTGTAATGAGGAGTTCATCTTAGTGGTGTGGCTCCTTGATTGCTGTCCTAATAAAAACAGTGAAACAAATGGTTCTGAGCACAGCAGAGCTAACGAAGTCATGTCTTTAGGATTTCTATTTGACAGTCTTATATCCCTTCCTTTTCCCCATTGGAGCAGCTTTGACCATTTGTACTTTTTATGTTTTTTTTATGTACTTTTACTGTTTATGCCCAGCCTCATCAGAGTTTCCCCGTTGCAGTCTGCCCAGCTGCCTTCCAGGTCTGCAGCTATCAGCTGTGCAGAGGACATGATCTGCTCTCAGGAGCTCAGGGCTGCTCTTGCAGTGACATTCTGGCAGAAAACTTGCTGACTGGGGAGCCAGAGGTCAATCCTAAAGGGGAGCTGCTGAGCTGATGGTTTCACTGGTGGTTTATTCCTGGTGGGACAGCAATCTGCCTCTGTGGCCTCTATCTACTCATCAATTGAAATGAAACTTGTGAGGCTTCTCTTCGAGGCTTTGACCTCCTTCTTGTCTTTGCCTGAATTTGGCCAGGAGTTTATGAGGAGCACAAGGACAGATAGACATGGTATCTCAGATCAACAACCCGATATTTATAGGGGCTAATTAAAACAAAAAGGTAAATTTCCAAATCAAATCGCCTCTTAGAAACAAAATAGCTTCAATATTATTGTGGCTTGCGTTACTAATTTATGTAAGAACTTTGAATATTTCACTAAGAAAGATTTTTGTTAGAGTTTGAGTGAGAGAAAAACACCTCTTTTAAAGGCATGATAGCAAAATATGCTAGTTATGTGTCCATCTAGGCTGAGAAAAGAACATTTGAATCGTGGCACTGACATTGAAATGCCTTTTTTATTTTAAATTTTCATCTGGCTCGGAACCTTGCACTCTTGTTTTGTGGTTTTGACTATCTGTTAGAGCATTCAAGCTGTATCATAAATAGCAGAAACGAAAACATATGCCACAGGGGAAAGAAATATGTAATAAAACCAGCTGTCATTATATGATAATGAATTTCACTCACTCCTGAGCTGGATAAGTGTTTTTCACAGGGAAACAAGTGGCAAATTCAGCAAAGAAAAACGTGTGTAAAACTTTTCAGTTTTTAAACCAGCCCTAGGAGATAGAATTCACTCTTATCAATGGGAAAAATAATCTGAGACTAATTTTGAAGCTGAAAACATCTAGTTTATTAAACTGTGAGCAAGAGCAACATGGTAACAGTTTTCACATATGTAGGAGAGAAATCATTTTAAGGCACCAGTTTTAGGCTACACAGTCATGAGGAAGAAGAAGTAAATCACAGGAAAAAAAAATAAATCAAAATTTAAACACTCCTAAAGGCCAGAATTTATTAGACAGAAAAGTAACTTGAAAAACGTCAGTAAAGATTTCATTATCTAGGAGAAGTGAAAAAGCTTGGCTGCATTATCAAAAATACGTAATGAGAAGTATTCTAGGTTTGCAGTGAGAAGGCTTAGATTGCCTCATTGCTCATTCACAGTTTTAATTTGTATGATTCTGTGTCAGAATCTCATGTGGAGGTCCCTTTCCTCTCCTGGAGGCAGCTAGCAGGTAAAAGCAGCATGTACATCATGGCAAAGAAGCAGTCAGTTAGCATTTGCATAGCATGGCCACAGGGTATTCCTGCTATTAGGACAACAGTCTGTAAATTTATTTCAAATTCTCTATTTAAAGTAGGTTGAACTCCAGCTGGTGACTATTATGTTCTGAAATGGTGTTATTATCTCCAAGGGAATACTGCAAGAACACAACGACTTCAGGAATCTTTCCTTAAGGACAAAGTTCACACACAGGCTCCCTCCCACCTACACACCCACCCACCTTGTATATGTATAGATATCTCCTTTAATGAAGAATTGTAATTATAGATTATGTTTTCGCATAACTGAAAGCAAATAATTTCTCTCTGGAAGGATACGGGGTCAGTTGGAGGCTGTAGGAACAAAATCAGCAAGAATAAGGCTGCAGATTTCTAAATGTGCAATATATTAAATAAATCCACATGACTAAACTTCCATATGACTAAACTGGCTTGATTCAGAGATGTTTTCAAGATACGTGAGAAGTGTCAGTTCATAACAGGAAGAACAAAATTTTTGAATCAGATGTAGTCTAAGTAAGTGAGTGAGTAAGCTTTAAGGTCTTACCGAGCTTATAAAAGCCAAATAATGTATTTGCACTGTCAGAGGAAGCACTGGAAAATCTGCTCATGTAAACAGGTAGGATGCAAATGTAGCTTTCATCTGGGATCACAGCCTGAAGGCTGCTTGACACAGTGTCACATAAGTAGCTGCAGAAAAGCTGCTGGTTTCATTGCTGTCGTTTGGATTTGTCACTGCTTTAGAAGCCACAGGGTCTCATGGGTGGTTTTCAGAATTTTTCTGAAATCCACCAATAAAGTGGTTTTTTTTTTTTTGTTTTTTTTTTTTTTTTTTTTTTTTTTTTTTAATTGTGTTTTGGCCTTTGACGTTTAAGGCATTCAGGAAAACCAGTAGGTTTGATCAAGCACAGGCCTCCTTCTGTGTTGTGCAGGTGACCCAAACAGGATTAAACCTCCTCAAACAGGGTCTCTTGGTCCTGAAAGACAACCCCAAGGTGCCATTAACCTCTGCTCAAACACAGGACTCTGCCAAACTAGAAAAAACAGATATTCCCAGGTCTCTGTGTTCAATTTGGAGAGCTGCTCCTTATTGAATGTTTTGTTTTTCCAGCTCGAATGAGGGTAAATCAACATTTTCAAATAAGACATGTAATGTGCTGGTTTTATCAGAATTTCTCTCTCACACATTTTTACAATGGCCCACGAAAATCAAATCAAGATAACAGCAGAAATAATTGACCAAAGAATAGCAGTTTCTTTAATCAAGGGAACACGATGATTAAATCAAAAGCTTTACATCTGTGGATATCATCAATGGTCTTTTGACTATTAATAACAATATGCCATCAGTGAATTTTAAAAATGCATTTTTGGAGGGCAAAATGTCTACATCTAGATGGAAAAAGGTCAGAACAGTATTATTTGCAATTAAATCCATTAATGGTACTGTTGACAGTTTTTCAAGTGATTTAGATTAAAATATATCACTGAAGTACAGCAATACTTACAATGAGAAAAGCTCAATTCCTAGAATTTCTTAACATCCATTATGCTTTCCCTGGAGTCTTTAATCCTTAATAGGATCCAAACAGTATTTTTTAATAGTTGTTAATAATAATAGTACCACAACAGCAGCAGCAGCAACAACAAAAGAAACAAGAACAACAAAAAGTCACTAAAGAAATTGTTTTTCCTTCAGAAACCTTGGCAGAAATCCTGAACAGCACCGAAGCCTTATAGACACCACTGGTGCCTTTTGCTGTGCTGTGGCCACAGGGAGGGTGAGCTTCTTCTATTCCTTTTGTGCACAGGTGAGCCTCAAATTTACCTGCTTTTCACTGTTTGCGTTTTGTTCTCACGCAGCTCCAAGTAAACGAGGTATATTTATAGTAATTATCTATTTAGCTTACATATTTCTCCTCTGGGAGGAGAAAGATGACGGATGGCGATGTACATTTTTAGAATTTACCTATTTAGTTTACATCTTTCCCCTGTGGGAGGAGAAAGATGATGGATGGTGATGTTCACCAACGAGGTCGAAGAGGTGTAGCCAATCTTTGGGCTGCTTGTCAAAGGTATTTAAGATGAAGCCAGAAAAAATAAAGCAGAGTTTTCCTGCTTGACCTCCTGCTACCTGCTTGTCCTTTTGTGTCCCTACCAGTGACACACAACCAATCTCTTCAGCACAGTTCAGGCCTGCAGGGATTTACCAGCCTGGGGAGGCAACAGCAAACCTGTGCTGGGTGTTTGCAGGGTCTGTGAGAGTGTGGAGCTCCCCAGCCCCAAGGTGTGCCCCTGCACCCCCCAGCACTGCTTCCACAGTGCTTCTCATCCATCAGTGCGCTGAAAGGCACAGGAGGACCGTCTGTGCATCCCTAGAGATGCATGGGAAGGGATGATGCTGCTCTTTCCCGAGTTTCAGGGGAGGCAGATCGCAATTTTTTATGGCAATATTTAGTGGCATTGGCTCAGAAATCCTCCCTTTTCTTTCTCCTCTTCCTTCAGCCCCTGAGCTACAGTTTCCAAGGGAAAAGTTTTTTATAGACAGTGATGCCTCACTGTTTTTTCTGTCCTGTGTATTGGCCAGACAAACGCCCTATGGAAAATAGATGTGCTTTTCTACCTAATGATACCATCAAAACGACCACAAGGAGACCTGAGGAGACCTTGTGCACCTCAGCTCTTTCAGTGTGCCACTACTCTGTGCAGCCACTAATTTGGTGTTCCTCAGGTTAAAATAACTTTGTGTTAATTGATTAACTCAGTGCACATTTTGTGACAACTCTGTAGAGGACTGGGCACCAAGCTCTTTGGTATCCTAGAGGCATAAACTTCTTTTTGGTGGAGAGTGCACATCTTTTGGTGGAGAGACACTTCTGCCTGCCTTTGGAGGGTCTGCAGGGACGGTGGGAGCATGTGAAGGATGGTCCAGGCACTGTGGCCAGGACATGGACACTCTTTGGGACAGAAATAGTTTGGACACTTCCCATGTAAACCATATACAGAGGGATGGAGCTGTAAGAGAGGTGAAAAGGAGCGTGGAAGGCCCTGGAAACTTGTTAAACTGAATATAATCTATATCACCCAGTGCTTTGGAGCTCTGTGCACAAACAGGCAGAGGTCAGCAGTTTTATGCTATGAAAGAAGTACAAATAAGGTACGTATAATATATCAAATTAATAAATAGGAGATCTTTATACTTGCCTTTTTGTTATGAGTCTTTTAAATGCGACTGCAGTGTTTCGTTTTTGTTTAAAATTATTTTTCAATTATTTTAGCTCTTTTCTACTAGAATTTGTCCTTTTCATTTCCTAAGTGCTCATATACTATCAAACTTTTTTCCTGTTCTGAACACCTTTGGTGTATCTATTTCTCTGTCTTTTATAGAACCATTTCCTTTAATATCAACAGCTTTTATATACTATACTACTTCCTGACTGCAGCTTATCTTTGAAATTTCCAGTATATCTTCTAGAATATACTGATAATTTTAACTTTTTTTTTTTTTTTTTTTTTTTTTTTTATATGCGAAGGGATGTTAGCTTATCCCAAATTGTCATAAATTCAAAAGTACAATGTGCTGTAGTGGAAAAGTTGAAAGTATCCAATATGTACTCTTCCATTTTTCTGATCATCTCTATTTAGTTCTGTTAGCACTTTCTCAGAACAGAAAGTAGTCCATTTGGAAATGATTGGATCATCTGTTTTGTCCTCAACGAAATGATATTCATTCACCCATTAATAGGCCCTTGTTTCCTATCCAGAGCTCACCAAGAAAGAACTTTTTCTACTTAGAAAATGCCTCCAAAACTCCCAGAATAATGCAAAATCAACAAGTGCAATTAAATATTTCTTAATGTAAAATGTTACAGGTTTCTGATAACATCAGAATTTTTAAAAAAGGGAGGAAAAGAACACTTAAAAATTGACAGTTGGAATACTACAGCCATTTCCTTGGGAAAAAGATGCGCTTTTTCAGGTAATAGCTCTACCCACGAGTGTCTAATACAGACCAATAATTTGGACATCCTTTATTTTGAGGCATATTTTTGCTCTCTTCATTCATTTTTAAGATCTTTATATTTTCAGAACAGGAAAGTTAACTCTCCGGATTTCTTCCAAGCTCTGCTTGACGGAAATAGGACAAATATTTGTTTAATTTGAAAAAAAAAAAATTAAAAATCAGCTTCTGTAAAAATTGGAAGGATATGCCTTGGTATTCTTCAGGTGAAAGAAGAGGTACAGCTGGAGTTTGCTGAAGTGAGGTTTAGAGATGGGTCATTTTTCCTTCTGTTCTCACTGATGCTTCTCAGTGAGGAAACCAACTCCCTGACCAAAGCTGCTTTTGCTCTTCTGTGCAATGTCATGGTCTAAGGGATGATTGTTATTTTTGGAAATACGAAATAGAAATGTTCCTCATGTTTTATCTTTTTGTTAATGCATACAGCTACTGAAGTCAGGGATGGGCACTTGCTTATTTATATACTAATGTGGTAGTGTTTGTGTATGAGGTAAATGTGCTAAGATGTAAAAAATCATCCTGTTGACTTTAAAATGCCAACATGATTAACTAGTCTTTTCCAAAATTATGAATCATGACATACAATTCAAATTTATTACAATAATGAAGTACAACTCTTTGTGATACGTGATATATCCATCTAGACAAATAAAAGGTTTGGATTTACTCTTAATTATTTTTTTCTCTTATTTTTCATAGAATACACTTTAAATTTGTTGTAAAACCTTTTCTTATCAAATGAAGTTTGAAAATTGTTCCAAAGAAAGATTCAAAAGAAGAAAAAGATATCTTGCAGAATATGAGGACTTCAGGTGGAATGGAATTTAGCAATAATGGCAGACTATCTGACTCACAGGAAAGTCGTAAAGGTAATATCAGTTGGATTGCTATTTTATTCTGTTTTCCCACATTTTAAACATCTAAAAATTTTCTGCTGGAGAATTTTTAGATCTAGTCATTCTTAGCCTTTTAGGAGTCTGAAACTATTCAGAATTTTGTCACAGCTGTATCACCTGGTTAAAACTATATTTCTATTGGATTAGACTCCTTTAAAAAGCTTTTGTACTTCCTACTTTCCAGTGGGAAATATTGGGAGGTTCAAATTTTTTGTTATTCAGCTGTATGTTTATTCTTCAGCACCCGGCTTTTAGTTTTCTGTTCCAGCGGTTGCCAACCTTAACTGGCTTTTGTTGGTTTTTGATATGATTCTACTTACTCTGTGAGTATCTTAGCAGGTATGTTCACTACTGCTGAGGACAGGAAATATTCCTAAAACAGAAGGAGGGAAGAAATGAGCTTACATACACCTGGTCAATGAGACACTGCTCCTATGGTAGCTGTGTAAGGATTATACTTTCTCAAAGGGCATCAGTTTCCCACAGCTGTAATAAAGCTGCTTTGTGCCTTGGCTATTTGGAGATTTTTGCCATCCTACTGGGAGGTTGTCTCCCTTACTAAACTGGTGATGTTCTCAGTAGCTGCTGGATGTAAAATTGCTCATTTTCTGCATATGAGAAATGCCTCATCTTTTCATGTTGTTACAAGAGCAGGACTGATGTATCTCGTCTATGAGAAGGTCTCTTTAGCACAGGGGGAATAAAGGAGCATTGCTGTGACTGCCTGACATCACAGACATCCCAGGTTTTGTCTGGCCTGCCTCTTTGGCAGCAGGGAAGCCACAGTGGTGGTCTCTGTGAGGAGCTGCCAGAAGCTTCATTATCCAGCAGAGCCCATCCCTGATGGCCCGAAGAGGGACACGCCACTGGCCAAGGCTGGGGCAACTCCAGATGGTGGTGGGAATGCCTCTGGGATAACAGAGTGAAGAAGAAATCAAGACAGAGGTTGCACAGGGAAGAGCAGGAGTGAGAATACGAGAGCAGAATGATGTGCAGACACCAGGACCAGTGGAGAATGAGGGGAGGAGGTGCTCCAGGTGTCTGAGCCAAGACTCCTCTGCAGGCCATGGTGGTGACCACGGTGAAGCAGCAGTGCCCCAGCAGCCCATGGAGGATCAACCTGCAGCCTGTGGAGGTCCATGGGGATGCAGGGATGAACCTGCAGCCCACAGAGGTCCATGGGGATGCAGGGATCAACCTGCAGCCTGTGGAGGTCCATGGGGATGCAGGGATCAACCTGCAGCCCACAGAGGTCCATGGGGATGCAGGGATGAACCTGCAGCCTGTGGAGGTCCATGGGGATGCAGGGATCAACCTGCAGCCCACAGAGGTCCATGGGGATGCAGGGATGAACCTGCAGCCCACAGAGGTCCATGGGGATGCAGGGATCAGCCTGCAGCCCACAGAGGTCCATGGGGATGCAGGGATGAACCTGCAGCCCACAGAGGTCCATGGGGATGCAGGGATGAACCTGCAGCCTGTGGAGGTCCATGGGGATACAGGGATGAACCTGCAGCCTGTGGAGGTCCATGGGGATGCAGGGATGAACCTGCAGCCTGTGGAGGTCCATGGGGATGCAGGGATCAGCCTGCAGCCTGTGGAGGTCCATGGGGATGCAGGGATCAGCCTGCAGCCTGTGGAGGTCCATGGGGATGCAGGGATCAACCTGCAGCCCACAGAGGTCCATGGGGATGCAGGGATCAACCTGCAGCCCACAGAGGTCCATGGGGATACAGGGATGAACCTGCAGCCTGTGAGGAGCAGCCCAGTGCTGGAGCAGGTGGATCCTTGGGAGGAGGCTGTTATACCCCAGGGGAGACCCATGAAGAGAAGGGTCCTGCTCCCAAGCTGGAGCAGCTTGTCCTTGGAGAACCACACCCATGGCAGGGTGACCCAGGCTGGGGCAGTTTGGGGAGGATTATTGCCCATGGGATGGACTTGCACTGCAGCAGTTCACAGGGAGCTGCTGCTCATGAGATGGACTCACAGCAGAGAAGTTCATGGAAAACTGTCTCCTGTGGGAGGGACCCCAGAGTGCAGCAGGGAACAACTCCTCTCCCTGAGCAGCAGGAGAAGCCTCGAGTGATGAGCAGACCAAAATCCCACTCCCTGCCTCCATGTGCTGCTGGGGCAAGAGGTAGAGCTGGGAAGGAGGGAAGGGTGGGGAGAAGGTGTTTTTTTAAGGGCTTATTTTGTTTCTCATTATCCTGCTCTGATTTCTTTAGTAGTAAACTCATACCTCCAAGTTAAGCCTGTTTTGCCCTTGATGGTATTTAGTGAGCCATCTCCCATGGTCCTTATCTCAACTCATGAGCCCTTGGTTGAGTTTTGTCTCCTCTGCTGAGCTGCAAAAGGAGTGAGCAAGTGGCTTTTGTAGGTGCTTGGCGTCCATCTATCAGCCCACAATATCCCAAAGGGAATGTTCTCCTGGGGCTGCTGTCTGCAGCATGACCCATGTCAGCCACACCTCACAGAGATGACTGCCCCCAAATTTGGGAGAGGGAAATACTCAAACATGGTTCAAACTCTGCATTTCAGTGAGCATTAATCTGCCTGTGGCCTTGGAGTGCCCTGGCCACAGTTTGGTTGGGTGGCAGGGTCTGTATTCAAGGGAAACACAGCGAATCTGTGGAGAACTGGAAACACTTTTGGAAGTCTTATTCACTGTAGATGAGATTGTTATACAGGAATGAGTAATTTTTAGCTAAGTGTATTAGGTCTCCCAAGTGATTTGCATGTATAATCAAATGAAAAGACCTCTGAAATATTGAAACTCTAGATGAGAAAAGTGAAATTCTATTAAGAAAGAAAGAACCTCTGCATTTATAACACATTCAGAGAACATATCAGAGTATAAATTTAATGCAATACAGCAATGCTCATCTTACTTTAAAGGTAATTATATAGAAAAAGGGGCATTTAAAATGTATAAGTAGAGGCTTTTTTTTTTTGCACTCACACAGCATATAATTAACAAAGTTCTTTAAACCTATTCATAAAAGAAAGTAATAAAGCACTTGTAAATAATGGCAGTCTCACATTCTTTACGGTTAAATATCAATAATCAGAATGTCTTTTTTATACCTGGTTGTAAAACTACATTTTTGACATATTAAGTAGAAGCAGGTATTACTAGGGTGACATTTCAATTTTCTAGAGATTTAGACATATTCATATAAAAAGGTTACAAAATGAAGAACTAGAGCTATAGAAAGCTGGAATGCTTGCAAATTAAATCAATACTCTGCCTGCAAAACACAAAGCGATAACAGAAAAGTGAAGTTACAGAACATTTCACGGCAGAATTAAAAGGTGTAGGTGTTGAGACCTTAAAATACTAAACCTGTAGGTGCAGAAAAAGAGAAGGAGAGAACTACAAAGGAAAGTACCAAAGCCTGTAGTACTGTACAGAACAATTAATAATGATTTGTTTCGCAGCCATTTCTGAATCCTCAGAAGATGCTTTCGAAAAACAAATCCGAATTTCTCCAACGCTGATGTGTTACTTGGTGGTTTAGAAGTAAACATGTCTCAGAAATAAGGGGAAAAGGGAAGATACAGAGAGGTTAAAAAACATATGGAGAAAAAAAAATAATGAAGGAAAACAGATTAGATAATGATTGGTTGTGAGTTGATTTGGGGTGATTGGGTTTGTAGGGGTGTACAGCTGCAATAAAAGCCTACCACAGCAATAGACACTGCTTGCACTAGGTTGAGTAATGCAGGCATGGAAGAAACTCCGATGAAATTAGCTAGGCTTGAATTTATCCCCTCTGATCTGACTGCCCTTAAATTTCAAAGTTTAGAAACATCTCAGATTTTTCCACGTCTATTGCTGTCCATGGAAAGACAGAGTGCTTTGCCAGTTTGCAGTAAGAAGTGAGAAAAAAAAAAAAAGATCAATACTTTGCAGAAATTAGGCTCCAGTTGCCGTTGCTACATTTCAGACACTGCACCTTTAGAGTCACAGTTTATGTTGCACCTAACCTTGGATATTCACACTGGTTAGCTTTCCATGAAGTATGATGAATATCTAAATTCTTATTAAATTGTTGTGGTTTAACCTCAGGTGTCAACAAGTCCCAGGGAACTCTTGCTCATCCCCCCACCAGTGGGAATGGGGAGGGAACAGGAAAAGTGGGAAAACTTGGGGGTTGAGATAAGGATGGTTTTATAGGTAAAGTAAAAGCTGTGCAAACAAAACAAAACAATACAATTCATTAAGTCACTGTTTCTCAAAAGGTGTTCAGCCTCCCCAGGAATGAAGGACTTCCTCGTGTGTAACTGCTGTCTGGGAACTGAAATGCCATCACTCTGAATGTCTCCCCCTTCCTTCTCCCCCCTCCAGCTCTCTGTGCTGGGGGTGATGCCATGTGGCATGGGATGTCCCTGTGCTCAGCTGGAATCGCTGTCTGCCTCTGTCTCCTCTCGAGGCCTGCCCACAGACAGGGTGGGATAAGTGGGAAAAGGTCTTGTAACCCTCAGCTGCAGCAAAAACCTCTCTATGTTATCAACTGTGAGTTCAGCATCAATCCAAAAACCCCACAGCACCCTACCAGCCACTGAGATGAAAATGAACTGTGTTCCATTCAAAACCAGCACATAACATGATTAAAAATACTTTGAATGATAATCTTGATTTTATATTAAAAAATATAAATGCCTGCATATATGCTTTACCATAGGTAAAGTTTTCCAAAGGCATTGTTTTCCTGTTAAAATTTCTTTTTCATGTTTTTAGCTAAAAGACATTTATATGGGAACAATCTCCAACATTGTATTTAAAACCCTGCATATATGGAAACAAGATACTGCACAGAGAGATACATTTATATCTGCATATAAATCTATCTCTCTGTACATATATACATACACACTTATGTATGAATACTTTTCAGGGTACATTAAAACAAACTAATTAAAACAACTGAGCAAAATATTTTTGCTATCCAGATTTATGTTATGACAGAAAAAGGTTCTTATATGAGTGTTAACAAGCACACACACAACACACTTTTTGCCTTTTAAAAGGCAAATTCCTTTCACTCTTGCAAATTTTCAGAGCTGGAGCAGGGGTAGGTTAGATCAGTATGTGCTTTCCAGATATTCTTTCTTTTCCACGGAGGAAGACTAGATGGAGTGTAGCGGTGTCCAGGTTGTAGGTGGACACTGAGATGCTCCAAGTCTTGCTCTTTCCCTTACCCAGTGGCCTGGCAGTGTCACTGTGTCCCTGCTGTCTGCACACTCTCATCTCCTCTCCAGGCAGATCCAGGAACAAGGCAAATGGTGCTGAAATTGGGAGTCTCCCTGTGCCTGCAGCACACAGCTTTGGTGCCACCACGGCTGAAAGTCTGGACACTTCCCAAATTCCTCTGGGGACCCACACACAGAGACTTCAGACTGGATGGGCTCAATCCAGTCTTTTGTCTGTCAACACAGAAATTAAAATAATATTATGTTGAGTTTATATGGGGTTCTTTGAGTCCTTTCCTGTATGCACCTCAAGATGATCTTCCTCGTGCAAGGAATCCTAAGATGAGAGAAATAATTCCTCTCTGCCTCTATGTGGTTCAAACTCTCAATATTTCTCCTTCAGGTCACCCAGTGTGTCATGGGCTGTGCTGGGAAGGGTGGGAAATGAGCAGTGAGTCAGTAACCACGGACTGGCAAGAAATTTAAAGAAACATTTTGTTGAGGTTTTGGAACTTAAGCTTCTGGATCAGCGTGGAATCAGCACTAGAAAATCCTTCCCTCTGGCAAAATCTGCTGGTACATCTGATTCCTCTTTTTTCTTCACTTCCATGCTGGAATGAAGAAAACTGAAACAAATGAACCCATTTCATTTCGATGCCAAAGTAGCATCCCTGAAATGTGGGGAGGATCTGAAAAAGCAGAAATCTGGTCCATAGTGAGGATATTCTAACACTCAGCTTGATCAGACTTCTGAGCTGAAATTCCTCTCTGCTTGCTGATGATGAAAAACTGAGTGAATACAACCCAGGTGACTGAAGTGTAAGTGCCACATGAATACAAAACCATGCAAACTAAACTTTTTGAACATAAAAGAATACCTGTGTGGTGAAGTTGTCCCTATTTTTTTTCTCATCATTTTTTTTTTCTTCTTAAAGCTGTCAAACATATTTGGAATCGCTGTAATAATCAGTGATTACACAACAAAAGTGCAAACCTGTTTCAAAGACATCACTACTACTTTATGAATTCAAGCATGATGGTGACATATAGGATTATTGAACTGGTAACCCAATGATTAATCCTCTTTTTTTTTCCATTTTCCAAAGAGTAATTTATTCATGGGCTGGGAATAAATCCATCCAGAATCTTTGTCTGCATTTTGAAATCAAACCTTAAAAATGTGAAGCAAGTTGCTCATGTTGATATTCATGATTTGGGAATTGAAAGATATTTGTTCTTTCAGTCTCCCAAAAGTTGAATTTAATATTTTATTATATCTGCCACAGTCATTCCCTTTTTTGAGCAGTAAACAAATGTTAAAGAAAAATGACATAGACAATCTTAGGTTCAAAAGCTGAAGGAAGTATGTGGACAAGTAAAATATGGGGAAAAATTGAAGATATTTAAATAACAGAAAATTCATCAGCAATTTCTCTACAATAAAAGAAACAGAACTCTACTTACGTTAAGGCTAATTCCCTAGTATGACTCTGGAAATCTTGTTTTTTTCCACTGTACTTGGATGTAAAGCTATTTAAGAAAGTGACTTACCACCTCACTGTTGTGCAGTATGACACTATTTCTACAAAAATCACCATTTCAATAACTTGTTCCAGAAAGAAATCCAGTGAGCTAAACATCTTGAGTTACTCATTTTTACCTCTTCAACCACTATGACAAGTGTTTCTTGAACCTTGCTTTAAATCCTCTCATCCTTGCAGGGCACCTGGAAGCTTACCAAATTCAGGTTATTTTGAGCTGTGAGTGAGTGAAAGGTTTGGATTTTCATGTCTGATGGATTATTGTCACGGTAATAAAAATTAAAACCCAGCTAATCACAGCACAACTCTGGCCTGGTCTGAGGTGAGAAGGCAAATGTGACTTCATCAAAATGTTTTTGGTGGCAGCAAAGGAGTAACTGGGCAAATTGTGATGTGTTTAAATACAGGAAAGGGACAGCGGCAGGGTTAAAGAAATAAATGGAGTAAATGCTGGACACTACTGGATAAAATAAAATAATGCAGTGTGTGTATCAATAAGAAAACTGGGGGAATGACTTATTATGTGAATAACTTACGTTATTGTGAATAACTTCACAGAGTGAAGTGAAATATGAGAAGGGAACGACAACATCAGTGATTAGAAGCTGAAGTCAAATTCAATTCAGAAAGAAGATGCATTTAATGGGAAGAATGATTCATGCAAATTGTTGCAGGGAGTTGTCTAATTACAAAAGTAATTACCTTAATGCAAATTTACCATTATTGGTCTCTGAGGTATGAAAGAACACATCAAGCTACCCACTGGTCTTCTTTGAAGATAAACTCAACCACTATACTAGAAAATAAAATAAACATCTCTGCTGTTCTTTTCAAGTCCCTTATCTCAGAGTTCAGGGGAGGCTGATAAAATACCAAATTTGTTCTTATTCTAGTTATTTATCTAAATGTTTCAAGAATGAAAAAATTCTACCCATAAATACGATAGCTCATATTCAGGCCCCATAACTGGTACTCTGCCAATCAAAGGAACACTGGTGTTTCTGCTTGCTGCTGTTCCAGAGGCAGTAAACTCAGGGACACATCTGTCGTTTTTCTTGACTTTATGTGGGGAATAAGGTAAAGATATATACATATATATATATGGAGGAATAAGGTAAAGATATATTCAGATAGATATGAAGTACAATGGATTCATACAGACGACTATTTAATAATAATAATAAATATATATATATAGTTAAACTAACTAAAATGAATATGGAAACCAGTCAGAGCTGCAACTGTGACAAAGAATATGCCTTTACAGAGTTTCTTTAAAACGCAAGTTTCTTTAGAATAACAGTGGATAAGGTGGCAGTTGCGAAAAGGATACCTGCCTCATTGTTAGAAAAACAACTGGCTTATTTTTAGATAGACCTGAAAGGAAAGATTGAGTCTAGTACAAGATTTGATATCTTATCAAAGAAGAAGGATGAAGCAGGCAGTGTTTTTTGGGGGAAGGGATGCTGTTGTAGACGCACGCCAAGAAAGAAGGAAACTGTCTTTCCTTAACAGTTGTAGGCAGAATTTGTACCAGAGCCATGATACTAAGGCTGAATCACTAGAGGATGTGTTTAAAACAGCTTGGTCTATTCAAGTTTAGAAGAGCTGATGAACTGTAGTTTCAGTAGGGAGGAAAAAAAAAAAAAAGGATTAAAAAAAAGAAGAAAAGCAGAAGTAGAGCAAGGCTGGGGCAAGGGGCCATATGCTGACTTTCTGAGTAGCCGTTTGTGTGGCAGGAAAGGTAAGAAGCTTTTGCCACTTATTTTTTTTTGCTACTCTTTTATTACATGTGCATGTGGAAAGAAGGCAGGATGGTATTAAACTGACATTCTGCCCCAACTGCCAGAATGTCTTGTTATGGCTTCAAAGACTGGATTCACACAGCAGAAGGCACTGTCTGCTTTACTCACTTGCACACTAGTAAGGGCTCTTATGCAGCCTGTGGGAAACCTGGGCTTCAATTCCTCTTCTGCTGTTGGAAGCAATGTAAGTCTTTTTCATTTCTATGGTAAGAAGCAACTCAATTGCCAGACTGCAGGGTATTTTGAAATGGAGAACTTCTCAGTCTCTTCTGTTAGCTCTTTTTCACTTCACATGTCATACTTTAAATGTTCTTTGAGTTAGAACAAAAATAGCTATCTAGTTCCTTGAGCACCTGCCAGGGGCAGGGAGAACCTGAGGGTTTTGGTGCTGTTTGACCTCATGACAGACACAAACAGGGGCTGTGTTAATTTGCTCTCCCTCTCCCCGAGGCTACTGTTCAAGGCTGCACCACTGATGTTCTCAAAGGATGAACTCGTTGATGACACACAAGGGTGAATGCTGATGACACACAGTGCCACTTGATGGCATTCAAACTGCGTCTCTGGCCAAAGAAAATTGCTGGTAAATTTGTTTTGCGCATGTGGGACACTTTGGGCTCTCATTTGCAAGTGTCAGCTATATTTATTTACCAGCTTCCCAGCTCTTGCATGTTCTTGCCTGTTCTTTCTCCAGTCTGACTCCTAGTCTCTGTACTTGACCAGGATTATTTTTTGTGTTAAATTCCATCTTCTTTTGATCCTGTTGGTATTATTATGTCATCCTCAGAACGGCCTGACTTTGTTTCTGCCATTGCTATTGGTAGTAGAAGTCTCCAGAAAACCAGCAGGGTCTAACATTATCATTACTATTTTTGATGTACAGACATCACATATTGGTGTAAAGATCCAGGGGCTGTGGCAAAAACAATATCTCTAATCCATTGAGGTTTGCTTCACATGTTTTCTTTAAAGTAGTTACTAATTTATAGGATGTAAAAAAAGTTTATTATTGAAAATTTGAATTGCCTATACCATTCTAATAAACTATTCCTGCTTCATCTTTCATTTTATGCAGAAATCAAACTGCAGATCCCTGTCAGAAATGAGTTATCTCAGCAGGGTGCAGAACAATAATTATTCATGCCAGGACTGCGGTGACAGACATTACTCATAACGACTCCAATTAATCATACGGCATATGATTGATGATGAGTGCCTCAAAGTGTGTGCTGTGGACACATGGATATTGCTAAACATGTCTTTGATCCAAAATCGGAGGGGACTTTTTGAGAGAGGTCAAATCATCCGACTATTTTGTTTAGTCATGAGCGTGGATCCACGGATCAAATAAAGGCAAAGTCACTGCGTTTTCCACGGACAACTTTAAAATCTCTGAAAGAAAAATCCAGAAACATTACTGGTTTGCCATAGGGTATTGCCAGTGAAACATGCCAGCATAAGGTTGGGTGCTTAGGATCTATAAATGGGTCTTAAGATTTTATAAATGATTTCTCAAGTAAAAGGAAAATTTAACAAATAAAGACAAAAGCAAAATTAACTCCTCACTTTAGGATTATCTTGATTCGGTAGAAGAAGGATTTGAATTTCCCCCTCTTGAGGCTTTTTTTACCTTGGCCATGTGTTAGCTGATAGTGAAGGGTCATATTGATGCCTAGGTTTATCTGTCCTCCCTGAAGCACCGTGTCTCCACATCATCTCCACAGATTTTGAGTTTGCCACAGCATGGAGGATAAAGGCTTTTTCACTTCGAATTCCTTTCTTTTTTATGTCCTCTGCACACATGAGGAGGGTGTGAAAGCAATCTTGGCTCTGGCTCCTCGACATGGCAGTGAGCTGAGCTGAGCTGGCAGGGGTGGTAAATAATCTACACTACAGAGCATTTGCAGGTTACTTTCTTTCTGGAACAAGTAGGCAGTGGAGGCTGAGAAAGGGGCTGGAACTCTCTGAGTCACAATCCCTTCCCCAGCTCGCTCTGGAGGTGCTGTAACTCCTCGCTGTCCCAGACATGGGCAATTGAACAGAGGCTCAATTTGGCCCTCAATAAAGAAGAAATCATGAGTCTGAGAAAAATTGTTCCATTTCGTGAACCAATTTTCTTATGAGAAGACACAGCATATCCACAGAATTTCTGCAAACAGCACAGAAGACAGATGTATATTATCTGTGATAAGAGGAAATGGCTGAATTGCTTATTGCAAAAAAAATTAGTTTCCTTGATGACTCGTTATTTCCAAAATTGCCTGTCAACTTAATAAGTGGACTTTATTATTATTATCATCATTTATTATTTCTATTACAGCAGTACTCAGGGGCTGCAGTCAAAAACTGTGGTTTCATTGTGCTAAGCACCATGTACAAATAAAATCTCTGATGGTCCCTGCCCTAGGAAGCTCACTATTTTGAATCCCCAAAGTGCAAAAATTTTGAGCATATTTTTTATTTCAAGTCTCTGGGTATGTATTTTAGCAAATAAACTGTTGACAATTTTTTTCCCCTGAAGGATTCTTTTCTTTTAAGGCTGAGGAAATATCTGGAAAAAGTAAAACCATTAAAAAAGATCCAAATTCCTGTTTGTCCTTAGCAGACAGTGTCATATTAAAGTGCATTTGATTAAGAAATCTGCACAACTAGTAAAAGTACTGACGATGAATTCATTAGTTCCAAATCTTCAAGAGCTACAGAAATAGATTGATTTGAAAATAATTAATATAGGCTGTCAAAACACACATGGGCAGTATATAGTTATGTATATAGATAGATACACACACAGAAGTGTAAAAGATACTTTTGGTAAGTTATTTGGTACGTAATAAGTTCACAGAGTCCCGGAATGGCTTAGGTTAGAAGGCACCTTAAAAATCCCCTAATTCTGACCCTGTGACAGGGCCAGGGACACCTTCCCCCAGACCAGGCTGCTCAGAGCCCACCCAACCTGGCCTTGAACATTTCCAGGCCTGGGACATCCACAGCTTCTCTGCACAGCCTGTCCCAGTGCCTCACCAGCAGGACTTCTCCTAACACCTGATCTGACCTGCTCTCTGCCAGTGTGAGGCCATTCCCCTCGTTCTGTCACTCCAGATCCTAACACCTGATCTGACCTGCTCTCTGTCAGTGTGAGGCCATTCCCCTCGTTCTGTCACTCCAGACACATGCCAAAAGCCTCTCGCAGCTTTTCTCACATGCTCTCTTCAGGCTCTGTGAGGCTGCACATAGGTCACCCCAAAGCCTTCTCTTCTGCAGGGTGAGATCCCCCCAAAGCCTTCTCTTCTGCAGGGTGGGATCCCCCCAAAGCCTTCTCCTCTATAGGATGAGATCACCCCAAAGCCTTCTCTTCTGCAGGGTGGGATCCCCCCAAAGCCTTCTCCTCTATAGGATGAGATCACCCCAAAGCCTTCTCTTCTGCAGGGTGGGATCACCCCAAAGCCTTCTCTTCTGCCCTGGGACAGTCCCAATGCTCTGTGCCCTGCCTTCTCCAGCCCAGAGAGTGGAGGTGCTCCATGCCCTGCTGCTGGAGTGGCCCCTGCAGTCCCCAGCAGTCCCTGTCCTTGCTGTGCTGGCCCCAGAGCTGCAGCAGCCCTGCAGTGGGCTGTGTGCAGAGCAGAGCAGAGGGGCACAGTCCCCTCCCTGGCCCTGCTGCCCAGGGGCTCTGGCCGCAGCCCAGCACACGTGTGGCTCTCTGGGCTGGCAGTGCCGTGGCCGGGCCGTGTCCAGCCTCCCCCTGCAGCAGCCCCGAGCCCTTGGGCAGGGCTGCTCTGGGCTGTCCGTGGCCAGCCTGGGCTGCCAGTGGGGACTGCCCCAGCCCCTGCCCCTGGCACATCTCAGGGGGCTCCATGGACCTGCTCCTGGGCCTTGGCCACCTCTGGGGGCCGCCTGTCCTCCAGATGTGTCCCCCACAGCACTCAGCTGGCTGTCATCTCCCAGCTGGCTGAGGGTGCACTCAATCCCTCTGTGACATTTATGAGGTTATTAAACTACACAGGTCCCAGTACAGATCACTGAGGGTCACCACTTGTTACTGGTGTCACATTGGTACTCCAAATCATTGGCCACTATCCTCTGGGTGTGACCATCCAACCAATTCCTTATCCATCTAACAGTTCATCCATTTCATCTGCCTCTTTCTTAACTAATACTTTTTATTTTAGCACTATCACATTATAAATATGGCATTAAATGAAGGCACCCAGTGCTGGGATCAGTAGAGAAATGATTTACCAGCCATTAGATATATGAAAAATGAAAACCCTGATATTTTAATAGATGCTGAATAATAAGCAAATCATTAGGTATTGTGTCATGATGGCTTTGCAGCTTTACCTGTATTTTTAGTAGTAGCTATATCTCCATAACTCCCACCTTCATATCCTGTCCATTATTTTTTCCTACTTAATTTGGCAACTCTAATTGACGATAATTTCAGAGTCACTGTAGCTTCTTAAAGTAATTCATATCACATTCACCTTGCAGTATGAGCTGCCCACTCCTTGTATTTCAATGAAGCTTTTCAAAGGGAACATTTTGTCAGGACTTTATTCACCACTTAATTTAGCGTGCTTAAAAATCTTCTAGATAGTCTATAGAAATAATGGTCCAGCAGTGTTCAAACAGTCTATTGGCAGAAGTGGAACCTCAGGTATTTGCCTCAGGCCTGAATTTAACATTTTTCCTTTTTTATTAGTCTAATTTGATGTTGGGCAGTCTGTTTCTTAAAAACGTAGAGTTCAAAATCACAGAGGCAGAAGTTATTCAGTAGTTTCTCTTGGAATGGGCAAGTGTGATGTTTGTAAATCAAAATTTAAGAGCTGCTTTTCCAGCTACTTTATATTCCTGTATAGTAGGCTATCAAAGCTTGTTTTGTGGCATTTCCTAGGTGCAAATGAGGAAAAGCTCCTAAGACTGGTGATTTATAATTTTCTAGACTCTAATTGAACTTTTAATTAACATTCCAACTCTAGAGTATCATTTTCCCTTGGTCTTTCTTAAAGGCTATTGCTCCTTCCAGTCAATTACACTTTTTATTTTTTTAGTGAAGAGTCATTTACTTATAAAATAAACTGTCCTGTGCCATAAAATTCATTGCAATACAACACACTGCCCAAGACAGTGCCATAGACCTCAGGTGAGTATGGAACCTTCCAATTTTATAAGGATTTCATACCAGCATCTTAAATGCCTGGATATTTTCTTCAGTGTAGCTTTTTAATAAGAAGGAGAAGGAAAGTGCTCATGAATCAGCTCAGAAACTATGAATTTGTTCTGGTTTGCAGTGTTGCTCCTCTGTAGTGTTGCTCCAGTGTGCACTACCTGCACATTTTGCTGCTATATTAAAACATTGAGGTATGGTGAATGTGTTCATTCCTTGATGTCTGAAGGGCAACCACGTAATTCTGGTATACATATTAGAAAATTGTTTTCCAGGATTTTTCCAGTAAAAGCATCCCCCCCTTCCAAGTATTTCTGACTGTCTTTTTATCTGTGCTCCTCAATTAGTTTTGAAGGATGTCATTGTGTACCCTCAGCCTGGGAAGTGAAGTAATCAGGTAATATTCACAATCACTGGGCTGTGTAATCTGATTAGGAATGTTTACCTTGTGATTCTGCCATAAAGGAGAATCAAAGCCGTGGGAAGGACACACAGAGAAAAACACCAAAATGAGCTCTCAGAAGTTTATTCTTCTGAAATGCATATTCCTAACTCAAGCCAAGTTTGTGAAAACAGAGATTAAAAACAAAAAACCCTTTTGTGATTCACAGTAAAGCTTCTCTTTTAGAGGACATAACAGGTCAGGTAAGGAATTCTTCTGACTTCATATTTTCTTCTTGCTCAAAGCTACCTTATGAAATGTGAAGCTAGCATATGGGAACGAATCAATGTGTTTGGAAGAAATTTTGGTTAAACCTTTTGGGCAGGTGGCTACTGGCCAAGCCATCATTTCTATGGGGCACTGACACTGCCTGATGCTGAACAGCAGCAGCAGAAAGATGTTAGGATTTTGTGCTCACAGTAGTTCTGTAAGAGAGGAAGACTAGGGATAAGTAAGAAAAGAGTTAAAATGATGATTTAGAGACAATGAGGAAAAGCTCAGGATCTCATGAAAGCCTTTGGCTAGATAAGGACTGGATAGAGATGAAGAGTTGGAGAAGAATATGGAAGTCTCCTGTAAAAAATCTTCCTCAGAGATATGATCTCCTGGTTATTGTGAAGATTAACCTGCATTCATGACACGTGTGTCTGCTGGGGGGTCATTTCAGGTGCTAAAAACACCTTGAAATCAGTAGATCCTTGTAATTACGAAAAATGATGTGTGTTTGAACAATGCCAAGAAAACTAGATTGGGGAGAAATATTAAGGTTTGTTTATAGGCTACGAGTTTCCATATCTACTGATACCAGAGATGATTCAGTAACCCTCTTACACAAAAACAATTTACAAAGTTCTATTTTTGCCTGCAGAACCTGACGGTATTTTTATAGGGTGGCTATGATTCAAGAGAGAATGCATCTTGCCATCAGCAAGTGAAAGCAAAGTGGGTGGGAGAGAGGAGGGAAGGGGAAGAGCTGTCATTCATTCCTTTATTCAGTGAGTATAACACAGGGCAAGAAAGAAGCAAGAAGGCACCATGGTTCTGTGATATGAGTGTAAATCCAGCAACTTCTGGAGCTCTTCTTGGTATGTGTAAAAAAATGCACTAAAGTGTTCTGAATTTGCTGGTCTGACCCTCTCCCAGAGCTCACAATATCTGTACCAGGGGTAGACACTGTGCACTGCTGAGTGTCCTGGTTATAGTTTCTGGCTGGTTACATGATCCAAAAGTGACAGGGAGGCTTTGTGTTACCTGAAGCTTCACATTTAGTAGAAGAACAACGTGCAACATCTGTTGTGAGTCGTGTTTACCAGGTTTGGGCTGCACTGAAACCCCTCATGAGAAACACCCTGCAACCTCCCCAGTCTGGACCAAGCCTAGCTGCCAGGCAAGTCCAAATGCAGTCCATATTTCTGTAGTTATTGCAATAAAACTATTACAGTCATGTCCTTCCACTGAAGTCCTGATGACTGACAAATGCTCTGCTTGCTCCAAGACTGCCTCTTCTCCTTGGGAAGGGATAGTGCAGTTAAACAGAGCTGAGGCTTCCTTTGCTGAAATCACTTCAAGCCCTTCTCCTATGCTGGCTAATTTCTTAATTCTTACAAGTTTCCTTCTCTCACAGAGGCCTCATTAATACTAATGTTTTATTTATTTGTTACTTTTATTTTCTGCAGGTGCATGCCAGCTCGGGAAGGGAGGTTTTCAGCAGGAAGTGATCTTTGCCCTTTGGTAATCTAAGGTTTTCTTTGCTGACTTCTTGCCTTCACTAAGGCTTCATTACTTCCCTTTCCACGGCTTCTAGGAACTGTCTTGAAGTCTATTAAATATAACACATGAGAATATCCTGAATGGAGCATTTGATTGAGAGGTGCTGTTTAAATAATTACCTTTTACAAATAATTAAAGAATGAAGAAGAAAAAAATGACAAAAAAATCAAGGAAGTTATTTTCTGGAATAGGTACTGTTTTAACCTTTACTAGACAAATGTAATTTTTTTTTGTTATTCTACAGCAGCACTAGTAAAAGATAATCATCAGTATAGAGAGGCTGAATCATCAGAGAAGGTGTGAATGCCTGGACATGTAATCAAAGTTTTGAATAGACATAGCAAAGAATAAAACCAAAAATCTGTCATGCCTATCTAGCATGAGGTGGAAGTAAAATGGTGAAAAAGCAGAATTGCCAATTTTTAAAAGCAAACATAAATACAAATAAATTGTCAATTAGAGTTGCCAAATTAAGTAGGAGAAAATAATGGACAAGATATGAAGGTGGGAGTAATGGAGATATAGTTACTACTAAAAATGCAGGTAAAGCTGCAAAGCCATCATGACACAATACCTAATGATTTGCTTACTATTCAGCTCTATTAAAATATCAGGGTTTTTTTTTTTTTCCCTATATCTAATGGCTGGTAAATCATTTCTCTACTGATCCCAGCACTGGGTGCCTTCATTTAATGCCATATTTTTAATGTGATAGTGCTAAAATAAAAAGTATTAGTTAAGAAAGAGGCAGATGAAATGGATGAACTGTTAGATGGATAAGGAATTGGTTGGATGGACACATCCAGAGGATAGTGGCCAATGATTTGGAGTACCAATGGAACACCAGTAACAAGTGGTGTCCCTCAGTGATCTGTACTGGGACCTGTGTAGTTTAATAACCTCATAAATGTCACAGAGGGATTGAGTGCACCCTCAGCCAGCTGGGAGATGACAGCCAGCTGAGTGCTGTGGGGGACACATGTGGAGGACAGGTGTCCCCCAGAGGTGGCCAAGGCCCAGGAGCAGGTCCATGGAGCCCCCTGAGGTGTGCCAGGGGCAGGGGCTGGGGCAGTCCCCACTGGCAGCCCAGGCTGGCCACGGACAGCCCAGAGCAGCCCTGCCCAAGGGCTCGGGGCTGCTGCAGGGGGAGGCTGGACACGGCCCGGCCACGGCACTGCCAGCCCAGAGAGCCACACGTGTGCTGGGCTGCGGCCAGAGCCCCTGGGCAGCAGGGCCAGGGAGGGGACTGTGCCCCTCTGCTCTGCTCTGCACACAGCCCACTGCAGGGCTGCTGCAGCTCTGGGGCCAGCACAGCAAGGACAGGGACTGCTGGGGACTGCAGGGGCCACTCCAGCAGCAGGGCATGGAGAACCTCCACTCTCTGGGCTGGAGAAGGCAGGGCACAGAGCATTGGGACTGTCCCAGGGCAGAAGAGAAGGCTTTGGGGTGATCCCATCCTATAGAAGAGAAGGCTTTGGGGTGATCCCATCCTGCAGAAGAGAAGGCTTTGGGGTGATCCCACCCTGCAGAAGAGAAGGCTTTGGGGTGATCCCATCCTGCAGAAGAGAAGGCTTTGGGGTGATCCCACCCTGCAGAAGAGAAGGCTTTGGGGTGATCCCATCCTGCAGAAGAGAAGGCTTTGGGGTGATCCCACCCTGCAGAAGAGAAGGCTTTGGGGTGATCCCACCCTGCAGAAGAGAAGGCTTTGGGGTGATCCCACCCTGCAGAAGAGAAGGCTTTGGGGTGATCCCATCCTGCAGAAGAGAAGGCTTTGGGGTGATCCCATCCTGCAGAAGAGAAGGCTTTGGGGTGATCCCATCCTATAGAGGAGAAGGCTTTGGGGTGATCCCATCCTGCAGAAGAGAAGGCTTTGGGGTGATCCCATCCTATAGAAGAGAAGGCTTTGGGGTGATCCCCTCCTGCAGAAGAGAAGGCTTTGGGGTGATCTCATCCTGCAAAAGAGAAGACCCCTATGATTTTACCAGAAATGCCAAGATTCTGTTAATTCTATAAAAACAGCTGACTTTAATCTCGATTGCCTTGTAAAAAAGCCCATTTTTTCATTATTATTTTCCTACCTGAAGATCTCTGCAGATGTTTATGTGCCTAGGTTTTATCACCACATTTGCTTAATGTGAGATACTGGGGGTTTACTTTTTTTAACATTGATTTCTACTGTAAAAGGCTGATGGATTTGAAATTCACACTCGGATTTTTATCTCCTTGAATGTTACAAGGTATTTTCTAATTCTAGATGATTTTTCTGTATCAGATTCTCTGGCGTTTTTGTCTTCAACTAGGCACCATTATTCCTCCAGTGATGACATCTCCGTGTTTTAGATTGGCAAAATTTTGTGTTTTGTGTTTCTCTCCTTGCCGTGTATGTACTTCAATGTTTGTATATTGTATATTTTTACATTTCAATAACATTGGTAATGTTTCTTGAACTTTCTCTAACTCTGATATTGTTAATTCGGACTCGCATTTCAAATCAGAAACCTGATTTGAACATGAGGGTCGCAAGTGTATTTGTAACCAAAGATAACTGTAACTAATTTTTTATATAAGATGTACCAAGAGCAGGAATAAAGACTTCATAACTTATAATGGGTTCATGAATTGAGTTATTTGGGGAAAGATTAAATAGGCAGACAACAACAGTATTTTCTGTACTTTTGGTAAAATCTCCACAGGATGCTTACCACTGTCCTCTGAATTGGGTGATTTTTTTAGTACTTAGGCTCTGTGTTCTCCTCCTTGTGTTTTCATCTCTCAGGCGTGGCCACTGATGCTGTAAGACACCTTTGATAGACATTCTTCTTTGCATCTGCCTCCTTTACTCTTATCTGATTTTGTGCTGAGTATTTTTTCTCTGAGAATGGACATTAGTTCCATAGCTGGAGGCTGCTATGTCATGATGGCTTTAACCAGACACTTCTGTTTCCTCACATCCTGTCTGTTCCTACCACTGGGTCAGTTATCTCAAAACTGATTTCACTTTCCTACTTAGAAGTGCCAAGTTAAACTGAAGTGCCTCAGGAAACGCTGAACCATAGCAAACACCCTGCGTTTCTTTGACTAATTAATTTCAATTGTTAATGTTCAGTTTTCTAAGCTCATTATTACAGCACTGGTTTCAGGAGAGCTCAGCAGCTGTCTGTTCCCTGTCCCACAATCCTGTGATTAAAATACTGTTTCCACTGCAGCCCAGTAAAATGCCCAGTTTTGCTGGTATATGTTGTGATATATTCCCTCCCTTCTGCTCATCTGCCTTTTTGGTTTTACCATTCTTCTTCTTCTTCTTTTTTTTTTTTTTTTTTTAAAGTATCTATAGCACAACCAACTGCAATTAGATCTTTACCCTCCAAGTGACTCAAACCTTCTGTCATGCAGCTTGCCTATTGATGTAACATCTGCTATACAGAATGGTTACATGCTATATTTAGTAGGTTTAAACCCATTATGACATAAAAAATCTCTTCATTTCAACTCCAGCAAGCTGGGGAGTCAAATTCCATTTCTGTGCATGAGTAAGAGGCAACTTCCTTATATGCTTCCTGCTCAAGAATTTCTGGTCATCTGGGATAAATCTCAACTTCTCGAAAACTTTGAGTGAAGCTGAGACTAAGGGTTGTTTTAGGACCACTTAGACTGAGTCTCACTTAGTGCTGGTGATAATTTCATCTTGGTGATACTTTGATTCCAAGATCAAAACTGCTGATGAAAAACCTAACACACTTCTCCCTGCCATCTTACTGCCTGGGCCAAGAAATTCTGCATGAAACAAAGAAATACCTCCCTGGAACGGCAACGAACCGACTCCAGCATCTAGAACAACATCACTGGTGCTCTTCAGATCGTGGTCTACCAGTCTGCTTTTCCTCCCAGACTGGAGTAAGTGCTCCTGGTGAGTCTGGATTGACTGAAACTCTAGCTGACACTTGCTCAGTTTGAACCTCATCTGGTATTCTGAAGAAAGTGTCAAACCACAGGGCCCCAAGTCAAGTAACATGTGCTTGATTTTTCTTACTTTTTTTTTTTCTTTTCCTAAAGATTTTACTTGTTTAGAAATTATACCTTAGCTTAACCTTTTGAATATATACCTTTCTTCTTTCTCAGAGATAGCCCCTTGCTTTCGACTTAATTTTATTTTTAATTTGTAAAATAGCAAAGACCAAACCCATTAAGATGCTCTTCTGCAAGATCTAGTTTTAAAATCAGATTGAAGAGAAAGCAAAAGGAAAAAGGTGTAGCAACAGATAATTTTAGTTTAAAAATCTTCCACTTTTTGTGTTTTACAAACTTTCTTATTTTTTTTTTTTCTGGCTTGTAGGTGCATAAAGCACAAAATCCCTTGTGCCAGTGATAAGAATTCAGAGTACAGGAAAATAGAACAAATATTCACCCTCATTTGTTCACTACTGTTAGTGCTCACACAGAGAGGGCCAGTGTTGGGAGCAAAGTTAAAAGACCCTTGTTGTGGTTCTAAGAAAACACTGGAAAATGGAGTCACGATGACATTGCTGCTAGTTCTTAGAGATCTCCCTTCCTCTCTCTCAACAGAAAAATATCACCTTTTCATTACAGTTTAAAAATAGAGCTACCTAGTCAGTTGGTGTCACAGACTCCTATGCCATAGCTTTCAAGATCTCTTCTGCTTAAGTCAGTGAGATCCCATTTTTCCTGTGCTGGAATTTCTCTCATCCCTATTAATTTTATGCTGACATTGTTGAAAGCTGTACTACTGATGATTTACTACACCATTACAAAGACAAGAATTAGGTTTCAGAGAGATCTCTCATCTCTTCTTAGAACAAAACTATCGCAGAGCAGCCACAATTCGGATTAATTCAATAAAACACACGAGATCTTCGTTAGCTGGTGCAGGTCCTTTGGAGTAAATAAAAGTGGATGTAATTTGATGTCAGCTGGTCTAGCTCCATTTCCAGCAATAGACTTGTCCTTGTTTATAGCAGTTGAGGATTTAGCCTACTGTTCTGGCACAAACAAACGCTATTATTTTGTACCACTTTTATTTTTAGCTTGTTGTTGAATCTCTTGTAGGTTGCTCAGAAGTTTCTACCTATTTAATCTCTCTGCTTTGAGTCTGTTCCTCAAGAAATGTCTAAGGCAGGGCAGCAGCCCACACATAAGCACAAGCGAGACAGAAGGAGAAGGAGTGAAAACAAGAAGTCAGTGGAGCACTGCCAAGTTTCACTAGTTGAGGAGCTGCTCTGAAACATTTTCTGTGCTTCTCTCAGTCTTGCTAATGCTGGTATGTAGCTTGAGTCTTTGGTTTGAGTCCTTGGGGAAATACACTAGCAATAAGAATAGAAAAGCAATTTAGGTGGCATCTTTGATCATCATTGCTGTCAATCAAGGCAGGGCTTGGCATGAACATATGCTCTTCAGAGAAAAAACTAATCTACTCCATTTGGTAACAATTAGAAACATTAATATGACAGAAATGAGACTGCAAACCTGAACTTTTTTTTTTTTTTTTTTTCCATTGGAAGCCTGTAGAATGCTAGGAAAATATTTTTAAAATACAGTTTTCATTTTCAGCTTCCAGGAGTAACACTAATGTTAGTCGAATGGTCTGTGTCACTTTATATAAAGAAAATCTGATTTCTAAATTAGATTTCCAGCTTTCAGAGCTGTCTTGTTTTAAATTTTAAGCTAATTTAGGAGAATAGATACTGAAATAAAAATAAAACAATCAAATCTACAATAGTCTCCAATTAGTCTACAATAGACTTATACTTTAGTTTCCAGTTCACTGTTTTTGCATATTTTCAGGTTTTGACTCTCTTCATCCAGTCAGACTGAGAAAATTTCTCTAAATCTCAATTTTCTTCCAGAAATGGAAGAAATGTATGGTATCTAGTTCTAACTAGCCCCTTTAAAGTTTTTGAGGCTGAAAAACAACCTCTATTGTCAAATTGCCTAAAACCCAGAGATTGTAGACACCAAAATGAAAAACAATTTATTCTATATTTTTTCTCTGATTATATATGTATATATCTTCAGTTCAGACACTGATCTATCTGCCTTAACCTTTTTAAGCATTGTTAAACACATGATTTCTTTCAGATCACATACCCACTGAACGATGTGTTGTGTCACATTGAACCGTGTGTTATGACATAGATGACTCAACTCAACCATTTAAAACAACCATAATCAATTGCTTCACTAATAAGAAAACTGCAAGAAAGCCACTTCAGTTTAGCTGAATTTCTCTTTTAGTCAGAGGTTCTCCAGAAACCTAGTGCCACGAAAAAAGAAAGGAAGATAATCAGAATTACTATCCAGTATATATTTTGAAATAAATGTGTTTATTTTCTCCACAGAACTTGAATATTTAAAAAAAAAAAAAAAAAAAAAAAAGTGTAGAAGACAGTTCATAAAAAGAGTGACTGCTTCATTATCATCACTTTCAATAGTTTCACACTTGGATGGAAAGTATTGAGATAGATTATAGTTTAAGTGTACTTTTTCTCCTGAAAACTTAGAAGAAAAAAAATAAATCCTATGATTATAGAACAGGACAGAATGAAAAAAAAAATGAAAGTATACGCTGGAAAGCAAACACCTTACACAGACCCAAAAGTTGCCCTCACTTTACCCATCTTTAGTTTTTAGGTAATTGTGAGTAGATCCTTAGAGGAACAAAGACATAAATAATCCAGTCTCTGGAAATTTAGCTGATTGTGGCTGGGAGAATGATTTTTTCCTGGAGCCAGTAAGTAATATCAGAACAAATTATTGAGAGAGTGTGCCACCATCCCCAATCTTGCAAGCAAGACAGCGTAGTTCTCTGGAAGACCTGCTGTAGGTACAGAGAAATATGGGAAGCATGCTGGGATCTGCTCTGCAGGAAATCCACCAGGACAGTCAAAGCAGCCTCTTCTGAGTTTAATTCTGAGAAACTGCGAGTCACACTTTATTCCCCCCAGTCGACAATCCTTGTATCTCACAGTTAGAGACTTTTGTGTTATACTATCTCCATGGCAGAATAAAATTGAAAGTGTTGCATGACACGTACTAAACAGAATGTGTTAAGATGTCTGTCTTAGTTACCCAGAAAAAAAAAATCTGGAGTAACTCAAGAATTTGGCTCATTGATTTAAGACTTTACACTTACCAAAATGTAAGGCAAGTGTAACAGAAGAAGTATCAAAGTCACCCGGAGTTAATCTGTTTTAGGTAAACTGATACAATGTTGTTAAATCGTGTTTATAAAAACTCACAAAGGGCTTAAGAGAATCGGTAAAGAGAACTTAAAAACATGCACTGTGGTGGTTTTTTTTTTCTTTTTAATGAGTCACAAGAAGAGCTGTCCTTTCTAAATATTCTTTTCCTTCCAACTGCCTAGCCTGGTGCCTACTGACGTGATGCAGAGACTTGGCAGAGCATAAATATTTTTTAAAACTTACTCATTAACACCTTGGGCCCATCCATCAGCGTGATTGACATCAAGAGACAATGCAATTTTTTTTTTTTTTTTTAATAGGACACAACATGTACAAAAGGCTTTCTGTGGGCTAATGAGGCACACCTGACAGATGTGTGAGTCATCTGACACAATGGGTGGTATTCATGAACACTAGCACCTCAGCACAACATCCCTCCTTAGTTTTTGAATCCCCTTTTTCTTTAAAATAAAAGGAATTTATTATTTAACTGCGCAGGATTCAAAGCAAAGTGATTTATACGCTCCGTCCCCGAGATGCTACTAATAATGACGTTCATGACATTATCTGAAATTTTATTAGGAAAATAATAAGAACTTCCTGAACTGTGTCTAAGAGATAGACTTCGTGTGTTCCATGCCATGCACTTTACATTATTGCACCAAATGAATCCAGTAAAGACTAATTGACATGAGTGAGTAACACAGCAGGGCCATAAAGATAACTTGTCACCTTTTGCTCATCTGCTCAATGTTGTCTCTAAAGGGTAATAGGTTTTATTATATTCTCCTGCATTTCATGGAGATTCAGCAGGCAAATTATGCAAAAGTGAGAGAACCGCAGTGGGTTTTAAAGTCGTATTACCTTCACAAAAGAGGAAAACCGACAAAATGGCCAAAAGAAGGTATTTCCTGGTTGAAAAAAAAAGGTCTATTAAAATAGGCACTATGTCTCTGGAAGCTTTCAAAAATTTAACCTGTCTTTTAAGCGATCCGGCAGTCTTTTGCCAAATGTTTCAGAAGGTTGCTGTGCCTCTCTATAGTAACAAGAGTGACTGCATTCTGTGGCTTACCCTGTGAACTCAGCCTGATCCACATTCAATCCATCATGTGTGTCAAGCCCCATCATGTATTTTCTGTACTTTTTTTGGTGGTGCTTGGAGCTCTGCTTCATGAGTCTTACCCTGATCCAAACAGGGGCAAGTTTTCTTATGCTGTGTTTCTGAGAAGAAGCAATTACCTTCTGCAGAGGTCCCAAACCCATTTCCTCCTGTTGACCTGAGCTCTAGGCATGGCACAGTTCATTCTGCAGGACTGAACTCTCTTCTGCTGTGGGTGATGGAATCCTGAGTGGACAGGACATTTGGTTACCCAGAACACTTACTTGTATTTGAGGCAATTGAGGGTTGAGAATTAATAGCTTGTAGAAAAGACTGGAGACCAGATGACACTGCAAATTATTTAGCCATCATTCTTGCAAAACATTGTAGTGGGGTCTGGTGCCTGCTGTGTTCTCAGAAGGCTCTTCAAGTAGAACTGAAATACTGAGGAACTGTCTCATCCATCTGCAAAATCAGGCATCCCTGTTGGTGATATTACCCTCACAGGCCAAGAAGGCTATGGAAATCAGGGAAGATATTTGCTGTCACATAAAAATATTAGAGAAAACCAGTGTAAGTAGATTGCCAGAAAAAATGGTGTTTCATCTAGCACAGTTTTGAAGCAGTCAGAGCCAAAGGTGCTGAAGAACAGTAATACAGGCAGAAGTACAAAATTACTAAAGCAGCTGGGAAAGTGGCACACCACCTCAATGGTTACAGCATCCAAAGCTCCATCTTCCCTCTGGGTCTCTTTTCCCTTTCTAAGCTCATATGCCCAGGTGCAGGGCAATCCAGGCGTGGAACAAAGGGTGGCTGCCTAGACCTGTTAGGATTTCTCAGCTGTTGAATTTCTAGTTCAATGCCTATAATATTTTCAGGCTGTAATAGAATTTCAGGAATATTTTGGGGGGAAATTGTTTTGCAGAAGCCTTAGTACTTAATTTAGTAGTCAAGGAAGATACAACAAGATAAGAGGCAGATGAACTTTACCCCCAGAGGATCAGCATAGTGGTTCCTGCCAGGTCCCCCACTGAAGGCAGCACATGCATTTGGTTTTACAAAAATTAGGCCTTTGGACTTCAGACTTGCTTGTTGACATTATACAAAATTTTTGTACTTAATCCTATGTCATCCTCTACTGAAACAGTCTAGGTTTTGCTGTTCCCCCTTGCTTCCTGCCGTGGCAGAAGGTTTCTCTGCAGCAGTTCCTCCCAGAGTCACTGGGACTGACACTGGGTCTCCCACGCTTCTCTTCAGCATCTCAGGATTACGTTGTAGTTCTGTCTTTTTAGCCCTTATTTGCTGGACAGCTGGTCTCATTTAGATGCCTGCAATGGGATGGATACACAGTCCATAAGATATTTCTACTTCCTGGTGTTTCATAAATGTATGTGCAGGAGGTTTTGACAATCCTGGAAACTGTCCAAACAAATTAGAGGACGTTCTAAATTATGCAGATGATGCACCAAAATCTCACATAGAGCTAATCTGAACATTTAGGTTCCTTACTATATGAAAATGACACAGAAGAGGGTAAATGGTATCAGTCACAACCCACACTGGTGTTCCAGAGCCTGGTAGGTACTGGGGCTGATTCCATCACATGTGTGATGTTGGTCTTGTGTTTGTTTCCAAGGTCCAGTTCTTTTTTGATTGCATGAACTGTTCACATCCACTCCAAAAAAAAAAAAAAAAGGTTTTCAGAGCATTTTAAGAGAGAGCAAGGCCTGAAAGCTGAACATCCAAATTATTGAAGATAACATTTTTGACTTGTCCATAGCTCCTCCCAGCAAGATGTTACTGACCATGGGGCACTGCGCTGTGTGCTGGGAACGACAGTGGCACTGGGGTTAGGAGGATGGTGTTTCTCAGCTAACTTCAAATCACATTGACTACCCTTTTGTTAAAAGCTTCAGAAAGATGTGAGATAACTTTTTTTAGAGATTGATGTGTGAGAAAGAACAGAGTAAGAGGGATCAGCTGTGACTGAATTTGGTACAGTTAGAGGTGGAGAAGCTAGGGCTTGGACTTTTTAGCAGTGAAACCAGACCTTTAAAGCCTCATGTTGTTTTTGGCAGACATTCTTCTCCTCCCCATCTTATTTACACTCCCTGCTCACGTCGGCTTCTTTTTGCAGCGCGTTATTTGCAGAGCAGAGCTTCTTTTGCACTTCCTTCTGCCAGCTTCCAGATGATCATGAGCTACAGAACAGTCACCCAGAAACCTGTCACCACTGGAATGGTGCACCAGAATGGGGAACATGGAGTTGGACTGCAACCCTCTGCAACAGGCTGCGGAAGAGGCTGAGTCAGCCCCTTGCTCAAAAGGCCATTATAGCACTCAGTTGCTGATCTGCTTGCCATGTGTGATAGCACATTGCTGCTAAAATGGCATATTGGCCCTGATCCTGAAAAGCTTTCAGACATGTATGCATTCAGTGAGATAAAGAACTATAGAGACAAGCCTATGTTTTCTATAAGGACGTCACAGCGGTAAAAAAAGGAGAGGTGCAGTGATCTCAAAGTATTTTGTGGTATGAAAGTGTGAGCAAGAACAGCAAGGGACATGTATATGGTTTGCACACGCACTCACACACACACATGTATGCACACACATATGTGTATTGCAGCTCTGTCACTGAATGGCATTACCATGGGGACAATGAGACCCACAAATAGCAGAGTTAACAAATTTAGCTTGCTATTTTTGTGTCTTTCATTCCTGAACAGCCAGGGAGTAGATTGATATATCCTCAAATTTATCTTTGAAAATCATCTCCAAATAACTTGTCTGAGAAACTCATTTGACGGGGTTACCTACATGATCACCCCTTTTTTGATCCACTGGGGATGAGAGTTAGTTCTAGACTTTAAACTAGCAAGGCCAGTTCTTTAGCCCAACCTGTAGCAGTTTATGCTCTCAACTCCACAAAATTATTTAGCACTGAGGACACTGTGCAAAACTCTTAGAACTGTAAGAATTCTTATTCTGCGTCTGACTGAGAGTATGACGTTAAATTTCATACAATATCATATACTTCACACTGCTTAGTGTACAGCAACACATATGGAGCAAGATTGGGAACTTGAGACTCCCTGCAGCTCCACGAGCACACCAAGCACACTGTACTGCTCCTGCAGTCTTTGCTGTCAATGTGAACCAAGGATTTCTGTGATAGACTTACACAACTACAGCGTCTGAGCTACATAAATATAAATGAGTTACGTATCGGCACGTCTGTCTGTTGTGCATGTAGCTGTATTTTATAGAGAGATACATGTGTAGGTTAACTCATGAAAATATTTTCATTTTACCGGTTTAATAATCTTTTCCTTCATTGAATCCAGTGCATAGATACTAATGGTATGTTGCATGGTATGTCTGTCCGTGTGTTCAAAATAGTTCACTGAAAAAGAGGGAACTTTGAAAGTAGAAACAGGCTTGAGAAATACTATTTTTTTAGCTGATCAATCTGATTACTCTTAATTTTTGGTTGGAGTAACCAGTGTTTCCTGGTAAAGAGGCATCAAATGGGTTTTTACAGCATTAATGCTTAATCCCAGTTGATGCAGAATGTACTTTGCAGGCCATGTTTTATTTTCTGCAGTGCTGTGATTTTACAGCTGGTACCCTCCAGGCTGTCTGCCTTCCCACACTGAGTCCAGTTTGTCCATCTTCCTACATATTGGTGCATGCACAACACCCTGCTTGTTGTCTGGGGACTTTAACAATCTGTTTTAATCTGTTTCTCCAATAGTAGGTGCTCCTAGGGGTTAGTAATTTCAAATATGGCTGGGTTCTTTGCCTATAAAATGTGGTGGGAAGTTAGGAGTAATTTTTTTTTTCGTCCAGGTGAATTCTTCAATGCTTTATCAAAACATTCAGATTGTTGTATTTTAGAATTTCTTCAAAGGCAGACAACCTTTTTTTTCTTCTGACTGATGTTCAGTACACATAGCCATTGTGCAGAAAAAGAGCTGCTCTGGCACGTCACTGGTGGGTCCTGGTGCAGGTCAATAGTAGGCTGGTACCTCAAGAGGACTGGGAAACCTGTCAGCTTACCAGTGGCACTGTTAGCTCAGATAAACAGCTGCTTTTAGTATCATTATTATCATTATTCCCACTTTCCGTCAGGTGGAGGTTGAACGGTGTTTCTGGAAGAAACCAAAGCTCAGAGAACACTGGCAGTATGACATGCTGCTTGTTTGAATTTAATTCTTTTCCAGCAGCCAACAGTGTGGCTTATGATGCTGAGGACAAACCTGGAATCGTGTCCTCGCCTAACCGACCCTGTCTGCACCACCGGTGTTTGAACAAAATTGGTTTGCACCTCCTCTTCTACCAGGAACTCCATCCCCTGGGCTTGGGGGAGAAGGGCTGGAAGGGAAGAGAGGGATGGTTAAAGCCTCTGCTTTGTCCTGACACAGTTCCCTCCACAACAGGAACACACAACTTCTCAACTCACAGACTCCAAGGAAACCCGAGGTGACAAACCAAAGGCTGCACCTTGAAGTTACGTCACGTGGTGCATCCCAACATCCTTCAACCCACAAGTGAGGTGCATGACCGCGTTATCCTTATTCCAAAGCAACTACCTAAATATTCAAGTTGTGACTCTTCTCCTGCCAGGCTTTGCTGATCCATTTGCAAAATCATAAAGTGATTAATTGTTACTAATATTTAATTCTAATCTTGGCTACTTATTTTTATGCTTTAAAATAAAAAAAAGAGTGTTTTTTTTCCCCTAAACAGATATTTTTATTAGTGTTAAATAAAATTTAGTTTAAAAACTAAGACAGAAATTTCTTGATCAAAGTTACAATCATCGTTTCTAATTCAGAAATTGCTGGACTGTAGTATGCATCCCCTTTTGTCTAACATAGGAAAGATACACACGGAGCTCTGGTCCTGAGGAAGAGCAGGCAGTGCTGAATAGTAGCACCTTACCGACAGAGCAAAACGAAACCTTTTGACAACACAGACTGGTGTTTTCACATGTCTGTGTTTTACAACTGTTGGCTTCGCGTACATGAAACGAAAGATTTTGCATTTTCATACAGCGGAATATTAAAATACATCCATAAAATTACAACATAGGTAAAAATAAATTAAAAAAAAAAAAGAAAAAAAAAAAAAAAGAGGAATAAATTTCATCCGAACTGGAGGGACGTGGCGCTGTATAAGACCAGTGTCAGCATTTAAAGTTTCCAAGCGATTTGGCGCGGCGAAGCTCGTTCCAGGCGCGGCCCCGCTCCAGCCGGCCGCAATCCCAGCCCAGGCCACGAGATGGCGCCGCCGCTCCAGCACGGCGCCTCGGCCCGGGCAGCCCAGGTATGGACACGGCACGGCACGGCACGGCATGGCATGGGACAGGGCACGGCACGGGACAGGGCACGGCCCGGGACAGGGCATGGCACGGGACAGGGCACAGCACGGCATGGCATGGCATGGCATGGGACAGGGCACGGCATGGAACAGGGCATGGCATGGCACCGGGCACGGCACGGCACGGCACGGCACGGCATGGGACAGGGCACGGCACGGCATGGCATGGGACAGGGCACGGCCCGGGACAGGGCACGGCATGGCATGGCATGGCATGGGACAGGGCACGGCCCGGGACAGGGCACGGCATGGCATGGCATGGCATGGGACAGGGCACGGCATGGGACAGGGCACGGCATGGCATGGCATGGCACGGCACGGCATAGCATGGGACAGGGCATGGCACGGCACGGCACGGCCCGGCACAGCACGGCATGGCATGGCATGGCACGGCATAGCATGGGACAGGGCATGGCATGGCACCGGGCACGGCATGGCATGGCACGGCATGGCACGGCATAGCATGGGACAGGGCATGGCACGGCACGGCACGGCATAGCATGGCACCGGGCACGGCATGGCAAGGCACGGCACAGGGCACAGGGCACAGGGCACAGGGCACAGGGCACAGGACACAAGACACAGGGCACAGGGCACAGGGCACAGGGCACGGCACGGCACGGCACGGCACGGCACGGCATAGGGCATGGCACGGCATGGCTCGGCCGGCCGCCGGCAGCCCCAGGCACGGCACGGCACGGGACAGGGCACGGCACGGCACGGGGGTTTGTCCACAGCCCGGGGGTCTGCCCACAGCCCGAGGGTTTGGTTAGAGTCCGGGGGTTCGGTCACAGCCCGGCTCCTGCCCTGCCCAGGCCCGGCTCCCCGCGCCCCGTGGCGGCTGTAGCCAGCTCCAGCGAGCCCTGCCCGCCGGCTTCGCTCCGCAGGGACCGCCCTGACCGTGCCGACACCTCAGCGCCCTGCTGCCGGAGTGCCCGAGCCCGGAGTGCCCGAGCCCGGAGTGCCCCAGCCCGGAGTGCCCGAGCCCGGAGTGCCCGGAGTGCCCCAGCCCGGAGTGCCCGAGCCCGGAGTGCCCCAGCCCGGAGTGCCCGAGCCCGGAGTGCCCCGGAGTGCCCGAGCCCGGAGTGCCCGAGCCCGGAGTGCCCGAGCCCGGAGTGCCCGAGCCCGGAGTGCCCCAGCCCGGAGTGCCCGAGCCCGGAGTGCCCGGAGTGCCCCAGCCCGGAGTGCCCGAGCCCGGAGTGCCCGAGCCCGGAGTGCCCCAGCCCGGAGTGCCCCAGCCCGGAGTGCCCGAGCCCGGAGTGCCCGGAGTGCCCGAGCCCGGAGTGCCCGAGCCCGGAGTGCCCCAGCCCGGAGTGCCCGGAGTGCCCCAGCCCGGAGTGCCCCAGCCCGGAGTGCCCGAGCCCGGAGTGCCCGGAGTGCCCGAGCCCGGAGTGCCCGAGCCCGGAGTGCCCCAGCCCGGAGTGCCCGGAGTGCCCCATCCCGGAGTGCCCCAGCCCGGAGTGCCCGAGCCCGGAGTGCCCGGAGTGCCCGAGCCCGGAGTGCCCGGAGTGCCCGAGCCCGGAGTGCCCCAGCCCGGAGTGCCCCAGCCCGGAGTGCCCGGAGTGCCCGAGCCCGGAGTGCCCGGAGTGCCCGGAGTGCCCCAGCCCGGAGTGCCCGGAATGCCCCATCCCGGAGTGCCCGGAGTGCCCGAGCCCGGAGTGCCCGAGCCCGGAGTGCCCCATCCCGGAGTGCCCGGAGTGCCCGGAGTGCCCGAGCCCGGAGTGCCCGAGCCCGGAGTGCCCCAGCCCGGAGTGCCCGGAGTGCCCGAGCCCGGAGTGCCCGAGCCCGGAGTGCCCGGAGTGCCCCAGCCCGGAGTGCCCCAGCCCGGAGTGCCCGGAGTGCCCCAGCCCGGAGTGCCCCAGCCCGGAGTGCCCGAGCCCGGAGTGCCCGGAGTGCCCGAGCCCGGAGTGCCCCAGCCCGGAGTGCCCCAGCCCGGAGTGCCCCAGCCCGGAGTGCCCGGAGTGCCCGAGCCCGGAGTGCCCGGAGTGCCCGGAGTGCCCCAGCCCGGAGTGCCCGAGCCCGGAGTGCCCCAGCCCGGAGTGCCCCAGCCCGGAGTGCCCGGAATGCCCCATCCCGGAGTGCCCGGAGTGCCCGAGCCCGGAGTGCCCCATCCCGGAGTGCCCGGAGTGCCCGGAGTGCCCGAGCCCGGAGTGCCCCAGCCCGGAGTGCCCGGAGTGCCCGAGCCCGGAGTGCCCGAGCCCGGAGTGCCCCAGCCCGGAGTGCCCGGAATGCCCCAGCCCGGAGTGCCCCAGCCCGGAGTGCCCGAGCCCGGAGTGCCCGAGCCCGGAGTGTCCCAGCCCGGAGTGCCCGAGCCCGGAGTGCCCCAGCCCGGAGTGTCCCAGCCCGGAGTGCCCGGAGTGCCCGAGCCCGGAGTGCCCGGAGTGCCCCAGCCCGGAGTGCCCGAGCCCAGAGTGCCCGGAGTGCCCGAGCCCGGAGTGCCCGAGCCCGGAGTGCCCCAGCCCGGAGTGCCCCAGCCCGGAGTGTCCCAGCCCGGAGTGCCCGGAGTGCCCCAGCCCGGAGTGCCCGGAGTGCCCCAGCCCGGAGTGTCCCAGCCCGGAGTGCCCGAGCCCGGAGTGCCCCAGCCCGGAGTGCCCCAGCCCGGAGTGTCCCAGCCCGGAGTGCCCGAGCCCGGAGTGCCCCAGCCCGGAGTGCCCCAGCCCGGAGTGCCCGAGCCCGGAGTGCCCGGAGTGCCCCAGCCCGGAGTGCCCGGAGTGCCCCAGCCCGGAGTGTCCCAGCCCGGAGTGCCCGAGCCCGGAGTGCCCCAGCCCGGAGTGCCCCAGCCCGGAGTGCCCCATCCCGGAGTGCCCCAGCCCGGAATGCCCCAGCCCGGAGTGCCCCGAGTGCCCCAGGCTGCGGGACAGCGAGTCCTCGGCAGCTCCTGCCCGGCCCGGGGCTTTGCCCTCGGGGCAGCACACACCATCGCTGCCGGACACTGCCCCACGGAGAACAGCTCGGCCGCCGAGTTCAGTGCCAAAACCAGCACTCCGTGTCTGGAAATGAACCTGCCGGCCCCGCTTTCCCTCCTCGGGCACTGGCATCCCTCTGCCGTGTGTGCCGCAGCGCCCAGGACACAGCCCGGCGGCTGTTTGCCGTGTCGGCACAGTGTCTACACTACACCCGGAACACTTGCTGCTTTCACACTGTTAAAATGTTCAGTGATAGAGATAAGGCCAATGGACAAAACGACACGGAAATTATTAGCTTTATGCATTCGCCTTAGCGGTGGCTGTTGACTAATTGTGGTCCCTGAAAGTGAAGCTTTTGGAACATAAATTTAGTAATTTTATTTGGCAATTCCAGCTCTTTTAAAAAGGGCTGTGTGTACAGCCAAGCTGTTTACCCATCCTCTGGAAAGGGGGTGTGTGCTTATATAATGTTTCAGTACCTGAGTTCAGAGGGAGAAATGTCTCCATGAAAGTCAATTTACTGGTGTAAATGAAAGTCAAGCCAAGGATGGATGTAGAAAACCCCAATTTTTATTATAAAATCCCCTTCTCTTCCCTTTTACATCCAGATTCGGGATTTTTTTAGGAGATGTGGCTTTCCAAAATTAAGAGATTAAGGTCTGTGGAGCTGCTTGGCAAAGAAAACCATTGTTTTTTATCCGATGTGCCTTTCCAGTGAAAAGAATCAAGTGAAACCTGGATGAGACATTTTGTTCTTCTCTGGCTAAGCAGGCTGTATGAATTTTGAGAAACAATGCTTGAAAAAAGGCATTGCACTCACACAGATTACCTCTGATGTTGTTTTCCTCAGCTGTTCTAGAGGTATTTGAATCATGAATTATCCATCCTAATTAATTTCCTTTAGGGCCAAATAATTTATTCTGAATAAACATGCTTTTCCTGAATGTATATATATATATATGCCTACTCCTACATATCCCCGCATGTAGTTTTTACAATCTTCCTGGCAGAAGAGGCTAGAGAACTTCAGCAAACTTGTGTGAGTAGGAGGCATCAATTATTAGATGAAGAGATTGAGTTCAGAGTACAAGTAATTGTGTAGAAACATCCATTTTTATGAGAGTTTGATGACACACCGAGCCTGACTAGTGAAAAATATTTTCAAGTAATTTATTTTCTCTCTTTGCATGATAAACATTTATTTCAAGGCTCTGCTTATAGTGGGAAGTCTCTACTACCTTGGGTCCACCACTGATGAGTAGACAGACTGTTAGTTGTTGTTCAGCTGGCAACACAGTACAGGAGACTTGGTAGAGCTGGACTTATTTCACACATTTATAAAATTTTAATATTTGAATGTGCTTGTTTTTTATGAGTGCATGTGTATTATAGAAAACTCATGGAAGTGGGGAAAGGTTTTGGAAGGAAATCAGAACCATGCCACAGCAGGAAAAAGTATTTTTGTCACAAATATAATAATCTGTAATCTGTAATTGCTGGAACAAGAATTCCTGAATTCAGCAGTCACAAATTTTAAAGACTTGAGCTGTGCCCTGGCTTGTGGGATGGAGGCAAAATGATTCCCCAAGGAGTGGACAAGTAGTAATTTGCAGGGCTGTCAAGAAGCCTGCTTTCTGATGCCCCAGAGATGGGTTTATCAACAACAATCAGATCCCCATCAGGCTTGTGAAGAAGTGGTACCTGTCTATTGAGTTGATGGTAGAATGTGTATATGAAAAGCTTTTTGTTCAGATCCCGTATGTGCCCAGTCTTGGGCACTGCTGTTCAGATTCTTCTCTCTTCTCCTTCAGATTCTTTTGGGTGCCCTGGAGCAATGCAGGGAGCAGGGCTCCTAATACGGGGTGAGTGCATCAGAATAATGGCATGGGCTGAAACAGTATTGCACTAGGACCTTAGAATTCTCTGGGAAGGACAGGGACCTGTGGGGGGCAGGTTTTGGATTGACACACACTTCTGACCACTCAGAAAACGGAAGGCGACTTTTGGGAATACCCATGTAAGAACTGAAGCTGGGTTCAAGACTTCCTCTTTCCCCCCATGTCCGGCGAGCAGGTAACAGCAGGAGCTGGCTGAGGGGAGCCCGGCTCGGGCCCTGGCTGACCCCAGGGTGGCTGGGGATGGCCAGGACTCCAGAGCCACTGCCCCAGAGGAGCCGGGCTGCAGTAGGACAGGGTGTCCGGGGTCTGGAGCTGCAGATGGACAGGGTGTCCAGGGCTCTGGAGCTGCAGTCCAGCAGTGTCCCGGTTTGTGGAGCTGCAGATGGACAGGGTGTCCTGGTCTCTGGAGCTGCAGTTGGACAGGGTGTCCAGGGCTCTGGAGCTGCAGTCCAGCAGTGTCTGGGGCTCTGGAGCTGCAGTAGGACAGGGTGTCCGGGGCTCTGGAGCTGCAGTAGGACAGGGTGTCTGGGTCTCTGGAGCTGCAGTCCAGCAGTGTCCTGGTTTGTGGAGCTGCAGATGGACAGGGTGTCCAGGGCTCTGGAGCTGCAGATGGACAGGGTGTCCAGGGCTCTGGAGCTGCAGTCCAGCAGTGTCCGGGGCTCTGGAGCTGCAGTCCAGCAGTGTCCCGGTTTGTGGAGCTGCAGATGGACAGGGTGTCCGGGGCTCTGGAGCTGCAGTCCAGCAGTGTCCAGGGCTCTGGAGCTGCAGTCCAGCAGTGTCCTGGTTTGTGGAGCTGCAGATGGACAGGGTGTCCAGGGCTCTGGAGCTGCAGTCCAGCAGTGTCCGGGGCTCTGGAGCTGCAGATGGACAGGGTGTCCAGGGCTCTGGAGCTGCAGTTGGACAGGGTGTCCAGGGCTCTGGAGCTGCAGTCTGGCAGTGTCTGGGGCTCTGGAGCTGCAGTCTGGCAGGGTGTCCTGGTCTTCAGAGCCTCCAGAGGAGGCCAGGCTGTAGTCCAGCAGGGCAGGCTGTGTGTCTGGGGCCATGGTGGGGATCAGGGCTGGTTGTGGCAGAACCATGCCCAGCCCCTGGCTGCTGGCACCCCTGGCCTGGGAGAGGATGGGATCTGTCCCCAACCCTACACTGGGCCCTGCAGAGCAGCTGCAAGCAGCTCACACCATCAGACAGTGGTGTGGAAGAGAAGGCACCCACCAGCCCCACTGCCATGGCTTTGGAACCTCTGTAGCTGCTGCAGCAGAGATCACCTGGCCACTGCCAGCCTGGGCAAGCTTTAAATTATTCCTGACACATATTGAGACTTTAACCCTTCTCAGAGATGAGAGAAAAGGCCAAATTGGAGACGTGTAAAGGGACAATATGGAGATGTCAAAGTCAGTAAAGGAAGAGTGACTTTTAATTGGTGGAGATGATGAGTTGCCTTGATTCTAGGCTGAAAAGCTCCTATGGATTTTGGTCACAGAATAATCTTTTAAATGGTAGACAATATAAATTGGGGAGGTGATTTGTGGATTTGAGCAAAGGTATCTGTGATGAACTGAATGAATGTTGAATTAGCAGCTGGGATTTTTGTGACTCCCGTGAAAGATTGAACAGAGAGAGATGAGAAGAAGCCTTCTACCAGTGAAGAAGTGAGAAGACATCTCATTCAACTCTGTTCCTTGAGTTGAAAAAAAATCCTTTGTTGTTTGAAACAGCTCATTTTCAAAAGGTACCACCCCAATCTGTGAATCTGCAACCCATATGTAGGCAGGGGAAAGGCTACATGAAATGGGAAGTTGCACACATGCAGATTCTCCTGGGCGGGCTCCTTTTGGGTGAGTTGGAAGCCACAAGCAGAACTGTCTCTTGTGGAAAGTTACCAAACAACAGGAGAGATTCTCTCTCTCAAAGACTGAATGAAAGACTGTTCTATAACTGGTGCTGACCTGGAATTCTGAGTTTTGCCTCTTTACATTGTTGGTAGAAAATGAACAGTTTGTAGTGGGAGAAAGGGTTGGTTTTAGAAATTAATTTGTGTTTTCTTTCTTTTTTTATTTTCTTCCATTAGTGTATGTTAATAAAATCACTTTGTTTTTTACTTTTGAGCCTGCTTTTGACTTTTTCTCCCAAAATCCTATCTCCCAGTTAGCAAACAAATCCGGCAAATGTAAAACCACTGCACAAATGGTGCCAAAACCCGGGATAAGCAAACCTAAACCATAACAAATGGTCACCTGTCCTGCCTCAGGCCCTGCAGGAGCTGAGGCTGGATGGCCTCTCCCTACATCCCTTTGGATGCTCTGGCAGGTTCCATGACGGAGCCAGTTCCCTGCTGCTTTCACCACAAGCAGCCTTCAGCCTTGTCTGCAAGAGCAGGTGATGAGCTGTGCTGCCCCTGTCACATCATTCCCCTGTGTGACCCTGGCTTGGTCTAACACCAGGCTGTGCCTGCCAGGGACAGAGGGGAGAGGGCTCAGGTCACCCACCCAGTGCTGCCCTCCACTAAAATCTGTGCTGGGACTGCTGGAAGGAGATTGTGTGAGGTTGTCCCTACTGCTGGGAAGGGCCTCCCCTCTCTGGGACTAAGGACTAAATGAACTGGGAGCATTTCATTTCATGCATCTGTTGGAGAATGCCTGTTGCATGCCAGCAGTGGAGGTCTTACCCAAACCCAGAAGAAGTTTAACCATCAGCCTAGTCACCTAGTGAGAAACTTAATCTGCTGTTAATATTATTTCAGGCTTCAAGAGTGAAGATCAAGCCTTTGTGTTATAACTGAAATTATATTTATTCAATCACTGGTTTTCTTAGAGTTAATGTAAAAATCACTATTCAGTAAAGAAGACTTTTCTGGGTTTCTACTTAACTACTAATCTTAAGCAGCACTTCAATATCTGACAGGGGGAGTGTTTGATGTTAATTATGTTTTGATGTAACATAATCATGTAAAATTTGCTTTTATGCACAGTCTCTGATGTGAGTTTATGTTTTTGAAATATGAACCTAAGCAAGGAAAAAAAATAAACCTCTGCAGTCTTCAGAGTTATAATCTGATTGTCATAGAACAAAGTACCTTGTCATTTCCCACTACCTGGCTCTTCCCTACAACTCTACCTCTGCAGCATTTACTTTGTTATACTTGATTGAGTATATTACTCCAAAGTGTTATTTATCCAGCCTAATATTTGTTCTAAGAAGAAAAGGTAAATATTATGGGCTAAACTCCATTTTAGATTCTTATAAACATAGCTCTCAGAAATGTAAGCCTGAACTCAAACACTTGTGGCATTAGTGGCCTCTGAAGCAAAGCAGAAATGGTTTCTGGATCCAGCATGAGGAGTAAAGTTGGGCTTCTATCCTTTGAGTTTCTATCCCTACTAAGCTACCACTTAACACATCCAGATCTGGAGGAATCGCAGCAAACTGAATTTGCTCCCTCAGCTGGAATGGTTTTGGCACATGTATCTGAAGATGTGTTTAGCCATGAGGGAGCTAACCAACGGTTGAGATGATGCACATCTGTCAGTGAAATCAAAGATCCCAAGGCTAAATGCAGCACTCAGAGGCAACACGTAGGCCCATGAATTTTATGCAAGACAGTGTCTAGACACCGATAAGCTGTTCTCTTGCATCCACATGCCATAAAACTGTACATAATTGTTCTCATTTTAGTAACAGCTTTCAGAAAATTACTGCTAGGAATATGGAAGAAACGTTTTATGCCGGTGACCTTAAAATTGTACTACAGAGATCTAATTGTGTTTTCCAGTCATTTATGCCATGGAAGTAAAGAGTATCTATTTTAAGATAAATGAAGGCATTATACAGGAAAAAAGACACTTTTCCTTATAAGAAAAAGAGTTGGTTTGCAAAAACCGTGGACAGTTTTGTAAATGCAATTATTTTGTAAATACAGTGCAGGTCCTAGTGCTTGTTTTTATAATGTTGTTACTCTTTGTGTATTGTCTGGCTTCAAATGTATTAACAGGAAAACACAGGAGAAAAAAGAACTATCTGCATGTGCCTGTATATGTGCCATTCAGCCAGTACATGCATAATTTCTTTCCGATGACATGGTTTAATTTTGAAAATTGCAAAATATTACAGAGAAATTACAGGCATCTCATTTCTGGCTTATCCATTCCTAAACAATTTTTTTTTCTGGCACAGATGGTAACATCATAACTTCAGATCTCATTGCCATCCATTGCTGTGGCTGTTCCTGGGTGTGGGAAGAGGTGATGATAAGCTAAGACAAAACTTGCTGTTCACAACATCTTGAAACTTTGTGTTTATTGATGATAAAAATGGCTTTCAAATAAACTGAAGATTTTAATGGGAAATTGCCTGTCTCTGTCAAGGTTTATTTTTTTTCTATTAAGTCAACTGTACATGCAATCATATAACTGATGTTTCCAGTGCTATGTATTTCTTTTGTTTTCATGCTTATGCACATTAAGGATATGAGAAAGTCATAAATGCAAGACAGAAGACATAACTTGGGAGAATCTGTAAACAGCAACATTCTTTGAAAGCACAGATCATCTGCATTCTTAGATTCTATTGTTGCATTTCAGCCTTCCCATGCAATTATTTATTTTTCTATGACATTTTCAATGGGTTTTGAGTCTACAGGAAACACGCTGGTATCATTCTCCACTCTGCTACTAAAAGGATCGTTGTGTTTCAGCCCATTGACAATGTATTCCTTGCCTTAGTCACTGAGCTTATTTTAGGAAAGAACACACGAAAATTGTGTATTTCTCATGCTCCCAAAATTAAGTGGCTTTAGGCAGAGTTTTGCTACTTCTGCTTTTTAGTTTGACTTTGACTTGGATACGGATCATTTATGTTGCAGAAGCTGAAAACACAAAGGAAGACCAAAAGGGCTTACAAGTGGAATAAATCAGAAATCCAAATGTTGGAACTCGTGTCAAACCTCACATGTTGTGATTATTTTTATTTTAACTGTTCTCTCTCACTTGAGGTATTTGCTTTTCATTTCTCAAATTGCACTGGCCCTTCAGTGACTTTGCAGAATCCTTCCCTGCCACCTTGACTAGGAAATTAGTTTGGTGGCTGTTTACATTGATGCATTTGTAAGGTAAATCTATGGTCTATGTTCCCATTTATCTCACGTTGAAATGAGAAGAATTCTGAAAGATCTTGTATCTTGGAACATCAGGAATGTCAGCTAATACCTTTCCATGTGCTTTTGTAGTAGTGCAGAATTGTCCAGATTGGAGCATTTGAAAGTCAGAAACAACTTTGGTATGTTCACTTTCAATTTTTGTGTGAATTCAATAGCCTAAAAACTCTGGCCATTCAACTGAGCATTTAAGCATGTGACAGAGTTAAAGGAATTTGTGGTCAGTGCATCTAATTCATGGTCCTTAAACTGCTATTTTCCAAAGCTTTTGTCAACTCTTTCTGCCTAAAAGTATGAAGCTCTAAAAGGCTTGCTGTGATCAGTATTTCCATAGAGTCTAAAGAATGATAGGAGTAAACCAGTGATTTTCCACATTGGTTAACCATTTGATTGTTTGATGGTGTTTTTCACAGATATTCTTCCTTTTGCTTCTTTACATGTGTTCTGGTTTGGGTGACTTAGTGACTTCAGTTCACTGTTTTTGCCAGCCTTCTCCTCTGAGATGTCCTCACAGAATCATAGAATGGTTTGCTTTGGAAGGGACATTAAATATCATCTGCCCACCCTGCTGTGATGTGCAATTCCTTTCCGAGTCTGTTCTGCTAGTGGGATCGTGTCCAGCTGCCAATTACTCTTATGTGGCAGCTGCTTTTTGAATTATCAGATTTTCTGTGTGCCCAAATGAGAGCCATTCTAGGTGGGGTTTGGTAGGTCAATGTGTGAGTGGTGTGGAATCCTTAACTTTTCTGGAGGTGAAGTCCATGTTACCTGAGTAGCAGCTTCTGCTTTCAAATCCACGGCGTGTGTATCCATAGAATTTCTCTGCTCTTCGCAGTGGGAATTCTGATGACTCTTTTTAGGCTTTAGAACCACATCACCTCTAGACACAAGACATATCTGTCTCTCAAAGTCCCACTAATATGCACTCCTGTTGGTTCTGTGCCAGATTTGTCAGCAGTCTGGCTTTGATTTAGGCAAGTCAAGTCTCAGGGGATTGCCATGCATGTGTCCTGAAGTGCAGCAGTGCTCTTCTACAGGCAAGACTCAAGGTCTGTCTATCAAAGTAGATCCTTTTTTGGGCTTTTTTTTTGGAGCACAGCTAAGAGATCTGTGAGATACGTCTCACTGCAGATATGAGACAACTGTGGCTGTCCCTGCAGCATGCTCAGAGTGGAGCACTGCTGTGCATGTTAAAGCCCTGGAACTCTGCAGGACAGAATGCTGCTGATAAACTTCGTGGGTATATTCTGAGAAAGATTATGATACCAATGTAATGGAGTCATTAATCTTTAGAATGCCGTTTTCTGAAAAGTAAGTTTAGGGCTCCTGTGGTATGTGGAACTCCTAAATTGGCAGTTTTTTTGGCTGGAGAAAAAGCCTCTGAACCTGCTTCATTCTGTAATTTATTAAATACAGTACTTTGCAGTAGCTTGGAAACTTACCTCAAACCATCATTTCGAAGAGTAAGAAGATGTGCTTATGTGGCTGATATTCACATAAGCTGAATATTCACATGAGCTGGTAATATTCTGACAAATGGCTGGCTTTTTTCCCCCTTGACTTACTATTTATTAAAACCAGACCTTAATGCCCAGATTCAGTGTTGATAAACTTCCCAATATAAGGAGTTTTTAAAAGCCAAAGCTTTTAATAGTCAAAATACCTGCAATTTTATAATTAAGGGAATTTGAGAGGTTTTAATTAAAAAATTATTTAATTAGAATAAACAAAGGTTTAGAAGAGAAAAATATATCCAACTCAAGTGTAATAATTTTGCCTAGAGAATACTTTTTATGTGTATAGATAATTGCTCATGCAGACATTGAGATTTTCATTGTCATTGTGTTCAAGGGAGTGATATTTTTTGAATACCCCAAAAGTTGGTAGGGCTTCTATCTCTGCTACTTATCTCTACAAATATCTCTAGAAATATGTCTACTCAGTGACTTCCAACATTAATAAATTTCAGACTGATGCTCTTGGCTGATAAAAGTTCTCAGCTCATTACTAAACTCATTTTGCTTGCTTTCTGAAGATTTCAGACTGAGGTACAACTTGGCTTAAGAGCACTGACCTTTCCATAACTTTGATTTATCATCTATCTTTGAAATTCTTACCGAAGTGATGGCCTTGAGCATCTTGCAGCACTCTTGGGCTGGCTCATGACTTAAGTCCTCTATGTTTTCTTTTTCTGGATGGTGCTGGCTGCCCTTGTTTAGCATGAATTTTCTGTTAGAACTCTGGAAAGTTTTTGATACACTGATAAACAAAGGATATGCAACATTACCCCTTTCTGCTTGCTTGAGACTGTCTGTCTTCTATCCAAATGCTTGTCCTCTTCATTTCATTTTCCCTGAACAGATTTTATGTTGATTTGGTCTCCCATTTTTCCTTATGGAGAACTTCTGAGGAAAACGTCATTGGTTTTAGTTTACATGATTAAAGCTCTCAGGTAGTTTTCCCCTCACATGTTATTTCTGAAACAAGCTTTAATAAGAAAATAAGAGACGTCTTCTTGCATCTGAGAATGTCATGTAGGAAAAATAGAAATGAACCTGTGATCAGCATCCAGCTCAAGCTCCCAGTGCTCAGTGTGGGAGCTGTTGCTCTTACACATATTGTGCTGCTGCAGAAGTGGGAGGAGATGAAACTTCTGCCATCCCTATGGCATCACTCGGCAAGGTGTAAATGAAATATGAAAGAAAAACTCCCAGCCCACTCAATGCACAGACAAAAAGGTAGTGTTTTGTATTTGCTGCTGTGATTTGCTGTTTGTTGTAGTATTAGCCTTACACAGTGCCAGAATGCTCCTTAAGATTTACAATCTCAGGTCAAAAGGGAAATGATTCCTTGTTAGGTCTCCTTCTTCTTCTTTCTTTCCACCAACATGCTGCTGCATGTCAGAGCTGGTTTTGCACAGCAGAGCAGGAGTGAGGTGAAAACACTGACAGGAGTATCCTGTTCTGAGAGAAAGAAATTGTGTGTCAGTAGGCAGCTTGCAATGGACTTCAGGGTAAAAATGATAAAAAAATGGACACTGAATGCAGCTTCAGCTTCAGAAATGTTTGCTGACTTCATTTTATTGAGTTGCAGCTCATCTGGGTGATTTGGAGGGAAGGAGCCATAGGTGGTAATGCATCCACGCTGTGTTTAAATTCATTAGCTCTCAGGAGCCTGTGTTGCTAGGTAGCTCATTTGGTGTGTGACAGCAGTCTTTGGATGCAAATGGTTTTCAGCCCAGTTTTTCCTCTAAGTCTTGCCTTTAGCTTAACAAATCACTACCTAGATCTTTGTGGTATCCTGCTCACTATTTTTAAGCCATAAACCAGTCTCCTGGCAGCCCCCTTTTTATTTGGGCAGAAATGTTCAGTGGTTGGGTCATCTGAATTAGCTCCTAAGCTGGTGTAAATAATGCAGCTTCACTGATGTCAATAATAATATCAGGCCAGTTTACACTAGCTGAAATTCTGTCCTTCAGGTGCAAGTCAGCACCTAATCTCCACGACATTCACACAGAGGCATGTATTTCCCTCTGGTTTTCTAATCCCTGTGTGTCCTTTGTAGAACTCTGCGATTCGTGCTGGAAACAGTGCTGAGAAGTGGGATGGAGTGACGTGAGTATTGGTTTAAAATGCTGGACATCTGAAACCCTGCCTTGTTCTGACTGAGATCCCTGTGACAGCACAATTTTTTCACTCCTTGTGCCTACACCCATCCCATCGTTCTGCCAGTCTTAGAGCAGTGTGGGGCTAAAGCCAGCAAAGGTTGAGATGACGGTTCCTCTGCACTAACAGAGGCTGCAGTGAAATAGAAAAACTCTCAGAGATCAGTGGACAACATCTCAGAAAGGCTCACTGCGGTCACAGAGACACATCCAGTAATGCTCCTGTGAACAAATCGAAATGCAGCAGCCTGCAAACTGCTCTCCTGCTGCACTGCTGTGTGAAGGAGGCTTCTGTGAGGCTGGACTTGTGAGCACAGTGGGTCTCCTCTGGCTGCAGTGAGCAGAGACAGCAGGGATCTGTACCATGGTCTCCCCACAGGGCTGCACAGGAGGAGAGGGAGCTGCAGGACACACGTATTTGGGCTGATTCAGCCTGTAGATGTAAGAACTCTGGAAAGACAGGATAAAGTCTAGCAGGAGGGGTTTATATAAAAGCTATTCTGGCTAAAGTAGGGAGCATAATTATGATAAATTACATCTTGATCCATCCTGCAACTCTTGGCAGTGATAACATGTTCATGGGGAAGGCTTTGTGGTAAGAAATCCAACCAGCAAGATTCAAAGAGAACAGATGTCTTTGTAAAGGCTTGAAGGCAACTGGGTCATGGAAACATGCTACAGGCTGTGTCCACATGTGGAGAAAACCATGATGGTGCTCATTTAACACTTGTATTACATCTTGAGAAGGCCAAAGAGCCCTTCAGTGCAAGAAGTGAATGTCACCTACACTAAAAAAAAACAAAACTGCAACACAACTGGATGAACAGAAAATTTGAAAGGCCATTTGAAAACAGGGCTGCAGAGGTCTTGGTCTGGATGGTGGAGCTCTACATCTTCCATAAAGCAATTTAATACTTAATTTGTGGTGTGATTGTTGTAGACAGAATTTTCTGGTTTTGCCCTTTAATGAATTCTAAGTAAAAGAAAACTTCCTTCTTATTACAAATGGAGAAGGGAGTGGAATCAGACCTTGCACTGCTGCAGCTGAAAGTCAGACAGAGGAACAGAGCATTAGATGGGTTAATAGAATCTCAGCCTAATCAGATAATAGACACCACAATATAAATTGCTTTTCTCTAGAATAAACTGTGCAACCGTGTTTTAAATACATTGCATATGGGATCAGGGAAAGGCAGCACTTATTATTCTGTCTGTATATTGATCATAAAGGTGTTGCTGTATGGTAATATTGCTAGAATATACAAATGTTGGTCAGATGTACATTTTAAAAAAAGGCCATGTTGCTCTTCTAAACAAATTCCAAAATTATAAATTATATACATAAAGAGGAGTCCTTAATGATCTTACTTACTTTTAGATTGTAAATGCATGTTTACAAACCAAGGACATATACATTCATTCACTTAATTTATGTCTGGCTACATTATTTTAGAATTGCATGTGATATTATTACAGACAATTGAATTCAAGGTATTCATTTCAGTTTCTAATGAAAACCAGCATTCTGACCTTATTCTAGAGAAAAAGGATGGATAAGAAACAGAAGCTGTTCGAAACAGCTGAATTTTGTAATATATGTTGTTGCTGTTGTTAGATTTATTTATATTTTTTCTATACTTTGAATTTTTTTCTATACTTTTTGTCTATTTTTTCTTTATTTCCTAAAAAAAAAAATATGACAGGTGGTGAAAAGCAAACCATAACACAGAAGATTTGGGATCATTTAAGTGAACTATCAGGTAGAAAATGCAATTTAATGTAGAAAAATGTTAAACAATTCAACTGGGAGGAAGGAATCCGTGTAAGGGATCTGTACTAAATATGCAGTCATCCAGCATACTGATGAGGAAAGAGATGGAATAGCTACAGAGGAATGACTGCAAACATGAATTCCAGTGCACTGTAGCATTAAGAATTTTGAACAATATATTAGGGAAGAGAAGGCAACAGAGCTATCACAGAAGCTGGATTGAAATTTCATTCAAAACAGGATTTCAGCTCCTTGCATCTTTTCCTCCGTGGCTGAAAAACAAGGAAAATAATTGCTCAAAGCAAATTTTCATATCAGTGAAATATTTCCTGTAACACTTGCGTGAAATGTTTCTGGTGTTTTTTTTTTTTTTTTTTTCCAGAGTCTACTCTCTCAAAAGGTACTGCTCTAGATAGAAAAAAACCCCAACCAAACCAGAAATTGCAGCTATACAGATGCACACATCACTTACAGATGGAGGAGTACTGATGCTGCCTTTGGCTTATGCTCCTGTTAAACTGAAAGCAATGCAGAATACAGCATCTAGTGCTGCCTTACATCTAAAGTGCCGGAATGGTCAAGAAATCATCTCTGATTTTCGGTTCTCTCAGGCTGTTTTCTGCCCAGCAGCCTCTTTATGGGCTCACAGGTAACCAGGAAAGCATGCTGGGTTGTAGGGGTGCTGAGTTATGCTCTTGGGTGTGTAGGAGTGATGTGTTAGTCCCATTAGCTCTTTCCACATTCCTGCTTTCATTGCCAGTGCTGCAGAACATGGTCAAGTGTGCAGGTATCCATTTGCTTCGCTTCCTTAAATTCTCATAATGCAAACCACTTTGGTTCATGTTGCTGCATCACCTATACCTGTGTGTCTCCAAAATTCTGGTTTCAATCCTTTTGAGCTGTCTCAGGGCGTTTTTCTCTTGGGCTGGAGGACTGAAGGGGCAGCATTAGCACGGGGCAGCCTCTGTCAGTGCCCTGTGTGCAGCCCCTCTGGGAGATGGGTGACATGGGGTGTGTCTGTGCCAGCTCCTCTTGGTCTCAGGGCAGTGTTTTAGCTTTATATCATTGACACGGGCAGTTGAACTGGGCAGGGAGTGGGCAGCCTTCCTGACAGCCCTGCAACAGGGACAGGGTGCCCAAAAGAGAGGTGAGCTGGAGCAGGGATGTGTTACGCAGAGGCGTGATGTCATGGGTGTTGTAATGCATCACTGCACAAGAGCAGGAGGTTACCTGGCAGCTGTGGTGGAATGTATTTTGTCAAAACAATTTACACAACAGCATTCTTTTGCCATTCAGAAGGATCCCATTTTGGCAGAGTTTTATGATGTGGCTCGTGTGTGTATCAGAATCCCTATACCTTTAATCTCTGTACTCTTGTACCACTGCCATTTAGTCTTTGAAATGGCAGAAATTTGCATCAAATGGATGCTACATGCATCACATCAGCATCCTGCACGGCCAGATTGCAGCAGATGACCACATAGCCTGGCTTTATTTTCAAATACATGCTTATTTATGCAAATATATGCTTATGAAGAACAGGGAGAAGAAAAAAAAATATTATCTGCTTTAAAATCACTGCAGAGATCCTCACTCAATATCCTCTGCCTGACTTCGTGTAGAGGCCAGAGACCAGCAGATGGCAATCTCCTCCTGTCTCAGGAAGAGGAGTGTTTTACTGCGGGGCCCTTGAATGCATCTTCCCATTGCTTATTGCAGTTTACTTGAAGGGCAAAAAGACCTGGAAAACGTAGGCAGCCTTTGTTAGGCACAGAATGTCATAATATGGCAAAGCAAAATGAATTTCTGCTTTATGCAAATCCTAGCTGCTGGTATCTGAGGAAGAAAAAGCGAGCTAACCTAATAGAATGAATTTGTATTCATCTTTTTCGTTTTGAAATACAGGACACAGGGCTATTTTACAGCATCATGCTATGCCTCCTGTGTGCTGCTAATCTTTTAATGCACCCTTTAGAAAAAAAAGAAAATTGTTGATTTCCCTGAAATTCTACATTTCCCTTTTTCCCCCCAGTGTTTAAAATGGGAAGAAATAAAATGATCTTCAGCTGACTTAAAAAGGAGTTAAGGAACAAAAGAAAAGCATTTTTCTTCCCATAGTGACAAATTTGCCATGCTAGAGTAAAGTGTCCAAGCAGCAGTGTGAGAGTCTATTTTAGCATTTGAATTGGAAAATGGATGGTATTACAGGTATTGCTGTGTAATTTTTATACACTTTTTTTATTGTAGAAGAGAAGATTAATGCTGCTAATTTCAGTCATGTGAAACTCTGAGCTGATAAGGGAATGGGATTTTTTTAAAAAGCAAATATTAGTAGCAGAAAAAGGACTATTCCTATCTTGTGTTGGAAATAATTTTGTCAGCAATCTCCCCATATTGCTTTAAATGAATCTGCATTATTTAATGAAGTATCACACTGCAAACATTTGATCATCCATAACATAATGATGGAAAGATGGAAAAGAAGACTAAATTAACATTCTGGATATTCTGACACTGGTCATAATATAGTGGGAACGTAGGATTTTCTGTACTATCCTTAAATGTAATTCTTGAATTTCTGCAGTAGGTTACAGTCATGAGGTACCATATTTGTCACATATTACTACTTAGCTCAGTGGCACGGGCACCTCTTTGTGATGTTAATAAGAGAGCAAAAGTCAATGCAGCTTGTATCAGTGTCTTGTCCTGTAGGACGAGATGGAGGGGGAAGAACAATGTCAATTATGCAAAAACTGGAAGGAAACCAATGCTCCCCCTTGGAGCAGGAGGTGTGAAGGAATTGTGATCATGCACAGCAAGAGAGCTGAGGGCAGCTGCCTCAAAGTGAGAGCTACAGCCAAGGCTGATTCTTGCCCTTTACTTCACTGGAAGGATTTTCATCTGGTTATGTAGATACAGTATGATCTGTAAAAGGTTATGGGAAACATGGGCTATACCCAGACACTCCGCCATGTACAGCTTACTGCTGCCTTTTACAGCTTTTCTTTGTGTAAGGAAACCAAATGGGGAGTGTAGGTGAATCTGCAGACGGCTGGGACAAGGAATTCTGCCAACCTGTATATTCTAGAACATGTGGGTTTATTGCAGAGCCGTGGGTAAAAGGGGTAAAAAGCCTTCAGCCCCCAGCCTGGGCTGGAGGGGAGTCCCAAAGAGAGAGGGAGAGAGAACAGCAGGGGGAGAGCTGAGAGAGAGCAAAGGGCAGGGGAGAGAGCAGGAGAGTGAGAGCAGGGGGAAGAGGAAGGGGAAGAGTAAGAGCTAAGAGGAGAGGTAAGAGTAAGAGTTAAGAGAGTTACGAGAGCGAGGTCCTTGTTACAATCCATTCTATCTCCTTTTGTGATGAATATTCTAATTTACAGTGACCAACCAACACAAGACACAAAATCCTATAGAATGTACACACAGCCTGTAAGAACTACTATATCACCACACTGTGTTATATTTTAAACTCTAAAAACTACTCTTTAGACTTTTCTGTTTTGCTGCATTGACCTTTGGGTCCCTCAGCCAGCAGAAAGGGATTTTTTGTAGGGATTCTCCTTCAGCCAGACCATTGTTTTCAGGTTCTATAGTAACTAAGACTCAGTATCCTACAACTCAAAGTCAGCTTTCATTTTTATTTCGATTATAGGGTTCATATTTTCAGAATTTTTGCTAAGCAATTATATTTATAAGGTTTCTCTGACTCATCTTCCCCAACAGGGGAGGAATCCCAAACGCTCGTAGCAGCATTGTGTTTTGGGCAAAAGGTACACTGAAGGACATGCCATAACAGAAGAAAGAATCTTATATTAAGATGGATGCAAAGAAAAGAAATAGGCTGGTTCAGTGGGTAGAAGGGATTGATTGATGAGGAAAAATTGTAAACCCTTAAATTTTCTAAATGATACGTGATACAAGTGGTTGAGTGCATGCAAATATAGTTCTGAAAATACGGGCTCATTAGCACAAAAAATATTGCTGGAATTATTTTTCATGATAAAAAGGAACATCTCTTGTGATTATATTAAATAGGGAAACAGAAATTAAAATTGCCTTTTATGTAAAAGCTTTTATTGTATAAGCCATCTTCTAAAGGAAAATAATACACCTCCACTGCTTGAAACAGCTAAAATGTTCCTTGTATAATATAAGATGGGAATATATAAGCATTTTCCACCTCCATCTTGTGTGCTTAAAAGACAAAAAAAAAGTGTTACTTGCAAGTTCTTCTCATCCAGAATGAATGGAATGTTTATTTACACTATGGTGGTGGAACAAGAAAATTAATTTCAATTCCTACAGTCAAAATGTGTCACCATACCTACACCTGGGACCCCGGTCACACATGTCCTCTGGGGAGGACAGAGATGTCTTCCTAAAGGTGATTAAAGGTGCACAAGGAAAGCAGCAGCTAGGCTTCATTTAAAGGTTCTCAATCACTCTTTAGAAGGACCAGGGGTTTTTATTTCCCTACTGTTTATATGGGGAACCTACACTCCTTTGAAGCCTACTCTAGAGTCTTAAAATTCATGGATATCTGAATATATGTGTGTGTTCTGAAGCATTTGGCTGCTTTTCCAGAGACAGACATATACTTCTGTTTTATTCAAAATCAGTAAACAGGGCTACAATTCAAAATTCTCTTCTTCTTCAGCATTTGGGGTGATTTTAGACCATGCTGCGTTCATGGTGATGACTACAGACAACACAAAGACTACAAGGAAAAAAAAGTTGGCTTATTTTTTTCAACAACTGTGAATTCTTTTAAAGCTGTGATTTATGGTGTTTTTTTTTTTTTTTTTTTTTTTTTTTTTTTTTTTTTTTTTTTTTTTTTTATCCTAAGCAGGGACTGAGAAATCAGAGGCTACCATACTGGTTTTAGGGCTGACATTGGACTGTAACTGCTACGTGGGTTTTCATCAGCCTTATTCAAAGATCTGAATGCTACTTAAAATGAAGCTTCTCATTTCTGACCAAGAGCTAGGGATGGCACTGCAGGTCTTTCTGGTACCCTAATCACTTTTGGATTGCAGGTCCCAGTGATGAAAGTTTGCCCAGCAGGATTAAACTAGTCCAAGGATTGTTTCATTCCATTGTTTCATTCTGTTACCAGGGGGCTTTTGGGGGGATTTTCTTTGGAGAACATTAGGCCCAGAATAAAGTGCTTCCAACTACATTGTCATTGACATTTCCAGAATTCTCAGAGCCTCAGCTAACTCTTGTATATCAACCCCTCTTGGTTTTGTATCAGTTTTATGGGACTGCCATTCAGGTAGGGATATTCTGGTGCAGCAAAATAAACTAACTTGTTAGGTGGCATTGTTTTACTGAAGAATTTTTTAAGCCTAAATATACTCTGGAAAGAGAATGGAAGGATTTCTGGATTTGAAAGGATTTATGTCTGTGCAAATTCAACAGAGTTGGACTGTTGTGCCTGAATTTTAATACTTATTTTGTATTTTTGGTTTTGTAGTAGGGAATAATTTTGATTTTTTTTGTTTTGGTTTGGTTTCTTGATTTTACTTGAGTTTTTTTCCAGTAAACCAGTGTAACCCGTGGTGGTGCTCCCAGTGGGAATCAAACTCTCAGAAACCATTATGTCATACTCAGAATCTCTTTTCATCAGCAAAGAGAAGATGCACCTGAGGTAGGCATATGCATAAATACATAAAAAGACAAAAAGGCTTTAGAAAAGTGAAATTTAGGAATTGAATAATAGTTACTCCAGATGTAGCTATTAAAATAACAGTAGGGATAATAAGATGGTTAAAATTGTTACACATGCACTTAGTTTGTGTCCTGTTCCTGATGTCACAGTCACCTTTCTGCTGCTCCTCTGCTCCAAATGTCAGTGTTTTCATTCTGGTGAGGACCTTAACAATGACTTGGCAGCGCTTGAAGTCCATCACTGAGGGGTGTGATGTTCATGAGGATGATTTCTTCTTCACTCAAGGATTCCCTTGTATCTTTTTATATTTTTGCTGACAGGCTTGTACCTGTTGGTTCTTTGCTGGTTTGCAGATCCATGCTAATCTCATTTTACCATACTTGGTACTTTTAATGTGTTTTAGATAGCATTTCTTTGTATTCTCAGCTCCCACTAAGGTCAGTTTTGGCCATCTCTAGGGCTACATTTCTTTACATTTCTTTTCTTAGAGCTGTGCAGCTTCCAGAGCCAGTCCATGCTCCTTCTGTTTCCTTTCTGTGCTTGTTCTCCTCCACACCACACTCTTTGTCTCTGCCTCTTAGGAGCTCTGCATGGCAGGCTGGTGTTTCCTACGTTACATTATTATGCTAGGTTTGTAGAGCTATGCTGATGTCACGCAAAAATCAACAAAAATGAAAGAAATCACCTAGAAAGACTAGATAATTAAAAGTACTGCTCTTATTGCTAAAGCATCTTGGTGTAATCCCAGAAGACAACCAAATACCTTGCAACTGCTTGCTCACTACTCCTTCTCCTCCACCTCACATAAACCCCATGGATTGAAATCAGAATAGTTTAAAAATTGAAATAAATTTTAATTAATATCTGAAATAAAGTAAAATACGATAATAATAATGATAATGAAAAGAAGAGGGAGAGAGAGGAGTAAAATTCAAGAAGAAGTGATGCACAACCCAGTTCCTCACCACCCACTGGCCACTGCTGACCCTGTCCCAAAGCAGTGATCAGCTTTTCCTGGCAGCACTCCTCAGTTTATGTGGTGGGCATAGTCTGTGGTATGGAATACCCCTTTAGCCAGTCTGGACCAGCTCTCCTGGCCGTGCTCCTCCCAGGATCTTGTGCACCTCCTCGACTGACTGAGCATGGAAAACCAAAAAATCCTCAGCTTTGGGGAAGCATTACTCACCACCTAAAACATGGGAGTGTTATCAACATTATCCTCATCCTGAGTCCAAACCACAGCTTTGTATCACACTCTAAGAAGGAAATTAGCTCTGCCCCCAGTGAAAGCAGGCCACCAGCAAAACCAAACCTGCAGCAGGTCAGGAGAGCTTGGACAGAGTGAGCCTGGCAAACGTCCCTCCTGAGGGAGTGCAAATGCATAACAAACCTTCTGGCTTGCTGCTAGCAGTGACAGTGGGGTGTTACAGAGCTACGTGGCACTAGGAGAACAGGTGGCACTGAGCAGATTTCCTGCACTCATATTCCCTAACGTTGAGGCTGTAATCTTTTGTATTTGATTATGTTTTGGTTTGGAATAAATGAACTTCTTAAAAGGAGTTTTTTAAATTAATTTTTTTTTTTTTTTTTTTTTTTTTTTTTTTTTTAGTTTTGTGTTTGGGAAGGAAAAATATTTTGGAGGAAAAGAGGGAAAATTGGTTTATTGATAATAATAATAAAAAAACTTTTAACACCGAAGGTGAGAAAAGGGGGTTATCGTGATGAGGAGGGTGTGATGTGTTTTTTGCACTTTTGGGATTTTTTTAACAGATTAGTTTAAGGCAGCTTTCTGACAGCTGATGGCCTGATACAGTCACAACTTCAATAATACAGGAAAAAACTCTTGTGGCAGAAAGACAATGATAAAAGATGTCTCCACACAGAGTTTTCACTTGGTGTGGAAACTGGATGGTGTTTCCCTCTGCAGCAGTGGGGAAGAGTCCTCCTGCCTACAGCAGGTGTAGAAGTCATCTCTGTTCACTCAATCACAAGGGAACATTTTAAAACAAAAGCTGAAACCTCCCACTTAGGGGAAATAAAGCTCAGGTGCAGTGCCCAGTAATTCTCTGCAATTTAACTTACACTGGATATTTGCAGGTGTTGGGATATATAAGGAAACACTTATTTTGAGTTAGGAACCTTTTGATTTTTAATGTGTGTGTCAAAGTCTCATCCTCATGATCAGCCTTCTTGTTTTCAGCACAGGACCTGTGAAAAACATAACAAAATAATATGTCACCTTTGCACTTTGGTAGGAGAAATTAAAGTGGAAAATAAAGAAGGGCTCTATAAGCAAAGATCTTATTTATGCTGGAGCAGAGATGCCTTTATTCTGATATTTGCTCCTAGCATATAGGTTTGGTTACATAAGAAATGTACCTTGAGACCTTAGCTTTTACTCTTCCACCTCTGATCCCTGGGCTAAACATCACACTGCAGAAACAAATTTGTCTTCCTCTTGTTTCTATCCATCACCATGATACAAGAAATCTTTCATTTTTTTTGAAACAGTCTCAGTCAGGAGAAGTAAGAGGATGGTCAGTCTTTTTTGCAAAAGTGAACTCTATAACCTAGGGACAGCCTTCCCTTGGAAAGGAGAAATGTAGCTGTAAGATATTTTCCCCAGGGCTCAAGGGAGCAGTGGAGTAATTTTCCCCCTTTCTAAACAAGCTGCCTACAATATTGTTATTATTTTGTAAAGGTTGACATAATTTCCAGATATGTTTTAAACAAAATCCCAAATAAACTTATGATTTGTGTCTCGTATTTTTAAAGAAAGCTCTTGGAACATGTACAGGATGAGATTTTTCAGAGAATTTAGTTGAAAGAAACCTTGTTACTGACCTCTAAGTGGACTTACATCTGCTGGTCAAATTATAGCAATTTTTTTTCCAACTATAAATAAAAAAACCCCATGTTTAGCAAAAATTGAACAGTTTTTAAAAGGCTGAAGTCTTAAAATAGACTGAGTTTACATAATCAAGTATTATATCCCACTATGCAAACCACCTATATCAACATGCAATACAAAATAAAGCAGACATTACAAGCAACCAGCCAAAAGCAAAATATCAGACTAGATGCTTCCTGGCCACTTTTATTCCCTGGTATGGATAAAATTACATGAGAAAGGGAAAGAATTACAGTTAAAAAAAAAAATAAAAAATCTGTTCTAGCAGAAAAAGGCTGCAGTGTCTCCCACTGCATTGCAGGTTATCCAAAAGGAAGAACATGCAACTTCCTCAGGTAAAAGCTCTTTCGTTGAGAGGAAAGGGGAGTAGCTGTTGGTGCAGACAACGTGGGAAAGGGCAAATGCAGACTGAGCACCAACCTGAGGAGAAACTGAATTGTAGAGAGTGTTTTCTAGGAACATTGAAAAGTAGCCTTTAAAAAGCACCTTGAGAAACCTGAGGTTCCCTTGCTGAAAGTGAGAGAATGTGGAGATGTCCACTTCCTCTGCTTTGCATATGAAATGCTCAAACAATAAATAATCAGACTTTTTTTCTCACTTCAGGAAATCTTCCTCTGGTTGAAACATAAAAATAGATAAATAATAGTGTAGCAGAAAAGCTGATCTTTTGTAATTTTTTTTTTGTAATTAAAAGTAAAAAGATGACATTAAAAGTAATTCAGATGAGATTGTAAGACTGAGACAATAACATGACAAAGAGGTGCAACAACTGAGGCCTGGGCAGCTGCATTTTACATTTTACACTGTGTTTACACTACAGACTTCTCAGCATGAAGGAAGTATATTTTTGTATAACAACTGCATTGAGTGTTGGAGTTCTTCTCCACAGCTCTTGAATTCACTCCTCTCTTTCAGCAAACTCCTAAGTGCTAAGATCAGTTTGGCTGTTTCTGTGGCTGTTTGAAGAGCGACATGTTCCTAAGAGCAACATTTTATTTCCTTGTTTAACTGTCCCTATTACATCCATGAACTGAAAATAATACTTCAGGCACCGCTGTTATTTATAGAGTCCCTCTATTTTATCAAACCAAAAGTGTTGCATCCAGTTGAATTTCACTGTATTTTACCTGAAAGCCATCCAGAGGGGCTCAGTTCTTTACACAGGAAAAACCCCAAATTCTAAGTAGTGGATTAACAGGAGCATTTATTGATATTTTCAATAGTCTTCAGTTACCTATTTCTATTAATTTCATCAAGCTCATATTTGCATTTTTGGCAGATAAAGTACTTTGGTAAATCTGTCTCCTGATTAGTAACTTAAATATGTATTGCCACTTTCCATATGTGCAACATTTCTGAATTTTCTTATTTCTATACTTGGGATTGTCACATCACTGCTTTCTTTCCCTTTGGGTTACTTGTATGGAAACAAAGAAGGAAGAACTGTTGAAGTGTCTTTGGAAGAATGCCAGGTCAGTGAATCAGAGATATTAAAAGCAGACAGAGAAGTCCATTGGGTCACCTACTGTGACCTTTGCATTCTGCAGTGTTACTCATACAACATCCTCACTAACCTCTAAATCTAACCTTTTTCTGATGGTTTGTAATTCCTGGTTGCTAAAAGTGGGAGATGCAACTACTTTCAACTTGGATATTAGTAAGGAGGAAGATAGGGATTGTAAAAAAACATGGATATCCAGACTCAGACTATTAAGAAGTTTTTCTTAAATTCTTTTCTCCTTGGGTATAATAGCCTCTTTGAATTTCCATCCTTAGATAGTCTGGTTTATAGGCTTAAGACCAGAAAGACATTATGATAAACTTTTACTCTGACCTCATGACTAATACAGACCATAGACTTTCATCCAATGATTCCTTCAGTGGGGAGAATTATTCTTTACATCTGTATAAGTTAATTCCTTTCCTTCATTAATTTTGAAGAAAGTATTTATAGATTGAGATCTTACACTTCGCTGTTTGTCAGCCTTTGCTTTTCAACACTACATAAAATTAGGTGATCTTGTTGGGTCTTCCATATAGTTTTCTTTTCCTATCTTTCTATTGTCTGTGAGAGGTTCTTCAGAAAGTACCAGATTTGTTTATAAATAATAATAAACAAGAATATAATAAATAGAATATATTAATATATATAATATCAATAATATACTAAATAATAAAGAATATAATAATAAATAATATAATAATAAAGAAAGGCTTCTTTTTTTACTTCAGGAAATGTACTTATCTTCCTCTGGTTGAAACATAAAAATGGATAAATAATAATAATAATATAAAAGCTGATATTTTTGTAATTTAAGAAAGGACATGACAGAATTCAAAATGAATGAGAAATTGGTATAATTATTCAGAAGCAACATGTCAATGATGTGAAATTTTAAATAATAAGTTGTTCATATCCAGAAAAATTTCAAAGAGGCAGTGAAAAGTCATGTACAATAATTACATAACTTCCTCTTTGGAAAAAAGCCCCAATAATCCAACATCTATTGGGAAAAACCAGAGGAGGACAATTTTAATGTCTCTTATCTAATCAAGACCTTACATGTTTCTATTTTAATTCACCATACAGGCCAGCATATGAGGAGTCCTTTTCATCTTGAGTCAAGTGTATATTCTTTCCAAATACATATTTTAAATTGATGATAAATATTATTCTTTATTCATCTTGTTAACTGTTAACTACCCTATAAGACTGAGTTTTCTTTACTTGCTTCTCTTTACTCAATCAATTTATGAAGTTTCCAGAGGAGAGCAGAAATTTGACATGAGACAAATCTTTACAGACAGAGCTGATACACAGGCTATAGCACAGCTTCTAGCACACTGTGTATATGGATTTAAATAAAGTTTCTTGAAATGATTCCATTATGGTTTTTACAGTTATTTCCAGAGAGTTAAATTTATTCAAAAGGCAAATACACAGACACAGATGAAAGCCCCATGTCTCTAAGATTTGTTCATTGTGACTGATCTTAATAAGTAATAAGTAAATAATGACTGACCTTCACAAATTCAGGCAACGGAATCGTTGACAATGCACAACTTTGAATTGCCATTATAATTTTATAAGATTAAAAAAAATTAGTTCTAAATTAAAAATGACAATTGTTACACTAAATCATGATGGTAGTTTATAATTGTCTCTGCAGGAGACAGTACAAGTGTGGTGTTTCTGTAAGAAAACATGCTCGTTTTTTATTTTGAGTGCAGACAAGAGCCCATAATGAGTCCTTGGAGATAGCACCAATATGTAACTTCGTGAAGAAATTAATAAAATCTGGTGGTTTTTTTTTTTTTTTTTTTTTTTTTCCAAAAAATGTTTCATGCGTAGATTAGTGAAGAAATAGTTTCACTGGTTTAAATTTCAACTATCCAGATAACTGCTGCACTCACTATTTTCTAACCAATGCAAGCACAAAAATAGTGTCTAAATGTCTAAATACCACCATGGAAGTGACCTGAAGTAACAACATAGCTCGATTCCCATGCTGAAAGCCACCTGGAATGTGACTGAAGTCAAAGGCCCACGGTGCTGAAACACCAGACATTTGGTGGAAATATGTTTTTACTCTCACACACGTGCCTGGTACAAATCCATAAAAACAAGATTGAACTATCCTTACTTAATCATACAATTTATCCCTTATTCATCTATCTCCTTTCAACAGTATCCGTTTTATTTCTCTCGCAGGTGTCCCATCCTTCAAACAACATAGCTCCTTTTGGTTTTCTTATTCTCCCCTCTAAGAGCTCTTTTCATTCTGCACACAGATCCTTTCATGCTGCTAGATTTGAAAAAGATTCAGCTGGAAGAAGAGACATCAAGTCAAGTTCTCCTAGGGATCAAGTGTGCACTGTAAATCTGGAAAAACTTGGAAGAGTGTGGCAAAGGTTGTGGTGTTTAATACATGGTTGTGTTCCTTTAATTCTGCTCCTTTCGAAAAGAACAGAACTGGTCCTCACTGGAGTGGGATAGATTAGATAAAATGTAGAATTAGATGCTGACAGTTCTCCTGGGAAGTGCTGTTACTCTTACAGCAGCAGAAAAACCAAAAGTAAGTCAGGGATGATGTGCACTTGGTGGTTTCCAAACCAATTCCCTCCACTGGCAACTCGGTGATGTCTCAGAGCAGTGTGTTGGTGTTCTGCCAGCAGATGGTGATAAAACATGAAGAAGAAAAGGAGAAGAGTTGACTCAGTGGATCTGATTGAAGAATGCAGCCATTCTGTCACCTTCCAGAGCCATTCTCTCTCACGCTGTGGGACATGAAGTGCATTTTGAGGTGGCAGTGTAAGAACTCCATCGAGTTTAACTTTGCAACACACGCCTCTTGGAGCCTAGGAAATGTCACTGCAGACTCTGTCGAAGACCTGCAGTGAGGATGTTTGAAAAGATGAAAGGAGTGCTGGAGCTGGAAGGGGAACGGGGCAGTGGAAGGAACTCGGGGTTGTAAAAAACCCAGGGAATTCAAGCTGCAGGGATTAGTAAAGTGTGAAATAGTTTAGGATAAGGAAATTAAGGAAAGTGGGTAGAAGAGAGTTGATTAAAGACTTGGATGCTTTGTACACAGAGGGCTGGAAAAGCTTTTGAAGTTTGTCTCTTGCTATTTGCAGCATGCGTCACTTGCTTGGCAAATTATTTAGCACACTCTATAATGTTTGCAGTGTTATCAAATTACAGTCCCACAGTCCTTTATTTCCTTTATTTTTGCATTCCTATGCATTTTTAGTGAAAGCTTGTTAGAGCTGTTTGTGCCTTTCAGTGTCTGACAAGCATTTGCTACTTCTTTGGCTCATTTTGTAAATGTTCTCATATTAGCTAATCTGATATCTTTATGCATTTAAAAATGACTTTGGGTAATATGTTTATTAGTAATATTTTCTAAGACATTTGAATCATATTTGGGATGATCCCATACCTGGGATAAGCATGCAGTTTGTGTAAACAAACACAAGTTTTCTATCACCAGAGCTAACACAGGTCTAGAGTTTCAGCTGACAGTCTTCTGAAATGCCCATGGGAGTTAAAAGAAACAAAACAAAAAGCCTTTGTGAATTTTACCTTTTGGCTGACACCCAGGCTAACAGTTTCAAAGCAACAAGGAGAGGTTTAATATATTTGAGATTTATATTGTGGTAGATAAAAATTGCATAATGTCCTAGACATTTCTGCATAATGGTGCCATAATTCCTGCTGTTAAAATTTGCTATTGAGTTTAGCCATCGTTATGACTAAATTCTACTGCGGACTAGAACAGCAGGAAACGCTGGAACAATGTATGAGTCACAACAAATTAAATTAGCAAATAGTTACCAGGATTCTGAGACAGTAAAGATAGAAAAGCTTCAGCACAATGAGGCAGTTTCTGCTGAGCTGAGGTTATCCCCTGCTCTGCTGGAGAACTAAGATATGTTTGAGTGAGCAGTGGCCAGGTAACCCTTTCACTCCTGCTCACTTGTTATCTAGTTCCCAGCTGGATAGAAGACAAACATCTGGGGGTTCTGAACTGGAAAACAGTATTTTGGTACAGGAAAGTCAAAGCCGTGTTAATACTGACTAATCTTCAAGTTTGATTTTAAGATGAAAGAGCTCATCTCCACTTAGAACCTCATTCATCATTCGTTTTCAAAAGCCATTCAAGTCCACCTCTGCTCTAAGAAAAATAATCAGATTTTCCAATCCAGTCCAAGAAGTGTGTGTTATGACCTGCACCTGAAGGTGAGAGTAATTCAGGTATTTATTAGTAGATTCCTTGGGGTGGCTTGGAGTGAAAGAACACTGAATGATCAGTGCTTATAAATATATCTATGTATATACATTTATATAGGTTTATTTTATAAGTATATTCATTCATTTTATAAATGCATGTATATTTATTTTAGAACAACTTGCTTGCAAAGGAAAGCAGGTATGCAGCCACTTGTGGTTTTATCTATTGGAACACAAAACCATAAAAGAATACTTAAGGAAACTTAAGGAATTAAGAAAAGGAAAGAAGAAAGGAGAGAGAAAGAGAGAGAGAAAGAAAGAAAGAGAAGAAGAGAAAAAGGAAAAGAAAGAATAAGAGTAAAAAGGTAAGTAGCCACCACCTGTGTGTCCAGCAATGAGACTTGCTTGTTCCAATTTCTGTGCCTGGTGGTCGAGGTGGCGGTGCCAGGTTTGCCCAAGTGATGGTCACAGTCCTGATCTGTCTGGGGTGGGGGAAGCCCACCAAACACAAACTCCAGTGGGCTGATATTGTGATATTAGGGTGGGAATGCTTCAGTGCCTTCCCTGGCCAGGAGAGTTTCACCCTGAGTGATGGAATGCTGTGGATCCCAGGACACCTTGGGAGTCTCGAGCAGCTGGTGACAGCTGCCTTTATGTCAGCAAAGTTGGGCCAGTTGTGCCTCCTCAGGAGCCACGAATGCCTCCAGGCTTCATGTGGATGTCCTGATGCTCCTCCAGAGGGGAATTTTCACAGCTGAGCCACTGGTTTAAGGACTTGGCCAGATAAAAACACTATCCCACCTCACAGGATTTACTTCTTATCAGTCCTTTTCCTTGTCTTGTTCAACACGTAGCTGGAGCCTCTGGTGATGGACATGTTGGAATCTATAAACATTAACATTCCAGTCTCTCACAATGTGCTGCTGAACATCTTTAAAAGCTGCTCTTCCACAATGGACACAAAAAGTCAGTAGCAATTTTGTCCAGAGAGTCTCACAAGACAGTTTAATTTCCCTTGTTAGGGTATTGGACAATCTTCATAGTATTTTCCCTTAAATTAAGTCTGACTCCAAGTTTTTTCCCCAGTTTTATTCCAACATTATTAATCTATTCTAAATAATATCTCTGCCTTCCTTTTTCTTCCGAGCTGCTAGACAATAATTGCCTGTTTCTCTTCACTGCTATTGAGGGATTCCACTGGTGCAAACATCCCCAGTGTATTATTAGTCCAATTTTATTTCATCATCATTACAATGAATTAAATGGAATTATAAAATTCTAAGCCTGGAAAGCAGAATTAGACCTGTAATTGCATTCACATCAGAAGCTAAATTTCCTTTAATCATTTTTACTTTCATCTAAAATTCTTGTAGAAAACTCTTTGCCGAGATAGGTTACTTGCTTTTCTCCAACACATTTCAGGCTGCAGCAGGTTCCAGATAAAAGTAAGGTGTTAAAGAAATCACAGCTGGAAAAAGAGTGGTTTTCTTCTGTGTGCAGGCTTTGTGCCTGGCTGTAGACATCCCTTGGGTATTTAAGACACGGTGGAACTTGGACCTTGGCAAAGGAGAGTGGATAAATTGGAGGTTTCTGTTGGTTTCTGGAGAGCCCACAGGGTGGTCGTGGACTTCCTTCTACCCTTCACAAGCATCTGGTGACATGAAAAGTGCTGCACACTCTGTGCCAGGGATGTCAGTGGGAATTCAACGGTTTGATACTAAGCTGGAGTGGTAAAATACAATGGGAAACTTGAGTTAATACAACACTGGAGATCACTTCCAGCAGAGCTTCTTTCTCTCTATAAAAGGGAAACTTTTTTTTTTTTTTTAAAAAAAGAGAAAGGAGTCATCCTTTATTGAATGGATTTAGTTCTTGTGATGACAGATCCGTGTGTGAGAGGTTATGCTCAAGAAAAGATTTTGTTTTCTTCTATAAAGTGGATGTAAGCCCAATTTTAACTGCATTTTTTTTTTCTTTTTTATCTTAGGTATGGAAACATCCCTCTAATCTTTGACATGGTTCCAGCAGGAAGAGTGAACAAATTCAGCTTGTATTGAAAAATCCCTGTGTACAGATGGACAATGTGGAGAGGAAAATTCTTATCAGTTTCTGAAACCAGAAAGATTTTTCTTTCTTTTATATATCAACAAATTATATTATCACAGTGAAGGAATGGTTTGAGAGTTATTAGATTTTCAGAAAATTAAATATATGAATTAGAGGGGAGTGATATATCTCACTGTCAAATAATGGCCTGTGATAGTGAAAATGGACTGGATTTTCACAGCTCTAATATTAAGTGATGTCTCAAAATAGTAATTGGAAATACTTCTCATGGAAGATATAATCCCAGCTGAAACCTGATTTCTGTCTTGACCTTTAAAAATATTATTCCATAGTAAGTATATGTTTCCATCTAGTCAAAATTCACAGGGAATGTAAGTATAATATTTAGTGTATTGTATATTACTGCATATAGCTATGTATACATATATAACACCAACGTATGCTCTGCACTAATAAAATAATAAATATTTGCTAAACTTTCTTGCGTGTCATATTCCTCAAGTACTTTCTCAAGGGATCTTTGTAGTGATTCATTCCTATCATATGACATAGTGACAGACATTCAGGACAAACCTAGAATACGTGGAGGCTCTTGTAACTCTTTCCAGTCATAATTTTTAATAAGTATTTTTCTGCCTCTCTAAATGAAAAGGCTTGTGGGGGACATTGGATTGGGACTTTGGGAGACAATTCTTCTGTTACAGTAGAGCATGGGTCATATACAGAATTTAGACCTTGAATGAAAAGAGCTTGGTTCATAGAATTAATTTTTTTTAAATTTCATTTTTTTATTAGCATATTCCTTCTCCAGAATGTTTGGTTTATTATTTATTTATGAAGCAATTTAATTTATAAAAAGCTTTGCTTTTTAGAGAGCACGTTTTCTGCATGTAATATATAATGGGACATATACTAAGTTTCTTGTAATTCCCTTATATGTATATAAACACAAGGGATTATCACTTTAAAGCTGAGGAAATGTTTCAAGCAGCCAAAAACACAACATGTGAGGCAACAACTGCCTTGATGCAAAGTTATGGTCCTTGAAGCTGCCCATGAAGCCATTGGGTTGTGAAGTCAGGCACATCTTTGCATCTCCTGGAGCCAGTTGGTTCAGCCCTACAGCTTTGGAGGGGCTCTTGGGTGGTACAGCAGCCTGCCCTTGGTTCATCTACGTGTGTGGGTGTCCCTCCACTTCCAGTTTTTCATCAGAAAATTGCTCTTCTGCAGGGTCAGTCTTTAGAGCAGATGCTGCCATGGATTAACCTGGCTGGAGGTTTGGTGTCCAACTACCTATGTGAGACAGTCATTAGTCATTAATCATTAGTCATTAGTCATTAGTCAGCTTCTGGAGATCTGCAGGAAACTCTGGAGGTTATACAAGACATTTTGAATAGGCCTCAGATTCTGAGGTCTGAAGTACTTCAAATATCAAGTGTTTGAGGAAACAATGATTTTGGCAAAAGGCTCTCCAGCCTTTCAAAGGATCAAAGATTCTCAAATCTAGCAAAATGAAATTAGTCCCATAAATGTCCCCTTTTTCTTCCCTCACCCTCCCAAGATTTCTGTTTCTCTGAAAATAAGTGTTAAAAAAATACCTGGAATTCCCATTTAAATATCTTCTTAGAATTTAGGACAACGCTGATGATTGCTTTATAACACCATAAATGAAATCCATTGACCTTGATAGGAGTCAGCTCTCATAAACTATAAACCAAAAATTTCCAAGATTGTGATTTTGCTGTAATTCAGAGCAAACAATTTCTGAAGCTTTGTTTGCCTTTTTTTTTTTTTTTTTTTTTTTTTTTACTGGAATATTTGTTTCCAGGTAGTTTGGTTTCCAAGCTAGGTTAGGAGTACCTTCAGAATTTTCTACCATATGTCATTGATGTGACACTGAGGAACGAAAAAGATGTGCATCCTCAGATACATCAGAAGACTTTGATCCTGCTAAAAATTATTTCTTTTTCTAACGCAGAGATTTACTGAGGAGATAGTTCTTTGAATCTAGAGATAGATGAGATTTAATGTATAGATTCTGACACACAAAGGTGGCTCTGGCCAACAGGACTGGAAGATCTTGTTGATCTCCCTGAATTTTCCTGTCACCTTACGGCTAAACCAGTTCTATCTGAATGAGGTATCAAATATATGGTTCAATGATTTTCCTAAGAGAAAGGCAAACCCTCTGAGCACCATCGTTAGGAAATGGGTGTAGTGTGAGCAGTCTGGCACATCTTGTCTCCCTCCCTTATCTCCCTACTTCTTCCTATCTCTAGATGCAAAAATATTTCAAGTTTTCTCCTTTGTTCTGATATTCACCAGTCTGAGCTGTGGCTCTTGAGTGTGGATATGAGAGTTCTTTATTTTCATAAAGGATTCAGCCAGCCTCCTCAGTCCATCAGTAATTCTGCCTGCCTCTCTCTAGGCAATCCGTGGTGTATGACACTTACCAGCTGAGAAGTGTGGAGTCTCAGTGGAATAAGATTAAAACTTTGGGTACACTTTTCCCAAGGGTACCTTTGAGGACTGCTGTGTTGGAGCAGTTCCTTCCAGCATAAAATAATTACAAAGAGCAGGAGGAACCTCCAGCATGGATTTGTAACATTGAGAGTGCTCAATTTATGGAAAAAAGCAGCACGTTTCAGGCTATGCAGAGAATAATGTGCATGTATCCATTGAAGCACAAGTGAGTACTCAGATGTAGTTCTTCCCAGGCAAGAGGCTTTGCAGGTGGCAGAAAGAGTATTCCTGGTTCCTGCTTGCTTTTTTCCTTCAGGGATACACATTGATTTAATCATATTAATTAGTATTATAGCTCTTTACTACACACAAAGCAGTTATACAATGATATTATAGGTGTGTTTTCTTTAATTCATGCTCTGTCTCAACAACAGAAATTGTCTTTGTCCCTCAAGTGCCTGGGAGATAATTGTGGATAAATCTTCAAAATTTTGGATTAAAAGGAGTGAGCTTCCTCGTTTTACTAGACTTACTTCAGATGTGGCCCTCCTAACAAGATAAATGAAAGAAAGTTTTATTTGCAATGCTGAATAGAATTTAAGTACCAGACCCCTAACATTGTCAAAATAAAGGAAATCTTGGACAAATATAATTTTAGTTCCTAAAAATCTATGGGCACAGATGTTTTAAGTTGGTTTTTAAGTTTTTGGTTTTTTGCAGATCTTTATTTGTCCAGCTGAAATGTGAGGTTGATATAACACCCAACCACACTGTTCTGTGGATTTTGTTCTATCTGATCTCCAGAGTGCTAATTGACCTGTAGGAACTGTCTTGGTGAATAAGACTCATGCCCTTAATAAACTTCAAACTGCAGCCCAGTAAAGCCCACAGGTCACAGTTTTTACAGCCTCTTCACACTCCTCTCACAAACTGGTTTTGATATCTTTCAATAGGAAGAAGTGTGGAATTGCCAAGTGACTGCTCTAATATTGAATTCTCTCCAGTAATTAGAAATAAAAACCCCAAACCAATAAATGCAGCTGTATCTCTCAAAATATTTCTGGGTAAAAATATCTGTTCTCACTGAAGAATGTAATGGAAACCCTCAGTCACTCTTCATATTCTCTACTGCTTCTGTTCTACTCCCACCCATCCCTTGTTTCTTTATCTAGCCATGTTTCTCTACCTGGCACATATTTCAGAAAAATTTAAAATACATGAGACAACTGCTTATTCAGCATGTTAGGTATAACTTTAAAAATTATCCTTTCCAGCAGTCTCCATATACAAGCATACTAGTTATTCTGTTTGTAATATCAACCTTCTCATATGGTGGGAGATTCTTTATTTGTAGACAAGTATTTCTCATTTATTATTTCTTCTTAGTTTCTTAAAATAAAGAGGATAACCTACTCAGTAGCTAAAAAAACCCCAAAGGTCATGAAATGCAAAGATCTTTTAAAACTTGAAGGGCATTTTAAAACAGGTACACGTACAATCACTGAAAAATTTAAAAATTGTCACTTTTTATTTAACTGAACCATAACAGATGTGCATAGCTTTTGGAAAAAAAAAAAATCTGTGCAAATATTTCCAAACACAGATTGGAAATAAGTTGAATTTGACAGAGTAGAACAGATGTGTCCACCTGTGAAGAGATTAGGCTATCAGATTTGGATATGCAAGATGTGATTGAAGGCCGTAGCGGGAGCTGTTTAGGAACACATCCAGGTTAGCAGGAGCTAACAGAAATTCTGATTGCTGAACATTCCACTCGGCCTGAATCCATCATCCAGAGCTTTGGGGAGAACACAACAGAACCCCAGGAGCACTGAAGGGAGGAGGAATTTCCCTCGCTGTGTGTAGGGTATTACACCTGCTTTCCAACAGCAATGGAAAAGAAACAGAACGGGAGGTTCTACAGGGGCTGCAGAACAGAGTGGACTCCAAAAAGAGTTATTTATTCTGTTTACATCTGGCATACTGAAACACAAGCAAAATTATTGATTCAACTACTAGAGCAATGTTAATAAGTAATTTTTTTGAGTCACTTTGATAAGCTGTGAGAACAATCATCTCCAAGCATACCCCATGCACAGAATATCACATCGATTTTAATATGAATTTTGTTCAGCCAGGACTGGAAATTAATGCTGCTTCCTTGTATTTCTTGATAGAGAACAGAAGTATACGGTAAAAGAAACGTAAAAATCAAAGTCAGATTTTAAGCAGCAAAATGCAAAGAGAACAATGGAAACACACAATATTATTTGCATACTGCCTTACTTTACCTCCCCAGGAAAATGGGTTATTGCTTAAAGTAAGACTCAAGATTCAAAACCATGCAATAATTATAGAAAATGTTGGGATGAAAATGAAATAATTATTGTATTTTGGTGGGTTTGTATTTTCTTGAGGAAAGAATATTTTTACAGTTGTTGCTAAAAAATCTTACCACTGCTGTTTTTTGCCAGCTCATATCTTCTGAGTACTCCTGGTCACTTTGTGCCTTTTGTTCTATCTTACTTTGTGGACCTATTATTCTGCAGAAAAAACTATGATTTTTTCAACTTCTGAGCTTTCAAATGAAGTTCTAATTTGGTGTCATTGTGGATGATGAAGTGTGAAGCAGAAAAGACATCGGTGGGTTTTCAAATGCTGGTCTTCGTTATATAAATGTTAATAATGAAAACTCTGCTTTTGATTTTCTATGCTGATATTAATTTTGTGTAGATGTGAGTGGGAAAGGATACAAGTGCCAGTGAATGATAATTAATTCCATTGTTCTGACTGTTTAAATATTCCCTTATTAAGATTGCTGCCTGTGGTTTGCGTTACTCATCTGCAAAATCCAGACTAACTGACGTGAAATTTGAATGCTTACAGGTGTCAAAAGCTTAATTTTGTACATTAAAAAAAGTCCCAAGAAATGTTGTGTGACTATGGCAGACCTGTCCCTGAAGGCTCAGAAATACAAATAAATCTCTGGGTGCTCATAGTTACTGCAATTGTTCCATTCAAATCTACTTTATTTGTAACTTTGTGGCTAGAAAAGCACATAAAGAGGTCAGACAGATGTGGAAGTACAGAAAATTAAAAGAAGATGTATGAGAGACATCCTCATGTTCCTTTAACCAGAGCTAGAAAACACAAGGGTTTTCCTACACACATCTTGTCAATGGCATTTCTGGTTATTTTTCAATTTATTATTTAGTATGAGATTGAACTTTTGTACTTTATGACAGCTGAAGAAATGTTATCAGAGGACAGTCTTTAACTGCTACAATTCTGTTAGCATCAAAGTGGATCCATCAGTTGGGATTGGATGGTTTGAGCTCTATGATCATTGGAGGTCAGGAAAAAAATTGATAGTTCTTGCATTAAAATTGTTGATTTTGGTTTGCCCCATTGTGGTCATCTTTTAGCAAGTTTTATAGTATGCTCAAAAAAACTTCGTACCTTCTAAGGAGACATATACAAAAATGAGCATTTATCAGCCCTATTTTCTGAAGCCTGTAATAATCAAGTTTAATCTGATAGAAAATCTCGACAGTTTCTATAATTATTTCATTTTCATCCCAACATTTTCTATAATTATTGCATGGTTTTGAATCTTGAGTCTTACTTTAAGCAATAACCCATTTTCCTGGGGAGGTAAAGTAAGGCAATATGCAAATAATATTGTGTGTTTCCTAAATACACCACAAATAGTGTATTTCCTAATCTTCCTAAACACTTAAATTTATATTTATAACCATTCTTTCATCATTGGATGCAATGGTTAAGTAGATTGCTACTTTGATTGCCACGACCTAAAATTGAGCAGAAATAAATTTTCTAATTAGAAAACACTTTCCAGCTTAAAAAAATTTATTTCATATGAAAATTAATCTTTACCTTATCAATGGTAATTCTTTTGTAGTAAATAATTTCAAGAATGTTATTAAGGTTCTGTATTGGTTTTCTGCAGAAAAAAAAAAAAAATATTTTTCTCCTCAGAGGAATCTTTCAGTTGTGATGACTTGGACCAAATAGTTCTGTGCATTTTCCAGTTGGCATTCAGGTAGGAGAAGCAGGAGAATAACAAATTCATTGTCAGGTTAATCAGAATGAAATTGAAGCCAAACCCAGCGTGAGAATCAATGAATTAGAATTGATAATTTTTTAGGGTGTCACAATAAAAATGAGTGGATAATATAAAGAACGAGAAAACAAACAACAAAATAATTTTTTTCTCTGTCCATAGGTTTTTTGGCTATGGACATTTCCATCAGAATGTTGGGAAGGCTTTTGAGTCAGAGCAGTAAACGCACTTTGGGGCCCCAAATGATTCCTTTCTGCTGCTGACAAGGATGTCAACAAGCTGCTTTTAGTCATGGGTTTTCTATTGTTGGAATGAATAAAGCTGCTGCTGTAAACACAGCTGAAAGATGGGATGGATTTTAAATACTTTTGTTCCTGCTGAGCCATTACCAACACCTGCAGTTAAAATAATTATTTCAAATGTTTTTCTTTTTCAAAGAAGGAGTAGGTAGCAGTCGACCTGTCTCGTTATGGAAAATTAACATCTGCACTTAATATGATTCCCCTTGGTTGTAAATATCTTGAATGAAAGCTTGTTATCTCCTTTGGAAAGTATGTTTTATGATTTCTCCTGTTTGTACAGAGATAAATAAACATTTCACTGAAATACAGGTTGGGTGACTACGAGCTTATTTTAGCCATCACAGAAATTATGGAATATTTAACAGCAAATATTGTGAATTTTTAATTGAACCCTGTGTTGAAGTAAAGCAAGCATAACTGGTGAAGATAGCAAAAATGGATTAGAGATTCTGAGATTGAAAAGAAGAGCTGAATATAAGAATTGGCTATCTTGCTATTATATATTTTCAAGAAAATGTTTTCTTAATCATAAAAACCAAAAAGTAAACCAATTCCTATTCTAGGGAAAAATAAGAAAACCCGGAGCAGATGTAGAATAAACAGGAAAACTCTTTGCCTTATTTTGACAAAGGGTGTGTACTGTGATTAAAATGGAGCTACTTGGTTTAGATCAGCACCAAAATAGCTAAAAAGGGTCCATAATTTTTCTACATGCAAATCCTCTAAAAATATTAGGAGTTGAAGAATCTATTTTAAAATGTTACAAGTTCAAGTTACCTCTATGCCCCTTGTCTTTGAGCAGGCATTGTGACTTGGCCAGATCAGAGCTTCTCAGGCAAACTCTCAGTTCACTGGTGTTTTCCACCTGCTGTCAGAATTCAGATCCAGCAGAGTAAGCCCTCAGAATAAACTGTTGGTTTATATATCAGAATAAGCTTTATCAACTTCCCGGCTGGTGAGAAGTGATTTGGACCCTTTGGTGTCCTGGGGCTGGAGTGATTCACATCAGGTGAAGAAGCTGGACTGAGTTGTAAAGTGTCTCCTGGGTTTTGTTCCTTTGCAGATTTCATTGCACAAACCCATCAGCACTAAGAGTTTAAGACAATCACAGGATCACAGAATGGTTTGGTTTGGAAGGGACCTCAGACATCACCTAGTTCCAGCCCCCTGCCCTGGCAGGGACATTTTTCACTAGAGCAGGTTTTTCAAAGTGCCAACACAACCCTTGTGCTCTGCTGTGTCCAGCTGCTCCTTCCCCTCCTGAGTGTGCAATGTCACCTCTTTGGGACTGTGTGGCTATTTGCTGCTCAGGGTGTGAACAACACAACTGAGCTCATGTTCAGGTATTTTTTAATTCATTTATTGCAGATATTCCTGTGTCTAAGAGACCTCCATAGAGAAAAAGCAAACTCTTAAAAAATTTGTGGACTACTTGCACAGAGTGATATTTTCCTCTTAAGAGATGCTTAAACCTTCTCACTTTTGGAAGGAAGATGATGCAAGAATTGCTTTAGCTAAATTAATATCTGTGTGTTTTTCTCCTCTGCGAACTAGATTTTAAAAATCCTCCAGCAGAGTATAGAAATATTAAAAGAATTGGCTGAAATAGAGAAATGAAATAGAGGAGCTCCTTTAAAACTATTGCTGTCTACCTTTTTATTTTTTTTTAAATATTTTAATAATGGTGTTTCTGGTAATATGGGATTGGGAAGGGATATCTGGGCATGTTTCTTTTCAAAGCATGGAGCATTTCACTGATCTCAGAACCATTCATTTTCTGACCACTGCATCCTAGACTGCCATCCCCTCTCATTTAATTCTTCTTCCCAGCCTTACACACATTTAACTAGAATGTTCAAGCTACCCTTTACCCTTGCAGGAGCTTTTACTTTTCTGAAAGATCAGAGCAGTACAGCACACTTGCTCCCAGAGAGCGCCTGTGAGTGATGCTGCACAAATCCCTGCCTCAGAGATTGAGGGCATCACCCCTATTATAAAGCAGCTATTGTAGGGGACCAAGGTGGCTTCTGTCACCTGTGGCTGGCTGTCCCCCGTGGCAGTGGGAATGCAGCACTTTGGGCACATCTCTGCCTTTCATGTTTCAGTTTGCTGGGTTTTTTTTCCCCTCTCAGTGAATTCTATCTGTGGTCCTTTGAGTGCTTTGTGCCACCCAAGCTCTGCCAGCGTCAGCTACAGGAAAGGTCAATATTTTCTGTCAAAGGAAAAGGCACAGTGATGATCATAATTGGGTAGGCTGTATTTCAGGGTTAAAGAAAAACAATCCTTAAAGCACAGCTCTTATTTATGGGCTGAGGCTAGCTCTTGTACTCGGCTCATAAAAACAGACTGCAGAATAATGAAGGAGGTTATAAAAAGAGATATTTAAAAGTTCAAGCCACTAGGACTTAGGTCCCCTCTACTCTGAAATAAAGCATTTCTTTTCGATTTCAAGAACTGTTTCAGTTAATTGCAAGTCTAAGAATATAATGATTTTTGAAGGACATTTCTGATGGCTTATATCAAAATTGGCAGGCATCAGACACTTTCTGCAGCTTGTGTAATGGAACTGTGCTCTCTTTCACTCACCTGTGATTTAACTGATGTGTGAAAGAACTTTAATGCCTATTGCCCCTATAAACAATTACTGAAAAAACCCCCAATCTCAAAGCAAAACAGAAAGAAGAACATGTTATATTTAAACGTGTGCTCTCTTACTGGTGTTTCTCTTGGAAAGACTTTTTGTTTGTTTAAATTCACTTTAGAATAAAAGCCCATAGGGAAATTGCAGTATTTTTAAGAAGCCACATAATTTACATTGAACAGTCAATATTTTTCAGCATATTTCATCACCTGAGTGTTTGTGGATTACTTTGAGGTAATACCAGATCAGTTTATTTGTGTCAATTTCATAATGAAAAACCCCACACATTTCATATTTATCCTAACACAACTGAATGCAGCATTTCAGAACCAGGCCCCAAAATTTCAGAATAAGGGCAGAATGAGATGGAAACAAAATTAATAATCTGTGGCGGTGCCTGTGTCGTCTTTAGTGATATTTATTAAAAGGAAACAGTCTTGTTTGATTTGAATTTAAACTTGGTAGTGATCTTCCAGACATGTCACTTGAAGGGTTTGAGAGAATAAATTGCTTTCAAGACAGCAGAGCAAAAACCAAGGGTTCTGATGAAACTGAGTGATTTGAAAATGGTACCAATTCTTCTTAGAGATGACAAGATTTTTTTTTAACCGTGCTATCAAGGAAGTGTTCACTGTGAAAGATTCACCTTGACCTTTTTTGTGCTGTTACAGTGACATATGTTTAACATCAAGTCGTTCTCCTGGTCCATGAACACTGCAAAATCTTTTCTAAAGCCTTGGAAAACAGACAGAGAGTTGTGGTTTTACATAATCCAAATGCATCTTTATCCCCAGCAGGCTCAACTTTTATAGCATTGTTTTAATGAGATATTATTGTTTCTGTACCATTTAATTAGAATCGGCATGATCTTGAAATCAAATAAAGGTCTTTGAACACAGCAATAGTGTTTACTTGCTTTTTTTAAAAAATAAACAACCTTAAGTCGTGACTTTGGGCAAAGTATTGGGATGATTTAATATTGTATGTGTAAGGTATCCTTTTATGATGAAGAGCTGAATGTATTTCCTTTCCCTGAAGATGCAGCTTTTTTATGAGTACATATATGTGTGTTTCTGTATGCTTCTGAGACCAGTTGAATCAGAGGCTAATTTCTAAAACCCAACCTTTTAAATAAGAATGTAGAGTGTATTAACTTGAGTACAATATTCAACGCATTTTTAAAATATGATTCAAGCTTATTGCGATAGGATTATCAATATATGTGATATATATGAGATAGGATTTTACTGCTATCTTAAAATTATTTATTTTTATTTTATTTTCATTTTATTTATTATTATAATTATTTATTTTTATTTTATGTATCATTTATCAATATATGTGATAGGATTTTACTGATATCCTAAAAACCACGCTGCTCTGCTGAACATGCCCAGACTGTCTCAAAAAAGGTGATGTTGGTTGTGCATTGTTCTGTCATTGATTGCTGAAAACAGACTAGTTATCCCTCTTGTTAATAGTCTAAATTTTAAAGAAAAGAGAATAGCCCCTGCCTTGACTAGCTAAAATTAATTCTTTTTTTGGGGGGGCACTGTATTGAAAAGGCTACAGCTAAGTCTCTTTGCTATCAGGAAATTATCAGTGATTGATGGAGAGATGGGAAGACTGATTCATGATCAGAATTCGATTTTACTCAGGGTTTCCAAGACTTATATACCATTCCAGTGAGGTTAATGATTTCTACTACAATAATTAGGTTAAAAGATGATACAAGCAACTCATGTATTTTACAACACCTTTATCATAGGGGGTTGATTGAATCTTTTCTCTTAAGCAGGTTTAATCCCATCTTCTCATAAGCTCAAAGTTCTGTTTGTCCTTGCCACAGCATCCTAGTCACCAGATTAGTTATGCTAATTAAGTCTGTCTTACTCTCAGACTTGTGTATTCCCACAGAAAATCAACTATTTTTCCATTGTTTGAAACCTTCGAAAAACAAAGTTTTCCCTTGGTTTAAGGAAAACCAAGGAAAAGTTAAAAAGTAGCATAGAAGGTAAGCATTATTGAGTTCAAACCCCCTTATCTGATTTAAGGGTCATACCAACATTATAATTCAACAGTCCTGAAGCTGCTAATAATATCTCATTAAAATGATCCCAAAGAATTTAAATACACCTATTAAAGAACGCACTGTTATTAATTAAATACGAAGATCCAGTTGGTCAGTACAAGTTTATCCCATCTTATGAGGTATCCCATTTTATAAGCCATCCCAGCTCATAGCCCCAGCCCTCCCCACTGATTTATTAGTCCAGTTTCTTATGGCCCCACGTCCATTCCACCACCTGCCCTTAACCAGCCTGCTCCTGCAGAGACCTGTGCGGAAATGGCACGACGTGGCTGCCACACTCCACTGAGCATCTGCCTTGGACTTTCTGAGCTGCAGCCTTTTGGCTCATCCTCTGCAGATCCGTGTAAACTTGGTAAATGTCAAGAGCAGCAACGTAGGAAAAGTTCTGTACCCTGTTTTGTACTGCCTTTTGCTGGTGGCAAATATTGGAGTAAAGACGGGAAACACGATGAATTTTAATTTCCTTCTGGTTCTAGTTCTTTTCAGTTCAGACATATGGAGAGGGTTATTGAAATTCTGATTCTGCAAGTTTCTCTTGTCATCACTTGAGAAAAATGTTAGTAATGGAAAAGCCATGGTAGTTGCAGGACATTCTACCCATATTTTTACTTAAGCAAGGCTTAATTGATTGCATGCACTTCCCAAATATTCTTGCAAACTTACTTCATAAATTTTTATAGCAGAGAGATTATACTAGTTTGCAGAAGATGATAAAGCATTTGCAAATTCTTTTTTTCTGGCTTATTCTGAGGCTTTTCCACACTGTACACAGTCTGTACCAGAACAGAGAGTTTAACCTGTCTAAATTTAAGCTGAAAGTCAAAATCCCAGATTCCTTCCTTGTTGTCTACAGAGTAGAATATCTGCTGTTACTTCAGGGGAGCAGAAATAGCTAAAACTCTGTCCTACCTTTTAGCCTCAAACTGCAGGAAACTTATGGAGATGTTGTGCAGGCGGGAGCCCTGTGAGAAAGTTGCCAGTGCTTTAAGAAGCCAGAAAAAAGTTTGATTTTGCATGGAGAAGCAAAATTAGCCAAGGACCAGTCAGGTGTTTTTCCTTCAATTTAGCATTTGCCAATGAGTAGAAGAGCTCTGAACAATCTATCAGACAGGTTTTTCTCAATGCATGGGCAATATCCCCTTAAATAGTAAAGATGATCCCAAAAGTTTAGGAAGATCACGTTTCAGCTCTGAGTTATGAAAACTGATGAAGGAGCTTGGACCATGCTGAAGACCTAGTTAATAACTGGAAAGATTTGCATTAATTGGGGCTTTATTGGCATTCACACACACAGGATGCATGAAATGTTCTTACACTTTTTAACAAATCACAATATTGTTACAAACCCATTTCTTACAGGAAAAATATTAGAAGGGTCCCTGTAGTCCAACAAAAACATTTATTTTATCCTTTTGCTAAGGAGGTGTGATGACTGTACCAGCACCATGCTGTTCAGTTTCTTTCTGCTTAGTTTTTTGAACTTGTTTTAAAATCAGTTAAAACTGAACAGTTTAAACTTAGTTTTTTAAACTTACCAACTGGATCTTCATATTTAACTAATAACAGCACACTCTTTAATAGGTATATTTAAATTTTTGGGATAATTTTAATGAGATATTATTAGCAGCTTCAGGACTGTTTAATTATAATGTTGGTGTGACCCTTAAATCAAATAAGGGGGTTTGAACTCAATAATGTTTATTTTCTATGCTACTTTTTAATGACCCCAAGTCACGGCTTTAGATAAATTGCTGGAATTCTTTTAACATTATATTTATATAATATTCTTAATGGAGAAGAAGCTGTGTGTATTTTTTTCTGTTAAGACAACCTTTGTTATGAATACATACGTGAATAGTGTGTTATGTGTGTGTTTATGTATGACAGAAGCCAGATCCCTTCTATCAGATATTAACTCAAGTCATTATTAACTGAAGCACAGGCATCAGCATCCCTGTGGCTGTCAGACTTGGTTTGCCTGGTGTGTTTTCTTTTGCAGTTCAGGTTTGCCTTTGCTGTAACAATTCCTGTTTAATGAGCAGTGGCTGTTATCTAGTTTCAGTTCTATTTACCTTCCTATAACCGTGTAGAATGATTATGATTTATAGTTTTTAGTGCTAGCAGACACAGTAAGGAGCTGTGCTCTGTGGGAGTGGATTATTTCTGCAGTGGGATGAGGATGTAAAGGACTCACCTTTAGTAAAAGGTGAAGGGTTGTAAAGGTTAGGGCTGACAGCAGAGACCTCCAGGGGTGACCACAGGCTAATAAACAGAGGCCCCATGAATGGTCACCAGTGGACAATTACTAAAGCGGATACAAACTTAGCAGCTGAAAAAAGACAATTTTTGGGTAACAGAAAGCGTGAATGATATTCTAAGATATACAATGCCCCTTATAAAGAAAAATTGTTTGTAACATGAAGTTATGGACCAGTAAAAAAAGATTAAGGTCTCAAATGTGTCAAAACCCCATAGAAGAGTGTGCCCAAGAGGAGACACTGGAGAGAGGAGAAAGGGAACACTGCCAACAGCAACATCCTATGCCTCTGTCAATACCACCACTCCTCCTGCTGAAGTCAGGGTTCTGCCTTATTTCCACACATTGCCCCTCTTCACCAAGTCTGTTCACCTTAAGACCAAGAAGCAGTGGAAGGGTGGAAATACCACCAAAAAAAAAAGAAAGGTGTATAATTGGAGACCTTGGTGGGCAACAGCTTTTAGCTGCAGTACCATTAAACAACTCCTATTTATTTCAAGGGTGTAATTGAAATAAAACCTACCTCTGTAAATGAGCTAAGAGTAGTTTGTTGCATTTTGGTTGTGCTTTAATTTTTTTTAAACTACACTAAAGGTAAATTCTTTGCTTGACATTTCATCTGTAGCAAGTTCTTGAGTTTAATGAGTTTTACGAAAGTTGAATTGTTTTGCATCTTTATTTGAGACACCCAAAATGCTAATGCAAAGTACTTTTACCATAGCTTTGGCCCCAACAAAGTAAATCATTCAATCCTTTTGCTGAGGAGGCAATGATTGCTGTGTACTGGCACCATCCCATTAAATTTCTTTCTGCTTAGTTTCCTCAACTTGTACTTACAAACTTGATTTTTAAAATTTAATTAATGCACCTCTTATAAGTGTATTTAAATTCTTTGGCTTTTGGAGTAAGTGCTGGGGTGAGAAAATGTAGAGGAGTCTTGCTAGATTGATTTTTCTTGAGGAGTTTTCTCTGTTATTCTGCCAACTTTTGCAACTAAGAGCACATTATCTCTTCCTGTTACAACAGCAATCATTCTCTTATTTATGTCCCGGCTTCTTCCAAAAAGCAATTAATGAAGCTAAAATAAAACCTGCAAAAGTCAATCCTAAGGTCTCTGGTAAGGATAAGCAAATTGCAAAAATGTCGTTTGCTTATATCTGAGTAAATATGTGCAGAAATACAAAGTGGTTATCAATGGTTATCAATAAATCTTCAATTTATTACATGTGATTATTTTGAAGGCGGGAAATAGAAGTTATTTATGATATGGGGGGATGTGGAGTCCCCAAGTTTCACAAGCATTTGGAAGTATTATGAAAAGAAGCCTTTTGAGTGGTGGGTATGGAGATATCTGTATTTTATATTTGCAGAAATCTATGACTGATATATTCCATATAAAATTTCTGCATCATGGCTAAACTCAATACATATTTTCACATTAATTTCTCCAGCTCTAAGCCTAGGTGATAAAAACGCATTTCTATAAAATTATGTAAGTGATAGATAGAGATCTGCAAATGGACAAGTGTCTTGGAAAATTAATCTATATATTTAGTTTTTAATAAATTGAATAGTTCAGTTTTGATAATGGTTTTATTAATTAATTGACATGACAGCTTAGAAAATCTTGAACAGTGAAATAGGGGAAAATGTTTTATTTGACAATTAAGTAGAAAAGTACTTTTAAATAAACAATCAAGATTCCCATTTATGAAATTTAGGAAAAAGACCTGTTGTTTTCACTCCTGACAAATGGAAGGTCTGCTGTTAGTTATGTTAGTGATGAACCCTGTTTATCATTGCAATACTATTGCTCCCTTCCAGCTTGAATTGGTCTGATCTTGTCTTCCTGAGATGAAACTTCTGTGTGTCTATTTATGACACTAAGACACTTCTTGTATGATAAGAGAACAAACTGTCTCTTGCTGTAAAGTTTGCGAAGTCCTGGCAAACACTTCTCAATTTCCTCTGAATATTTCCCTTCTTTTCAATGTTTTTAAAATAATGACAGGATACAGTATTCCAATATTTTTCTCACCTGCTTCATATAAGTCTTATCTATTTGGCTACTAACTAGTTTTTATTCATTTACTGGTGACTCGTGTTAAGGTCTTGGTTGCAATATTACAGTTTAAGGTCAGACTTCATTATTCACCACAAACTCCACATCCTGCAATTACTTCACCAAGATAAATTCCTTCCATTCCTGCCTGTAAAGGTGTAACTTCAGAACTCTTTAAGGAGGCTTTTGACCTTGACACAGCTTTTAGTGTAGAATTAAACCCACCATGAATCTGAATATTTTTCTATTTCAGCCTTCAATTTTCACATGCACATCATTTATTAAATCAAATTTTGTGTGTCTTAAGGTATATCAATTAATGCCTTATTCCAGGATTGTATCAGTGCATTGTATCAGTATTAGGAAATACAAGGTGGGGAAAATGTCCTTTGTGACCTTGAATAGCTCATTATTTATTGTTCTTCAACACTTTACAATCTTTTCTGGGATAGTTTTGGAGTTGGTCACACACAAAACCCCATTTTACAGCACATATGACTGGCGCAGCATAATTTTGTCTTTTCACATTTTAGACCTCTTGGGTCATTTTCTCTATCTCTTTGTGTCCTGGTCTCCCAAAAATGTGAAGCTAGGCTAAATTTTTCCACATTATGATTCATTCCCATAATCTGTTTGCACTCTGCTGACTTTACATGGTGGCAGATTTGGCTACACAAGTGTACAGCTGAGAATGCAGAGAGGAGAATTTTCTGAAGCATTCCAATATCTTCATTTTATTCATCTTTTCTGATGGGAGGTCAATATCCCATGAACTTCAGAGCTTTCATTAATTTTACTTTTCTTGTCCAGGAACAATGTAATAACCCAGCAGATCTGAGGGACTGATATTATAGTCCTGAGCCCATGGCCTTTGCCATTAAGCTTCTTGAATTACACAGTTTACAATTCTATTAAAATTTAAAAGGTTGTGACAGACTGAAGCATGAGGACTGGCTTATCATCGCAATTTGTAAAGAACTCTCTAAAATGTATGCTGATAAATAACAATTAATATCTACACAGTACAATATTATTGCATCAATACTTACAAATGCCATGGCAGTTATTCATGGGCACCTACAAGAGAGGTAGAAGAATGTTGTATAAAAACATGACAATGAAGGCTCTTTAAACTGTGCAGAGGGCAATATTTTCAGTATATTTTCAGTATATTTTCAGTACTTCAGTGTGGGTAATATCCATGGATGAATACTTGTTGTCTAGTGATCTGGGTATAAATAATGAAGACCCATGACCAAGACCTGCTCCAAAACTTGTGATGATCCAGACTCCAAACTCCAAAACTGAGATGATTTGGCTAATAGTGCAGTGTCTGAATTATACTTTTCTGTCTTTGTCCAGTGCATGTTTAAGCAATTACATCAAACTAATTTATATGGGGAATATCTCAACAAAATCCCCTTGGCAGATTCACTTCCTTAAATTAGACAGAGGAGTGATTTTAATTCACATCTCAAACATAACATATATGATTTAGAGTACATCCTAAATGAAGAAAAACGAGATAATGCTTTTCATGTCAGGTTTTATGAGCCTATTATTTATTTACATTTACCAGTGAAACTAAGTAAGCATTTTACATTGGAAAACGATAAAGAAGTTTCTAATACAGCTAAAGCACTCATTAATTGCTTTTAACCTGACTGTCAAAATAAAAAAAGAAACAATATTTTCTATGCACAGTAAGATTTTGAAACATGTGCAGCATCACCCATGGCTGCTTGGGTGAGGAGGACAGTAGTAACTGGCCAATTCATCACTCAGAAGGAAGGCTGAGGAAGTTTCCATGACAGACCATGAGTGTTGAGAGTCTGGGTTTGAACACTGGTTGGTCAAAAATACCTCAAGGCACAAGCATTGTTGACTTGCCAAATACCTCACTGATTATGTAGATTTATTGTAAATGACTGTTTTTGAGGTTCATTCACAGAATAAGACTTGATGGGATTAATATATTTCGCCACTTGTGATAAAATTGCAAATCTAAACAGTTTGTGATATTTCTGTGTTTTAGTAGTAAGGCTGTTAAAGATACACTTTTTAGTGTTTCGGTATTTTAAAAGTATAATTCATGAGATTGTCATAATGAATGGAAGGCCTTCTCTGATTTTAAATATCAGTATTCTGCTTAATAAGAGTTACCTGCCACACTTCCTTGTGTTCAGAACAGACAGGTAGACAGCAGCTATTGCAGAAAACACTGCTCAGCTCATGCAGCTGAAATCAAATCATGATCAGAGTGGTTTATTGATTCATCACAAAGACATTCAATTAAGCAGCAACCAGAGAACTACATCACCAGGCTCTGTATCAGCAACACAGCAGACAAATGAAAATACAAGGTACTTGCAAGTGATAAAAAGAAAAAAAAAAAAATTACCAATCTCTAAGCAGCCTTTAAAGTTAAAACCAAGATGTTCTGAGCCCCCTCTGCTTTGCTCCAGCATTGGCAGAGTGGGCAAACAGCAGCCCCACCCTGTCAAGCATGTCACAAACCTTCTTCTCTGCTTTGCTGGGAGGGGTGAGTGCTCCTGCTGCCTGCTCTGTACCCAGGCACAGCTGGGCTGTGTCCCTGCTGTCCCTGTCACATCAGCTCCCTGTCCAGCACTGCCCTGGGGACTGCCACCCTCTGCAGGCTGGTCTGAGGATGCTCCAGCACTCCTCCAGTTCTGCTCCAAGGACCTTCTCCAGAGGTGCACATTTTCATACTTCATGCTTCTTCTGCAACTGGCTTCTTTTTGGTGTCCAAAGTCTCCTTGAAGTTCCCCAGTTGTGTTTGAGTCCTGCGCCTTGCTCAATATTGAAGAAAGAACATCTCAGACATTGTGAGGTGCTCCATTGAAATGCTCTGCTCACTCCTGTGTTTCTGCCACAGCAGCTGGTCTTATCCGAGCTGTGCAAATGAGCTTTGGTCTGTGCAAATGCTTCCATGGTCAATTAAGGTCTAGAATTGAGACAAAATACTCGTGTGTGTAGGACAAGGAAAAACTGTCACCGTTGGAGCAACGTGGCAGAATCGATTTATCTGTTTTAGTGAGCAGAGGCCATCAAGTATGAAAGCTGTGATGTGCAAATTAAAAAAGATTATTGCCTAAAAAAAAAAAAAAAAAAAAAAAAGAAAAAAGGTTTGGGATCAAGAAATCTCCTAAAATAACAACTGATCAAAACAAATGTGATTTGACAGAGTCACTTATCATCTACTATATAAGTGATTATAGTTGATATTGATTATAATGAAAGAAAAATGGAAGAGTTACTATATTATTTGTAGGGAAATTATCTTGAGCTTATGAAGTGGAAACAAAACTTTTTCATTGCATAAATAGTGAGTAGCCACTCTTGTCTGTCATTGTTTTTTTTCATTCCTGGTACTTAATATTTTCTAACAATTGTTCTAATAAAAATTTGTGGGGATTTTTTAAAGGTTTTTCTGTGGGTTTTCTTTTATTTTTTAGGGGAAATAACTTGTTATTGAAGTAGAAGACCATAAGGAAAAATCAGTAGTAGAGCTTATGTTTAAGGATTACAGATTTTAAGGAGTCAACATTTTTTTTTTTCATTTAACATTATACTGGCAGAACTGGACCACAGTTTTTGACAAAACCTTGGCATTAGAAAAGCTGAATTTGTGGATTTTTACACAGGTTTATATTTCAATGATATAAAAAAATCGGTGAAACTGAAATCACTTGCCAAGGACAAATTTTCTCATAAAATATTAGAGGTGTACCCATGTCAGTGTCACCTGTTGATCAAACTAGTGCCAAACCCAAGACCTTATTCTCCTTTATTCAGTGCAATGACCATTGTACATTGCCCACAGTAAAAATCCCAAACCCACTGTGTTTACTTTGCACTGGCCTGGTGCTGCAGAGGCTGGAGGAAAACAAACCAAGGCAACCTGTGGAAGAACCAGATTCTGCCAGCTTGGAAAAAAAAAAAAAAAAAATTAAATCAGAAGCAACATTACAAATTAATAAAAATTACCGGTCCTTTGAACTACTTTATAGTTATACCTCTGGAAACGTGGTTTTACATGAGTTGAGATGGTGATTTGATAACTGCTTCAATGTGTTGGAAAACAAAGAAATTTGAGAGAAAGGGAAAACTAGTTTCTAAATATAGCTTCATTGAAACTTGAAAAATTAGATATAAATAAAATAATAGCTATTCAAAGAATTACAGAATGGTAGAGTATGCTTTTCTTAGCCCATAAAACCATTTTGTTTTGGGGGGGGAAGAGAAAAAACTTTTCTATTTTTCAATAATTATTTATTGTTTCTTATTTTAAAAGGTTAGTTGCTTCAAATAAGAATCTGCATTCTGATTGTGTAATTAAGTCAGAAAAACACAGCCAAGTGTCTGAAATTTTGTTTTATCTTTAAGGGAACTATTTTGTCATTCCAGAAAGGAAGGAAAAATACTTGGTGGTTTTTTTTTTTTTTTTTTCATGTAACTTTATTTTAACTATACAAATATATTATCCAAATTTTGTGATCAAAAATGCTTCACTTTGAGAAGTAAGTTTGTTTGATTTGCCTTTGCTCTCATTGCTTTCAATCCTCACTTTGGTGTTTGTGTCTCAAAGAACATCAATGCAATTTCTTGTTGCTTTGGGTAAACTCCCACCCAGACACTTGCTCCCTTTCCCCAGCTGAAGGTGGCTGTGAGTGACACAGAGCTGACATCCTTCCACAGACAACACATCTGCACTATCCACACACCAAAGCTTCAAAGTTATCACCAAATTTTGTACCTGATTCTGCACAATCACTTTGACACAGGGGGAGAACAGTCAAATGCTGTGGATGAACATGTCCAGTAGTATTTTTTATGATAAATCAGTGCAAATGCACAAGGAAGATTACTGCCAGAGACACTTTGCCAAATTGCCATAAATATGAATCTTGCTTGTAGATTTTAGGTATTTAGATACACAGGGCAATAGCTGGAAACAATTTCACAGCAGCAAAAACTTCAGCCTAGGCTAATATATAATTGTACTTATTCCAAGAAAATTAATAAAATTCTACAGCTTCCTTTATCTCTGAAATTCAGGAGTCAATAATTATCCTTTTTATCAGTGACACTGACAAGTAAATCTCAGTCTAGACTTTAATACCCACTCAGAAAGAGTCCTGATTATGTTCCCACATGTCTATCCTCTTCTCTCTTTCACACTTATTAAATCTGGGTACATTTGACTATTGCTTTGTACTTGTGGTAGTGAAATTTGCAGGGTGACTTGGTACTTTATCCATTTTAGAAGGCTGTCATGTTAGAATAAAAGATATGGAGCATGTGCATACTAAGTCAGGCTCTCAGAACACTGAGAATGGAACATGCATGAGGCTGTAAATGAACCAGCTGCCCTGACTCCTAACTTTTGGAGAAAGATTCTTCAAAACCAAAGACTGACTTTCAGCCAGGATATGTTCCCAGTTTTCAATGTGTCTCAGAAATGCTCTTTTTAAAATGCTGCTTGAGAGAGCTAAAAACTGCAGGACAAAGCTATCCAAGTGTCTTTCTCTCTCACTCACAAAAGTGAAATAAAGCCTGGGCTGTGTTGCCTCCAGCCAGGGGAGAAGTGTGTTTTGGGGAGTTAATGAGATGCTCAGAAGAGGGTAAGGAAAGGAAGGGCTTGGCTCTCTTCACATTAGTACTAACTCAGTGTGACTTCTCCCTCTCAGGAGACTGTCTGCCAGGGCACAGACTGCCTCTGTCCTGTCCCAAACTGACCAGGGAGGTGTCCCTTTTCCCCAGGGACACCAATGGCTGGAGTGGGACAAGGTATCTGGCCACTGTCAGCTGCCTGGGGAGGTCACACATCTGCAGTCCTCTCTGTGACAGAGCTGGTGTCAGCACCTCCTCTCCCTGCTGCTCTGTCTCATTTAAAACTGCAGCGCCTGGCCTCCCTCAGGACTCTCAGCAAGGTAGCTAATGCATGTTTTACACTACAATCCCACCTTTTTTTAGGTTTTTTGACAACAGAGACAAAGCATGGAAAGGATGTATTTGGAAGAGCAGGAGACATTTGAACTTCTGTCCAGTCTGAGAGGTTTTACTAAAGTAGAGGATCATTCATTTCATAGACAATTTTGAGAATCCTATGGTAAAAAAACAGTCAGGAAGTTACTTTTCAGCTAGTGGGCAAATTCTTTCTTGCAATGAATCTGTCTCTGTGATGAGAAAATATTACATCTTTATAGTTTGCTGTTTTTTTTACAAAAATGTTTACAGGCAAGAGTCTTTTTTTCTTCAGAACAAATCTGCTCTTTCTACCTTATATTCAACTGAAGCCTTAAACCACTGAGATGCATCATCATTTCTGGGGAAAAATTGTGGTTATCATTCATTCAAACTTAGACAAGGGAAAAAACATTAAGTTTTGAATTTGAGCAGGACTTTTTTCCAAATATTTTTTTTTGAGTGCCCCATGAAGCATGAGCTGCTCTTTTATGTTACTGAAGGATGGATATGCCAATAGGCTAATGTTTACCAGGTCAGAAAAAGATCCAAACCATGTGAATATTTGTTCGTGCCTCTTGACTGAACAGAACTGACAGCCATGTCACATTTTATCATGACAAGCACGAGACAAAGAACAGCGCCATAAACCCCAGTTCAAAGCAGCATGTCATGTACAGCAAAAAATATAAGGAGATACTATCTGACTTTGAATGGGAGGGTAAAAATTTTCTGTCTCTGGATTTTCTTCGGTAAGAAATGTTTGCTCCCAACATTTGAAACACATTAAAAGTTGCATGGCTTTCTGCTGCAATATTTTCTTGTTTTACTAACTCGCTGTGTTTCACTGTATCAATTTGCATTAACACCTTGCTGTTGGTTGAGAGTCTCTTCACAAACATTATGTGACAAACAGACACAGTGGATTCCATGGGAGAGGTCACTCTAGACAACCCTGCCAGGACAATGACACTGATGAGGCCATCCTCCTTCAAGGAACAAATCCCCTGGCCCTGTCCTTACTGGGCACTTCTGCTAGGTGTGAGGTGGGAATACCACACAGCTGCCACAAACTGGTTCAGAAGGCTGCTAGAACACCTGGATGGTAACTTCATGGTACATGTACTGAGAGAGACGGATTTGATGTTTGTTAACAGCAAAGGTGACATGAGTGAAGTGAAGCTCTCCTGGCCACAGTGCCCATGGAGCAGTCGGATTTAAAATACCTGGTGACAGGAGGAAAAGTGGCAGCAATACTTCAACCCTGGAAATGAGACAAGCAGACTTCACTCTGCTCAGGAAATTAGTAAGATCCCCTGGGAAAATGCTTTTGGAGGTTCTGGGGCCCATCAGTGCTGATCATGTTTTAAGCAGTGCCTCCTAAGGGCACAGGAGCAGGCAATTCCCAAATGTCAGAAGTCAAGCAGGCAAGGAGAAGGCTTGGCTGAACATAAATCATCTCTTGGAAGCAAGGCAAAAAGGGAATGTGTGTGCCCAGTGGAAGCAAGGGCAGATGAGTGGGGAGAATACAGAGATACTGCTTGCCACTGTAGGGAGAAAACTTGTGTGGCCAAAGCTCAAAGAGACTACTGTGAGGGACTATTAAAAGAGCTTTTAGAAATATGTTAATAGCCAAAGGCAGTCCAGGAATTGTCCCATTTTTATGGTGAGGACAGTCACCTCACCGACAGATTTATAGACAGAGCAGATATTTAATGCTTTCTTCACATGGGTCTTCAACACCAGTTACAGGCTCTGGGAGTGCCAAAGGCATGGGCTGGAGGAGCACGCCTGTGAGTGTGGACCATGACTGTGTGGTGTGTTTTTCTTTACAGATATTTTGTGAACTCTTTTGAATGCTTTGCTCCTGTTTCCCCCGATATATTTGGTTTTACTCCAGGTTTTCTCCTCCCTTGCCCAGCTGTCATTCACTCCCTAGACCCACCAGTTACCTCACTCACATAAAGTCAATCTTCTCTAATCCTTGCCCTTAGCTCCAGAGAGTTCTGACAATGCTGGTTGCCCCTACCCCCTGCCCAAACCCCACCCTGGAATTCCCCTATTCCTGGACACCCCGTTGGCCCATGTGACCCTTCCCACTCCCCTTGCCTTCCCCATAGGTTGTTATATTTTAAATCCCTTCTTAATCCCCTCTCAGTTATATCCCTGGCTGGCTGAAGAATTGTATCCTGCCCCTGCTCCTCCCCTGTCTAAAAGGCTGTGTGAAATGGGGGTGTTCAGTCTTGTCACAGCATCCTTTGGGGCGTGGATCCTGTGAGAGGCTCACCAGAGGCTCTGTCCCTGTTCTCTGTCCCAGTCCACGGCGTGTCACAGCCACACCTGGGACATCTCAGCTGGCTGGGGTTTCTCTGGCACTGTGTTATGGAGGAATGATAGACTCCCAATGGACTCCAAACTTCTTCTCCACCTGGATCCCTGTGTCTGTGTGTCCTGGTGGGATTCATCCTGGAATACAGGGGCTGGTTGGTCTCAGTGTGAGACTTCTGTCAGGGAATTTTTCTGGGGAATCTGGAGAGGTCCCAGTGGGCTGGAGCCTGACAAATGTCCCAGTTTCCAGGAAAGGTGAGAAGGATGACCCTAGCCTGGGTCAACTGGCCAGGACTGTCAACTTCCCTTCAGTGTCCTGTGGAGAAGGTTGTTTGGAAAAACGCCTGAAAGACAGCTCACTGTGAGTTTTGGGTGCTGCAAAATAAGAAAAGCTGTTAGAGAGCATCCAAAGGAGGGCAGTGAAGGTGGTGAGGGGTGTAGAGAGAAAGACATAAAAAAAACCAGCTGAGGTCACTTGATCTGTTCAGCCTGGAGAAGAGGGACTGAGGATAGATGTCACAGTGGTGTACAGATCCCTCAGGAGGAGAAGGGGAGGGACACACACTGAGCAGTCACCAGTGACGGGGACAGGGAGATGTCCAGCCTGAAGTTGTGTCAAATGAGGCTGAGGTTGGGTATTAGAAAAGGATCTTCTCCCAGAGGTGATTGGGCACTGGAGCAGTGGGAACAGCACTAAACCTGGCAGGGTTCAAAAAGCATTTGGAAGATGCTCTCAGGCACCTGGCAGGACTCTTGAGGCCAGAAGCTGGAATCAATGATGCCTGCAGGTCCTTTCTTACCCAGGATATACTGATTCTGTAATTCTAACTTTGTGATATACACTGAAGTCCAAACTCATGAATCTGTGCTCAGAGTTAAAGGTGACACCTTTCAAATTATTATAGTTCAATACCACAAAAATGTGCTTTGCTAGAGCAAAGGACTATATTCAAAGGAATATTTGGTGACTAGTTTACTTTAATTCCCAGGTGGAATTAATAGGCCTCATCTCACATTTTTATTTTGGTACATTCCATAAAAAAATGTCATAAAAATACCGAAATCAGAAATTTAAACTTGTTAAGCCCTCAAGTTCTATCCAGGAAAGAACATAAGCATACACTTCAAGGATGTGTTTACATCTAATTTGCTTTACTGTTGGTAGAGGCTCTGCTGTCTTCATACTACTGCTATAATTGTGCAGGTGATGATTATGTTAGAGAAATGGCACAATATGATGTTTTAAAGATGGATACTTATCTCTTATAGCAAGCTGAAGCCACATAGATCCTTGGGATTAGCAGATTTAGACAGATTTTATGAGGATTATTTGTTATCAGTGATGTGCCTTTCTCCCTTACTGCAACATGCCCTGTGAAAGTGGGTATCTGTTTTAAAGGGTACCTTTGGGCTATATTCAATCCCATAAATGGAGGGTAAAGGAATTTTTTTCCTAAAGAAGACAATAATGGTTGAGAACACAGATCTTGCAAATCTCACTTTTCAATAATTTCTATGTAGATTTTCAGTAAAAATATTCTGGGTACTACTCTTTCAACTGACTTAAATAAAGGGTGAAAATTGCCAGTTGAAAGCTAGTTTTAACGTTTAATTTGTTTAAAATGCAGACTTTCTGTTCAGTTCTGTGGTGCTCTTGTACGGGCTGTATGTCCTGGGAATGTTCCTCTCATTTTTTTCACTCTGTGACATGAAACAACAACCTCCATAACTCCAAAAATTGCATGAGAGCTGGATCCACATGTCAGTAGTGATATATCTTTTCTCCAAAACAACTGCCCACTCTTTTGTGAGTATTTGAAAATGGTTTTGGTTGAAGGTAATTATTTTGTGTTTCTAGGTCATCGTTTGCTAAAAGGGAGTGGAGAGGGCCTTGAGACTATTTCCAGAAGAAATCACCTTCAAGCAAGTTCTACCAAATGTTGAACATTTGCTCTATATGTAATTAGGAGGAGGGAGGGGAAAAGGGAAGTGTCATTTTTCTCTGAGTGTGGATGACTTACAGGCATTCTGTTTCCTAATACTAAGGTCTTGTGGTAGCTCTTTTTTTTCCCCATTACCCCACAGCTATTCATTAGCTGATGTGCCAATGTCTGTCACAGTTTCTCCTGTGGGACAATGGTGTCTTAATATTTTAGCAACAGCACAGAGATGTAATTATCTGTAAATAATTTAGCATGTGTTTCATCCATGTGGAAGCTATCCAATCAGTCAAAGCAAAAAGCTCCCAACATTTCCTATCAAAGTCTGATCCTTCGACAATATGTTTTTTGTCATCTTTGGATCCTCAAAAATCATTCATTAGGTGTTTCCTTCCACAAATATTTGGAACATCAAAACCATCTTACATTTCTGGGGACAAATTCAGACACGATGTGAATGAGTGCATCCTGAGAAATTTGTGATGTTTGAACTATATATTACTGAATATTGTGTCCTTCGTTAATATTTATTACCTACATTCAGGAAGAACATACACAACTTTAATTAAAAGTTTTTAAAGATAAGACTATTAATTATGCTGGTTATATCTTTCCTTCTTTCTGATCAAGCAAGCATTCAAAAATTAATTTTCATCAGCTTCTTCATTTTCTTGTTATTTTTCTTCCTTTGCACTTTACCTTGGCAGTTTCTTAAAACGAGAGTGAGGTGAAAAATTCAAACATTATTCACCACATGGGCCTTCAGAAGGAGAGGAATGCAGTTCACTGACACCAACCTCCAAAGGGTCCAGGAGAGGCAGGTCGGCTCTGTGCTGAACATTAGTGCTGGCTTATTCACACATTATTGTGTCTGCCATCTGCTTGTGATTTACCTAGCTTCTAAAACACACTGCCTAGAGAAAAACCAGTGAATGTCTATCCCCAAGGAATGGAACAGCATTGTTTATTCTTGGGAAGGCTGGAATGCATGTAGCTCTTTCCAGGACCAAGGTTAGCAATCCTTTTAAATGGAGGCCTTGTCTCCCTGGATGCAAAGAGTTTGCCATTCTCTGGAGGATATGGACATGTATATAAATGACATGTTTGATTCATGTTTGACACGAGATGTTTCCAATATGTATAATTTTTAGCTAGAAGAGGAGCTGACTTTAGCTATCTTGAACGTTTAAGTTTCACTTTAGATGGTGAAAAACTCTGTATTTATCTGAGTATGTGTGTGTAAGGGACAGTTTATGGAGAATATCACCTTGCACTGCAATCTCAAAGGATTCCTGTGATTCTGAAGCCAGAATAATGTGAGGAATAATCTCAGAGTGAAAATCTGTCTGTGTGTACATGTCTGTAACAGAGACATTTATAGAGCTAGAGCCAAATAAACCATTAAAATCTGTGCTTAGGAGGGATATACTTGACACAGCATAATTTCTAGCTGCTTTTGCTGGGAGATAATGACTAAAGAGACACCATATTGTTTAAAAGTGTGAATTACACTTGCTTTCAATGAGATAGGAATAGAATTTGTCCAAAATTTCTATTTTTTGAGTTTGCTCTATCAAAAGTGTAAGGAATTTGATATCAAGGGTATTTTTAACAATAAGTGAGCACTGTTACTAGTTACTGGAGGAGTTTCTTCCTCTTTGGTATTGTTGCTATGCAAAAAGATTATGTTCTTTGAGTGACCAGCTGGAAGATAAATTGAACTGTTGAAATATATTAAGCATAACACCTTTCTGAGTGTAAAACATTAAAAGATGGAGGGCCATACCTTGATAATTTTTTAACAGAATTTAATATTATAATGGAGCCTCACTAATTAGAACCCATCTGACTCTCCAGTGCCAGCTCCTGAGAAGCTGATGGGACAGCATCAGTAAGGATTCACAGGACTATGAGTGTAGCCCTGCAGACCTCACTGGTGATTTGAAGTCGTATCTTTTGTGCAGGATATGTTTTAGACATATTTGAATAATATTCGTGAATAATATATGAGTTAATTTTTTTCCCGGTTAATTATCAAATGCATTATTAATGAACACATATTATTCAATTGACATTTTAGAAGCTCAAATAATTTTATGTAAATAGATTAATCGAGATTTTTTGCCCCCCATTTATTCTGTGGTTTTTCCCTTAGCTAAGAAAACTTCTACTAAATTTTGTTTTACCAGAGAAAGGATTCAATTCAATTTGTTTTTATTATACTGTTAATGTGCATTTCTAATGTCCCCATGGGAAATCACTGGAGTGTCATTAGTGTGCTGCAAATTCACATTGGAGCTTAATTTGCAGTAATGTGACTAAGGAAAAAGCTTAGTAATACATATGATTTTTTTCACAGAGGTTTTAATCTTAAAATACGCATATTCTTCCTTGTTCTTTTAGCTGTAGCAAAATAGCTGGTCTTCATTAGCCTTACACTTTATTTTAACTGTCAAGTTAGGTCTGATTGGAATAGAAAACTGGCTATGGAACTGAATTATTTTCCTTAATATTTTATTATATACTCACAATATTTACTATCAAGTAGTGTTCAATTGAGAAAAAAATAATATGTTACTGAAGCATGCAGTGTTTAAAGATATGCATCTTAATCTGGGTGTTTTATGGATATGTAGATATGTGAATTGCCATGCAAATAATGTAGTTTTAATGAGGGACTTTGACTATTTATGGTTTTATAATTCAGGCAGCAGGGCCTCCTGTCTATTAGGATGATAAGGATTTGATTTCGGAGGACATATTTCCTTCATGTGTGAGTTCATTGACAAATGCAGTGGAGCCCTGAGAGCTGATAATGTCTCCATGATCTTGTCTAATTGACATCCTGGACATTTTTGAGTTTTCACATTGCCAGCTGCATTGATGAAGAGTTGCTAAATGATAATATGCAAAACTTGTTTCCAGAGCTCAGAGGAAATAAATAGTCTGTACTTTGGAGCACAGTCTGTGAGGAATAAAGTCTCACTAAACTATAGAATGATGAAAGTCTGATGCTTTAATATTGGTTAGGGAACAAATAACAGGTGGGGCCATGCCATCATGCAGCTATTTCTGTAGCTGCATCGTTCTTTTTTGAAAATATCTCCAAAGGAAAACAATCCCCAACAATCCATTCAGTAAACAGCAGAAATAATGATCCTAGATCCAATCAACAGATGTCCAATGTCCTGAATTGTCCATCATTGCAGTATTTCTGGCTCCTCTCCTCTCTACTACCCTTGCTGTGGGTGTGAGAGCAGCCTAGAATAATGTGCCTATTTTTTTTTATCTGGTGTTTTCATAGATGGGGAAAGCTCTAGAATGAAATTAAGCTACAGAGTTATAAAAGACTAATGAGACAAAAATTATGTCACGTATCTCTCTGAACCTGGCTTCAACTAGGAAACGTGTTTGTGCTGTACATAGACTTCAGGAAAACACTGTATTATGCAGCGAATTCTGAAAGTGTTCTAGCACATTTGGGGAAGTCAATGTTCTACCTATTTAAAAGTTTAAGGAAGAGAAGAGCAGTGAGGACTGAGCAGAGCTTCTAGTAGGTAAAATAGTCAGAAACTTTACAGCCTCAGCCATTATCCCTACTTCATCCTTATCTGTTCACAACTTCCCTATGGCTGATGTCCAATCCAGGGCCACTGAGGCCAATGTAAAATTGCTAGGGACATGATAAAAGAAGGATTTCCTTTATATTGAAAAGATTATATTTAATGTAAAAAAGAAAAAGCGTTCAGCAATTTCTGAATATTTTAAATAGTGACGTCATTGAAGTGACAACGAATCCAAAAATAAATCTCAATAAAATCACTGAAATGAAAAAAGGTCTCTTGGGAATATGATCTAGGGGTAAAAGAGTATAGTTAAAGTGTCAGTCAAAGTACTGAAGTGTCAGTCAAGGTATTGAAGAACCTTATTAAAAGCACAACAGTGAATTTTCCCGGTGAGAAATATAGATAGAAAATAAAGATCTATGTTTCTTTATCAGATCACTTTCGGGACTTGGAAAACAAACAGAAATTACACAAGAATGGAAAAGATCTGAATGTAAAGTGATAGAATAGTAGACCAATCAGACCAGACAAGTCACAAGTCACAATTTCAAGCCATAAATGTGATAAGAAAGACTGTATAAATAAATGGAAAGAACAAAATTCTTTACTCATCAGAAAGAAAAGAAAATAGTGAGCAACATAGTGAAGACAGAAGTATGGAGTCCTTTTCTACAGTATTTCTAAAAAAAATCCATTGTGACTGATTCCTACAACTTTTGAAGGTTGTAAGAAGAATAAGAGAAGAAGAATGGGTGTAATGAAATGTAGGAAAGTCAAATGATTAGACAGTTTATGAGACACTACCCAGGGTGACTCAGTAATGGGTCTTTGGGCCAGCTTAACTATAAATTGATCACAACTGGGAAAATAAAGGCTTGACATTCTCCTATCTGGTGTCACGTCATAAGGCAAGAAACATGACGTAGTCAATGAGCTGCTGAAATTCCCACCGGCAGTATTTCCTTGTAGGATTTTTGCTTATTATTCTTTTTGACTATAATATATATAAACCTTTCCAAGTACTGAAATAAACCTCTCAGTAGGACAACTGGATCTTAGTTTTGGGCTATGAACTCAGGAATAAAAGACTATTAGTCTTTTATTAGTCAGATAAATGCCAGTGTATGGAAAATCTGGTTTATGATCGGTAAAGAAATGGAGCAAATCTAGACAAATTAAGGAAGATGGCAAAATTCCCCTGTATCCTCTCCAATTTAATCTGAATCTCATTATTATGTTCTCATATTTTAAAATTCTCCTTTGCATCCACATGACAGCTGTAAGTAGTGTAGCGACACATCTGTGTCTCTTCCCCCACTCCCCAAAGAAAGGATAATGAGAAATATTTATGCTCTGTGTTTGTGTGTTTATTGTAGCTTTTCTATATATATGTAGTACTGGAGTAAAATTCTAATTGATTACAGTCATAATCTGGTGTGGCAATTATACCCCACAATGACACCAAGGCTCTGACCTCAGAAGGCTGAAAAGGTAACTCCTCTATTTCTGGGAAGCATTTCTCCTTTTACAGGATTTTACACAGACCACTTCGATTGGTGACAAGAAGACAAACCTCTCCAGTCCCATTGGTCACACCAGAGGGACATCAAGGGAATCCTCTCCTAGGAGAAGATACATAAACCTTCTTGTCATTACCAAGACATGTCTCTAGTTTACAGAAAGTTCCCTGCGAAAGGAATTTCAGGAACCAAAACATGTCAGGCACGAACCAGGGCTACAGTCTGGTATCTCAGAACTGCCTTGGAAAGGACTAATCATCAAAGAATATATTGGGATCAGCAATTTTTTTGTACCTCCACTGCCTTATGGACCTTAAAGACACAGATTTATTATATTAATGCAATAAAGTATATATGAAGGTAGTTTCCTTTTTAGTGCAGTTACACATAGATCTGGTGACCAGATTTCAGAAAGAAATCTACCTTGTAGGGGATTCTTTCTGGACATTGTATAGATATTAAGTTTTAATTGGTGATAATTGTGCCTCTTATTCACAATAATTCTAATAGTAGTGTATGGTATTCCATAATCCTAGAAATTTCTGACTGGGACAGGTAAAGTATCCTGGTATGTGAAATATTTTCTAGCTTAATCTAGTTAAAATAATATGATATCCCTCTCCAATATAAATAAATTTTTTAATTTCTTTTCTTATGCTAGACTCATTGATGTTTTATCTCTATGCACAAACAAATTGATGCCTATTTTAATGATTTCATTGAGTTCCAGATGACTCATGTTCTATTTAACATTTATCTGTGCATACCAGTATTTCCCAACTCCACTTCTATTATATTGTTTGATTTAATGTTTAGTAAGTGTTTAATATGTGAGTTCTTATCTTACCTTTCAGATTAATTGAGGTAGAAATGTTTATGTTTTTAGTGGTTAAATTTTTATCTTTAGGGAAAATTTATTCAACATAATTCTTTAGTAACAACAAAAAAATCTAATTAAATGTGGAATTGTTATATTTTCTCTATTCTATCGTAATATTTTGTGTAAAACTGAGTATGTACTTACACCTGCTCCTGCTGTACAATCAAAATAAATCTCAAGTTGTGTACAACTAAGGTGAAATTAAAAAGGTGAAATTGAAAATAGTGGATACTTACATACTACAGGAAGAAAGACCTCCCAGATTCCTGTTCTTCTCAAGTTTAGTTGCCTTGAAGCCTACAAGCCTTTTCTAGTAACCACATATTATTTAAGGAATTCTTTTGGACATTTAACTGACCAGCAGATGAAGTCTGTCAATGGTTACACTGGAAGGCACTGGAAGTCTGTGAAGTCAAGGGCCCAATAAAAGCTGTTTTACCTCTATACCTGTGTACCTGTGTACCTACACTGAACTGATTTTTGAACATGTATATACAGAATAGAAAGCCTAAGGTAGCTCAGCCTCTATGAGAATAATTTTTCTGCTCATTACAAGCTGTCTGAGTTAAAGTTGATTAGACCTCAGAGGAGGAGTAGAGATTTTTATGCTAATGTCTTTCCTGTGGTAGTCAAAACTACTGTAAACAATACAAGAGTCTAAAAAACCCTATTGTGAGACAGATTAAACTGAGTGTATAGAAGAGTCCATGAATTAGGGTGTTAAACTTGAACTGTTTTCTGTTTTGCAGTTTTACTGAGGTTTTTTTTTTTTTAGGATTCAAGATATTAAATTCTCAGGGGGTCACCCTGTCAGCCTCAGTTCTGTGGCCTGGATTTAGTGGAATCAATCCTAATTGAAATTCTGCACAGGTCTGGTATTCTGTGGAGATTGTAGATGAATGACAGTGCAGTGGCAGGAAAGATAAATATGCTGGCAAATGAGATCCAGGGTCTCCACAGAGGATGGAATAAATTACTTTACCAATACAGTGGAGGTAATATGCTGGAGAAAGAAAGTGAAATCAAAGCTGGTTTAATACAAGGCTTGTTAAAAAAAAAAAAAAAAACATATAAAAAAAGAAGCCAACAATACAGTTAAGATTTACTTAAAATACAGATTTCTGATGTGAGTGTATTTAGGCCACTTCTTTTCTATTGCGAATAATGATCAATGCATACACTTTAATTTCATTTATGCAGACAGCAGCTTGCACAATTTAAATTCGTGCAGCATTCTGTGTGTAACTCGAGGCCCAGTGGTAGCTGTGGTACAGCATATTGATTAGCAATTTGATAAATATCTAAAATGGCACACTGAGTTTAAGGTGCTTCATGAAAAATGTATTTAAATGACCTTGGCTAATTAGCGTGAATAGCTTTGAGGCACTGCTGCCTGAATGAAAGACATTTTTAGAGTCCAGAGATTTAAAAGGTTTCATGACTGAATGAGCAAAATTTAAACCAAGGGAAAAGAGCAAACATTAATTTTCATAGAAATTAAGGTGAATTAGATGACCTGATAGAACTTTTTTTTTAATAGAACTTGCAGGTTCTATACTGTTCTTCTAAGCATATGCCTGTTACTCCTTTCAGTCTAATTGCTAAATTTCTTAAATAACCAGGATTTCAGCACTTTCCTCAGAGGATGATATTAGGGTCTAATGGGTCAGAAAGTATTTTCTAATATACTTCTAAAATTATCCTTTTCTCGATGTAAGCTATTACTTCTTTAGGTAGTTATGGTCTGTTGTGGTACTTGAAATAATTCCTTCCTTCCTCTGTGCCTATACTCACCTACAATGTGTGGGTGGTCACTTAGCAAAATTATAGGAATATACCTCTTTTATTCTCATGTCGTGAATCAGTTTCTTCCATTACCTAACAATAGTATTTTATGTGTCTTTCCTGAGCTAATTTTTGCATAGTAGTGATGTTGTCACTACTACTGAAGTTAGACTGAAGTCCCAAACCAGGCTGAAAAAATAACCTTATCACCTGTAAATTCTGGTCTCCATTGGTAATTTTCACTGTCCATTTTCAATCTGGTGTTTCATTCTGCAGCTAACTTTGTTTTCCCTGCGCACACTTGGAGCCTCCTTTTATCACTGCTGTTTTCTTCACAATGGAATTGGTTTTAATCCGTAATTTCAGTGGAAGTGCCAGCTCCTGCTTCTCTGAGTTCAGTCTGTATTTATAGTCTCTGTTACACAAAGCCTGTTCAGAGGTAATTTGGGATGGAGCTAAGTGAGCATGACTCAGTGAGATCACTGTAGGCTGCTCTGCTAGTGAGAGAAATACATCTCATACAGCAGGGAGAAAAAAGATTGTCTGGAGTGGAGGTGAGGATGGTGACTCTGGCTGAAGAGCCTCCTGTGAAGGACACCACATCTCCCTGATGGTGAGCAGTGAGTGTGCACAGCCAGACATTGCCATAGAACACTGGGGCACTTACTGGGGTTCTCTGGGGTGCTCAAGGGAGAATGCTCTTCCAGCACAGATAGACAAAATTTCACTAGTTTTTAATTCTGACTTTGACTAACTCACACCATTTTTAGTCATCCCTGGTTAGTATTAGTTATCCCATTAAGAAAGCCATCATGACCTGACCTGATCTTGGGTTTTTACTTGTGTAATATTTTTATTTTTATTTTTTATATTTATTTTACTTCTTGTATAATATTCTGTTTCTGGACTGTATGTGATAACTGGTTGAAATCATCAGCGCAACCTATATTTTAATTTTTTTTCTCCAGATAATTAATAGAGTAACTCAATGGATAAGACAATTTTTTGGGGTGTCTCATAGTAAGAGGAATGAAAAGATTCTTCAACTGTAACCAGGATTTTAGGTAATTATTTTTAATTTATATATTCTATACAAAATAAATTTACTAAAATTATGTAAAGTGAAATCCAGCAATATTGAAACAGCTGCTTCTTACTGACTTTATTTATCTAATTCTAATATATATTTTCAAAGTATTGTTATAGAATAAAAGGACAATGGGTACAATGCTTAATAATTCTTTTTCTTCTGCTCATCTTGGCTTCATTGCTGGAAGTAACACGATAGTTTTGATGTCATCTTGCTCTGTTTTTTGTTTCTTAAAGAAATATCCTTTCATTGACTTTCAAGAACTTTAATTTGCCACAATAATGTACTAAAATTACTGTTTTACTCTTCTGTTTCTTATTGATTCTTTGTCTATATTTAAATACATGCAGTCTTTCATGTTCCAAAATAAATGTGCGAGATTTTGATTCTTTGAGGAAACTATTCTTCCTGGGCAAGAAACACACAGTGCAGGGAGACAAACCATGTTTAGTTTACTGTTTTTCATACAGGGGAAACTGCTGAGTCAAACAACCTCTTGGGAAGTTGTAATACCTCATCTATGATTTATAGGGGAGGGTCATGTTATATTCTAGAGTGTTACCTATTTTATGTGTGAATACTGACAGCCTCACTCTAAAATACATGTAGAGATAGAATAAAATAAATATGGGCTTAGGCTATATTATAACGATATATTTGTATCTCTGCTTTATGGTTTTGGGTAAAAAAACCCTAAAAACTAAAATAAACCCCAAAATCTCTAAACAATCTATACTTGCATAAAATCTTGCCTTTGTCGTTTATAACCTTTAACAACAAAATTTCTCTCACCTTTTAGTGGAATTAGATTACAAAGGTGAATTTCAAAAGCAGTATTACTACGTTACTTTCACTGTAAATAGTGAAGTCAAGAATGAAAGGTTTAGTAAAGTTGACTTAATTGTGCATTTTAATTTTCTACAGCTGGCATTATTTGATTTTGTCTTGATTTTCAGGCTCTTTTGTACTGCCTTATAGGCATCTTGGGATATCCAGGTGTACTCACTGATTTTGTGCATGTAACTTATAATCTGTTATTACCACCTCTGTCATAACACAGAAGCCTGAAGAAATATCCTTCCTATGAAAAAAATGGAACAACACAGAACTAAGTTTTCAACTTGATTTATTGTCATTACATTTCTATCACTTCAGCATTATGAAAATGTATTTTGTTAAATTTCCATGTGCGCCAGCATAAGTGATGTTGTTGCTGATTATATTTTTTAATTATAGGAAAGCTTTGTATTTTATCTTCCTGAATTTGGTCTGAAAAACTTTAAAGTGTCTTCATGGGACATCTTAAAAACCTATTTGCTATTAATGAAATAGCAATGTTAATTTATTGTTAAAATCAAATGCTAGCACTTCTTAGAATAGACTATAAGAATATACAATCCTGCTAAGTGTGTTTTAGATAAAACTTTGATTTAATTCATCACAGGCATCTGAGAAGTTGCATTTCTTGCCATATTGAAATTTACTGCAATCAGAAAAAGTTCCTAATTGCTTTTTGTCTGTCTACTGGTAGAACTAAATGTGTTCACAAATAGGCCATGATATTAATAAAAAAAATTCATTGTTATTAAAAAAAATCTATGTGAGCATAAGGGTATTATAAGAGTATGCCTGTGTTAAAAGTGCCTAAAAATATTCTGTTCTGCTTTTCAAGTACAGTTTCCATACAAAAGTTCAAGTTCTCTGTCATATGGTGCTGTCTGAAATCAAGAAAACCATCCTGATAAAAATAATATTGTACTTGAAAAGTTGCTGTGGTTTCATGGTAATTTTTTTTTATCTCTTCCACGATGCAACCACTTCTCTGTTGGAGTCATCCCTCCACAACCACGTTTGTCTTTTGTATATGTTATGTACCATGATGTAATTCATCTGGTTTTGGGAATGTGGATTACGGGTCTTGATTCAGCAGCTAGGTTTGATTAGAGGTTTAAAATACAGTATATTAGCATGGTTAACATAACATTCTAATAGACTGAGATTCCCCTTTCAATGTCTTTCTTGAGGAACTAGTTTACATGCTCTGATTTCTATTGATTTTTAAACAGAATGGAAGCAATCACTGCAAAAAAGCCAAACCCAAACCTAAACAAATATTCCATCAAGAAATAACTTCTAGCAAAAAATCCCAGTGGGAAGACTTCATCTTACTGAAGGTTTGTGTGTTGCAAGCTAAATATGATTCTGAGCTTGCATTGTGTAGGTTTTTTTCCCATATTATTGCATTTCACCTTTTATTGTATATCTGAACATTTCATTATCAAGATGGGGATCTAAGGTATTAAATTATTTTCTGAACGTTTACCACAATCCTCATACTATTCTTGTTTAGTTTGGCAAATGACTGTCCATATTCAGCAGAAATAAAGTAGATAACACTGTGAATGCAAGCAGTACAAATGTGGGGGCTTAGGAAGGTAAAGAGTTGAGAAAATTCTTCAGGCAACTCGTCCCAGTGTCTCAACACCCCCGCTTTTAAGACAGGGTTAAGGATTTCTGTGGCCACAAAGCTGGGAATAGAACCTCAGCTTCACTGCAACCAGGATGTTGCTTTCATTGTTCTAACCAAATCAAGTATAACTTTGTCTGGGTAATCAGGGAGGAGGGAGGATTAGGACGATTTTAACTTAGGCCTATGTATTTTAGAAATAAAGCTATTCTCTACTAGGTCGGGTGAAACTGTAATTTATCATCATCTGATAGATGATATAACTGTAACGATTGTTGGTAGCTGAACATGATTATTACCTTAAACCAGAATTGTGAGAATCATAAGGGAAGGTATTTACCAAAACTCATGCTTGGGTGTATGCAATAGAACAGTGGAGGTTTAATGATTAACATAGAGTCGTGTAACAAAGAATATTGTACTGCATGTCTTCTGTGCTTTCGTTGGAGTTGGATTTGGGTCTGTACCCCAACTCCCAGAGCTCTTAATAAAGCACCCAAGTGATCATTCATGATTACGTGTTTTCCTCGCTAACACCGCTGTAAAAAATGCTTTCTTGTATCTAACATAAACCTACTGCTTTCGGTTTAAAACCATTGTCCCCTGTTCTGTCACTACAAACCTCGGTAAAGAGTGTCTCTCCATCTCCCCTCTAAACTACCTTTATATAAACTGCCTGGAGTCTTCTGTGCCCAGGCAGAGAGACAATGGGATGGGTCTCCTTAGGTTCAGCTTTTTTTTTCATAGGAGAGGTGTTCCAGCTCTCTATTAATTTTTGTGGTCCTTCCCTGGAACTGTTCTAACAGGTCCAGGTTTTTTTTTGCACTGGGAGCTCCAGAGCTGGACACAATACTCCATAAACCAAACCACACTGAGAGAGAAGTAATGTAAAAATGCACATAATGTTGATAAAAATATTGCATTACCTTACTTTTATCTTAGTCCAATGGGTGCTGCAGCATTAGTTCTGGATATATTTCATTGTATTTATTATGATGAATTATGACATAATGGTCCTGAGAAGTTTATTTTAAGCAACAGATTTTTCAAGTTGAAGTGATGACTTTGACCTTATACACATTATACTAAAGCTCAATAAAAAGATTCCTATCTTTGTAAATCAATTACCATCTTCAGCTTTTACTAATGTACCCCTCATCTTTAGTAGGAGCTGTATCCTTGCTCACACAATCTAGAGTTTTTTGAGGAAGTATCAGAAAGAACTTAAACAATTAAAAAAAAAGTAAAAATGATTTATAAATAAAATAATTCTGTTCCATAAATAATTTCCTAAAAACGGGAGATTTGATGTTGCTTCTATTTTATTTGAAAGTGATGCCATAACAGAATCTGCAAATTTGTTAGCAAAGGGTCTTTTTATTCATCTAACCACTGATTCAAATGAAGTACCCAAAAAAGGATCATCTGTGTTTATGCTCAGAAGAAAAGTCAGCATTTCTCAATTATAAGAGATCAAAGAAGAGTCTTGCTATTTTGGGAAAGAAAGAAAAAAAAAAAAAAAAAAAAAAAAAAAAAAAAAAAAAAAAAAAGCTGTTTCTGCTATTCAGAAAGGGAAACTGTAATTTGGTAAATGTCAGGATAAAGAACTCTTTAGAGCCAGAAGGCAGAAAATGAGCTACAGAGTGGAATGTTTCAACATAACATCCACACCACCAGGTACAGGCTGATGGCGTGGAATTACCATAAAAAGCATTTATTGTTTTTAAAAGTATTTTGTCCTAAAAGGAGAGTGCAAATGTTTCATAGTATACTTCAATCAGGCCAGTTTTGACCTGGCTGCTGTGTGTGTGACAGACACCTGTGGGAATATCTCAGGGCTGGGTGCTGCGGTATGAAAGCACACAGCAGCCACCAAGTTTGAAGAGTTGTTACGCTGGCATGTGTCAGGGTGTGCTGAGGAGCTCTGTTCCCTCCTGCTGACCACAGGCTGGCCAGGTGAGTGTCCCTGTGCTGGCAGGGCTGCCGTGTGGCACAGGTGTGACCCACCTGCTGGCAGGCAGTGTGCCATCCTCACAGATGGGCACGGTGCAGCCAGAGAAGGAGCTCTGTGTCCCCTGGGCAGCAGCAGCGGGTGCACACACCTGGGCAAAGTGTCCCTCCCTGCTGAGAGAAGCAAACAGCACTTCGCTGGACTTCTCTTTTGGAGTTACAATGTGTGGCACCATGAAAGCAGCTCTGAACCTGACTGAGATGCAGTGTCATGGCACACTGTGAGGAGAGGGCAAGGAGTTCAAGGTACTCTCCTAGTCTGCTGCTATTTAATTCTTCGGGAATTCAATTTTTTTTTTGATAGACATGATGCCAATAATACTTGACACAGGGAAAACCACAGAGCTAAGAGCATGCCCTCTCTGGCTAACTTTATCAAATATTCAGGCTGTGCCCACAGGGACTCGAAAAGTTGCACTTGCAGCATAGCACTGAGAAAAATATTTGCCTTCTGGGCAAAAAAATTAATTGTGGTCATTACTTTAATGATCAAAGTCCACAAAGGGCAACAAAAGCAGGCTCTATCATTGTATAAGTAACGGAACATTTAATTTCCACCATTAACCTCATTTTTTAACTAGAGTAATATATCAATAGAAAGGGTATAATTGAAAATACAGGCTGTTTTTGTCATAATTATTTTTACTTAACCATAGGGACAATATACAGATTAGTGGCTTTTAGAGAGTTGCTTTTTGGGCACATGTAAATTTTTGCTGTCTGGAAAACAAAACAACTAATATATACAGTTTCAAGTAATCTCAAATGCTCATGTTCCAGCAAAGCCCCCATTTCGATGGTTTGTATTTAAAAGACTTTCACTAGTGTTATTATGAAGTTGCTTTGAAAGAATTTGCTGAGAAGTGGGATGAAATGAGACTATACCAATAAACCTCCGATTTTAAGCTGGGAGACAGAGTGATACAGGGAGCAGGGCAGAGGGAAAATATCTCACCATTTCAATACAGCCCTTACTGTTGTCAGGATATATAATGCATTTTTGTCCTCTATTTAGAACTTGTGGAAAAAAAGGAAACACTTCAGTCCTTTCAAAATGCTATATTACCCAGCCTGGAAACAATCAATAGGAATTTTGCCTCTATCAGTGTTTTAGCTTCAGATCTTCAATTACTGCTGAATCAAAAATTGGTGACCTGGCTCAAGCCTAGTCCACATTTGTGAATCAACACACAAAACACACTCTCCATCACTGGGAGGTGCTTGCTCTCTAGGACACTGCCCTTCTCCTGTAAGTATAAATCAGTTCTACAAGAACATTATTGCCCCTTCCTATCCACAATTTACCCTATTCCCACCATTCTAATCAAAAGTAAGGATCTGATTTTGATACTGGTAATCTCCTTATTTAATCCACAAGAGGTACAGCTTCTAATGTTGATAATGGCTTCTAATAGCTTCTAATGTTGATAATGACTCCTGTCCCCATACATGAAAACAATCAGGATTTGGAACATAATAATAAACTGCCCTTTTCAGTTTTTGGTGATCCTTAAAGCCTACATTTCTAACAGTTTTTCCTCCTCCTACTGATGAAGTTCTGTTCTTAGCTTTGCCTGGACATGGTCAGACACAAAACTTCCTCCAAGCAGCCCAAAAACCCAATCTATGCACAAAGATAGGAAATGTCTTTCTTCTGCATCCTGTTTCTGATAATTTCTGGAAGTGCCAGACTTTTACTCTGCATGGGAACAGATGCATAGCTAATTTCAGCTAAAATCCATCCCATCCCTATTACTTCTTCCCATTTAGGGGCTGGACAGGCAAAGAGTTCAATGCTTTCTCTGATGTCAATGATTTATGAAGCTCTAGATATAAATAATTGTTCCAGGTCCAGTTCTGTACATGTATTATTCCTACACCATGTGTTATTTTCCTTGTTTGCTTGTGGAGGTTTTTTTTTAAATTTTTTTAGTTGTTTTCTTCATTGGTTTGGTTTGGTTTGGTTTTTTTAGTTAAATACTCCTATTGTAGAAATTTTAGGTTTTTATATTTTTAGGGGATTGCGCTGTGCAAAGTTTTCTTATATATCCTATTTCTCAATCCAAACTCAAATTCCTTCCTTAATGGAAGTGCTGTTAATAGGACTAAAATGGCAAACATAATAGTTTGGTAATATTTCATTGCTCTGTTTTTATTTTCTGAAGATACTTTGAACTTTTTTGATGGATTTGCACGCTTTGGATGCCACAGTTTTATACTTTTACATCATGTTTTCTTGGGGTAAAAGTGCCCCAAGTTTAAGCTCTTAATAGTGAAATAGAAAATATTGGTTCCTAGCAATAAATGTCAGGTCCTCCAGGTATGAGCATCATTAAAATATCCCTTTTCACACTGGATACATTGGATACATGCAAATTGCCTGACAGTTTGCCAAGCAAGTACACTTGAGGAAAAAAATTATGAGTGAAGAAAATGATAAATTAAAGGCTATAATTTAGTTTTGAGACTAATTTGGAGAATGTTTATTCTGGAAACTTTTGTTTCATCTGTTTATTTTATTGCTATTTCTGTTTCCAATAATGATTCTGCTGGAATTTTTTTTATCTCAGATATGACAGTAAAGACTTAATTGCTGAAACTCACAGAATGGTCTTTTATTCTTGCACCGAGTGAGAATATTTCAGCAGCAGGTAGTTTGGGAAAAGAGGCCATACAACAAACAAACTGCTGCTTTTAAAATGGGGAAGATGACAGTTCAGATGGGTGTAGTCTTCCAAAAATCTCAGAAAGGAACTTCCAGTGGTTTTATATGATCAAAGGACAAACCAGGATTATTGATAGAGATGCTGATGTTTCAGAGGGAACTCCAGGTCAAACCAAGGGCTGCACTCACAATAGCAGACTGGATCTTTTCAGTGTATTGCATATTTGAGGTGGATTTGAACACAGCATTCACACTGTGTTGAACATGTCTTAACAACATCAAAGTCGTTCATTATGTAAAGACTGGAATGAACCTTTCAATTTTTAACTTATAAAATTAGGTTTTCTCTCTGAACCAAATAATTTCACCAAAAAAATTGCATTTTTAGTCAAAATCTCTATTTCTTCGTTACTGTAACTTCAAGCTCACAAATTTTAGACATCTCTAGATATAACAAGACACTTGTGACATTTTTGTGCAGTGTTTGATTTGCAAAGAGAATGTGGCTGAACTGATGGTGCATTTGCATTTTCCAGCAGATTCATAGGAAATATATGATGTGCTTTCTGTCACAAGGAATCATTTATTATAGCTTACATGATAAAAAGCTTAGAAATCAAATCAGTTAGTGAGGGTTCTATGCTGTCTATTTATTTCCAATCAAAAAGGAATTTAATGCCAAGGGGGAAAAAAAAAGGCAATTTGCACAGAATTTTGGATGGAACATTTAAACTATAATGCATCCCTAGAACACTATTCCAGGGATGCTTTATAGTCATATGATCACAGAGTGATTAAAAATCCATAACACAGTATTTCTTTCCCAGGTACACACATAAAAAGACCTCTTATCCTTACAATTTGACTTCCATCCACTCAAACAATTTTGTTCATTAGGTACTGGTGTGGAAGGTAGTGCATCCAAAAGAATGAACCCCATTTTCTGGGCAGTTCATTATCCTAAAAGCTCTTGCATTGTAGCCCTTAAATTGTGAAGGCAAGAGACATCCTGCTTGTGACTCAGCCTGAGAACAATGCACATTCTCAAAACAAATGGTGAAAATGTCTGTGCATACATAAATGTGGATGCAGTGGTACTTCTGTTTGCTCTCATTGGAGCAGTGAAGCACAAACAAGTTGAGGGTCAACGAAGTTAGAGCAAGTGAAATATCACTGAAGTTCTTTTCCTCACTAATTTTGTAATTTTTTGCAGCGGTTCACTAAAGAAAAACAGAAATTTAGGTATTCGGTTCTCACTTTGAGATTTATGTGAAATATGAGGACTAGTTTCTAGACCCTGGAAGAAAGATGCTGCTTGTTTAGTCCAACACTGAATGTGATTCTGAAGCAGTATACTTGTGGTATGTTTTCAGTAGACTAGGAGAAGAGCTGGCAAGCTCAAGAGCTGATTTGATTTTGTTTCTCCAGCTGATACAGTTAACCCAGTGGAATAAACTTCCTGCCTCTGTAAATTATGTCTAATTTCTGTCTGTTAACCATTATCACTAAAATGATCCTAATATTAAAGGTATTAAATCACATTATTACAGCATGACTTGAGAATGAAAACAAGTGCCAGCAATACTCCTACAGTTGACATCAGCATAATTGTAATTTATTAATAGATTACTTGGTTATCCTTGTTGGTCCCTTCCAACTCAGAATATTCTGTGACTCTGTGGCTTTTCCTTTCTTTGAACTCTACAGTTGCAAACAAATGTTGCCTGTTAGCCCACATTAAATAAGGCTCCTGTATCCTGAGGAAAAAACGTTAAGTCTGTTGTGCATTTGTTCCTTGTTCTTAAAAATACATTAAAAAAATAACTATATGAACAAACAAAGGAGACATAGACTCATGTTGTTGCAAGTAAAAAAAAATAGTAGCATGACATAAATTCACTTGTATGAGCTGGTGTAGGTCCACTGAAATAAATGGGGTGGTCTTCATCAGACTGTGTTGATATCTAACTAAAGACTCTGACTGGCTCTCATCATTGTGGAAGAATTTCCTTTCCATTACCTTTTCTCATCTCCTCCTCACTTTTTACTGTGGCTTAATATGCACAGCATGAAGTCTGTAAATTATCTAAAGAGACAAAACTTTCCTAATAAACTGCAAATTGGGCGGTTTCTGGCTGATTCTTTCCTTTCCACAGGAGTTAGTAGTCTCACTAGTTCCAGTGACTAATTTGTAAGAATCTGTGATGTAGCATAAGGGCTGAGAGTGTGGAACACCCTAAGCCTCTCAGAAACCCTTGACTCATCATGAGCTGCAGCACTGATGAGTCAGTGCATCTCTGGACCAGCCTAGAACATAAAGAAATCTAGAGAAATGCCCACTAGTTCTTTCTCCTTTTATATTCCATTTCTTTGTGGAACCCTGCAATTATCTATGCCTGGAAATGCATGATGTATAAACTCTGGGAAGCTACTCATAATTTTATATTGTATTGCTAAGCAGTGGAAGGGGGAAAGGGACAAACCCAGGCTGTCCAGTGGTGAATGGTGGCATGGTGTGCCAAAACTGGAGGAAATGAACACTAATGGGATCCCTCAGCCTGCTTCAGCAGGTGTTGGCTCCAAAGTACCACACCTGAAATGGTTCTACAACAGTGCCCACGGCATGAAGGACAAACAAGAGGATTTGGAGTCTTTGGCCAGAGATTTGACCTCGTTGGCACAAGTGAAAGCTGGTGGGATGAGTCTGGGATGCCCTGCCAGGTGGTTGCAGGCTCTTCAGAAGGGATATGCAGGGCAGAGGAGGTGCTGAGGGGTTGCACTGTATGTAACAGAAGGGTTAAACTTCTGCATAATGGACAAAGTCAGGTGAATTGGGCCCATTTTCTGAATCTCTTGTCAGTCTTCAGGTAACTCTGCCTCAGGACTAGACCATGTTGTGCGCCTTGCTCAGTCTCAGAGGTTAAGTCTGAAAACTTAACTCTGCTGGTTGCTGGTGAAAAGATTAGATGGCCAAGGTTTGGGATGTGGGATTCAAAATATACTATAATTAGACCAGACTAGATATTTCTGATTTCTGTAGCCTATGGCTGGTTTTACATCTATTTTGTCCTTATTGTCCTCTTAATTTCCTCGCACACTGCGCAGATATGTTAATTTACTACTCATGCTGAACGTGGGGTCAGTGTCTCTTGTTTGTAGCTGATTGCTTATCACTGATTCAAGACTCCATTTCAATTTACTGTGTGTATTTGATGATTGCCCCTCGGTAGGTTCCTACAAAAGAACACTGATCATGTTTTCTTTTCTCTCTAACAGCTGCTCAGTAATTTCACGAGATGTGATGTAAGTCTATTCATGAGGTAAAGTGAGACCCTCTCAGCTCATGCTGATTGTGCTCCTGGAGGTGCTCACCAGTCTGTTGAATATATTCTGCAATTATTATTATTATTTTTTTTGAAGCACTGAACACTGAAGACCATATGAAGAAAAACTTAAGCCTCTTTCTCTCTAACATACAACAGACATGCTGATTCCAGTGGAAGATATGTAGCTAAATCCTCTGTATTTGGGTATTTCAAGAGCTGATTTTGGGAAACATCCATTTATGTTCAATCCCAGTGCTCTCCTCCTCCCTGACCATGATTGTCAGCAGGCAGTCTGTAAGATACTGAAACAGAGTCCAGATGCAGAGCTCAGATGTAGTTGAAGAGGTTCTTCTCATAAAATATTCTGGAAAAGTATTTGAGTTCTTATGTTCAGTACTTATGTGAGAAAATAAAACTGATGATTTAGAATTTTAAAATATACTGTATTTTTATAACTTTAAAAATGACAAGTGAGAGAAAAATGCCAGATGGACTATTTGGCTTAAAGTTCTAACAAAAATGGAAACAGAAGATGACAATAATCAGGCAAATACCATTTCACGAGTGAAAGTTCCCAGAGCTCTTTTTTTGGTTTAAAATTAATGAAATAGTTACTTGGCTGGCTTGCAAGCATTTCAAATCAGTAAGAATTAACAATTTCTGCTATAAAATATACTGAATAATGCTCTAAAACTTTGTCCAATGAGGCTGTGTCTATGTGTGTCATGCTTAACTTCTTCAGCTGGCAACTGCCTGCTTGGCATGAAATACTTACAAAATTTATTGGACTAGGGAGGCAGAATATGTCATGGCTCATGACTAGCATAAAAGCACAGTGATTATGGCACTTACCTAGAGGAAGGGTTCTCTGAAGGGTGCAGAGGTGGGTGGTGGTGGAGTGAAGGCACAAATTCCTCTTTGCTGTATGTGACAAATGTGATGCTTGTAAAGGAATAGGAGTTCATATGCCTGGCATCTGAGAGGTAATTTTTTGGTAAAACTAATTATCACAGGTAGTGCAGGCTCACAGAAATTAATGGAAATCCTTTTTACATATATGAAATGTTGTCAATAAAAAATCCTGCTCAAAATTTCCCTGCAAGGCCAGGGAAACCCTTTGGAAAATACACCACAAACTTCCAAATATCAAAATATGGTACGTGAATATTTCCCTTAAGACTCAAATTTTGGGGTGGAAGGTGCAAAAACCATAATATTCTAGACATCCTACCTCTCACTGTCAGGAAGTCTTTCTCTATCTTCAATGTGATTTTTCTTCATTTTCAATTTACATAATGGAGAGTGATAAAAATGGGTTGATTTGTGTGCCACTTTGAACATAGAACAAAATTAATCTCTTTTATGATGAGGACCATTTGAAAGATAAACGTTCTATGTTGCTGCATGAAAGAGAAGGGAGGTGTGGAAATTCTTTCTCCTTGATATGTGTATTGTATGTATTTAAATTAAGGTAGGCAACATATGTAATTGTAATTACTCTTATAATGTCTGAATTTATGTTTAAATTAGACACTGGCAATGTAAATCAAATACATTCTTTACCAGTTATCTGCTATTTTCAAACATCTCTAATCCATGGCATGTATTTGTTTGCTACAGCGCCATTGTAGGAGTCTCTTCTCTGCCAAGATTCTAAAATAAATCTTTGAAAATGTTATGATTTGTGTTGCCAAGGTTTACTTCCAAGATCATGCTAGCAGCTTCCCACTGGGAATCCCCTGTCTTAAAAACAGAGGAGAATGAAGATCCAAGTCACTTTTAGGTCACATCCAGTGAAAACATTCAAAAATTAGTATCTATTTAATAAATAACAATAGGGAAAGAAAGGGGTAGGATGTTGCAAGTAGAGGACAGAGATTTATAAATACGTGCTCTAAGTTAGAGTGGAAATATCACTGAATTATCTTCAGATGGTTAGCATTTGCAAACTGTTATGTTCGTGTTTTTTACACGTGGCAAAGTGTCTGAAGTTAAATATTTTTCACGTGTGTTGGCTAACCTTTCAGGATAAATGCCCCAGGTGGGCAGTTCTGCAGTTAGTTAAAACTATTGCTGTGTATTTTACAAATTAAATTTACAAAGCTGCATATTTCTTCCAACTCAGTCTGTCTCTGAACTTAATATTTTAAGGACAGATTTAATAGGGACTTAAATGTGAGATTTCCCTAAGCCAGAATTTCAAAATGCAGAGTCAAGAATTCTGAATTTTCTACAGATATAGCAGTAGAGAAAGAAATAGTCACTGGTGATGTGGATGATCAGGGGAGCAGACATTCAGTATGCAGTGCCTGACTTGGAGTCTAGTAGCTATGGATATAAGTGCAGAGGTGATTTCCATGGTCCCAGGCCTGTTTATACATTTTACATGAAAAGGTTTTCATTTAAATATTGAAGTAACTGGAAGAAAACAGAATTCACCTCCCCTGTTTCAGCTTTACTGAACTCTTTTAGCACAAAGTCATACCTCTTCTTGCAGGATTGGCAATTGTTGAGCTTTGCTGCAGACTAAAAACTTTAAACCACTTCAAAAGGAAAGAAAAGGACCATAATTCTACCCAAACCAGGATACCTTGATGGCACTGGCATTCCTGTGGAAGAGGTGGGTTTGCATGTTCCCAATAACAAGAGAATTTATTTCCAATGTGTTTTTGTTTCCAATTTCCAATCAGGTGAGAAAAGAAGACATCTCTGCTGCTAGAAAGGGGGAGAGGAGAGCCCTGTATGCAGATTACTAATTAACAGTAATTAATAATTACTTTGTGGAGACAAAGCCATGCATTGGTCTTGCCTGTTGGAAGTTAGTGACATGACAATTCACTCCATTGGCCCTTGACAGAACTCACAATTTCCCAGAGAAATTGCAGAGTCAGGGCTTCCAGCACAAGAGAAGCACTCCACAAAACTTTCCTTAGAGCTCTTTTTTCCCTCCCAGTCCTGGGCTCATTCCTTCTTGCTCTCAATCTGCACTCACTCTCCTTCTTTAACAAGACCCTAAGACCTTCCAATTTACTCAAAATATCAACCTGATGCTTGTTTCTGCCCAAAGTTTCAAGCATGTAAGTGAGAAACTGCAGCAGCTAGAGAGTTTATGAATTTGAGTTCAGCAGGGCTTTTGGGCCAGCATCACTGGATTTAGGGCCTGGAAACCTACCTGAGACCATTTTCACACCTATTTCCTATCTTGGTACTGAAGAGATTTCCCTTTGATAATGTATATAAAAGATGGCTAGTTCTAAAACAAATGAAGAAGAAATTCCCTATGTTTTCTTAATAAGTTATTAGGACAGACATTATTGTTATGAGAGTGGAGATTAGTTCTTGAACCTACTTTATGACATCTATCCTTTTATCTTTAAGTTTCGTTTTTCCATTATGGTTTCTGACATTACCAGATAGGCAAAATTTTCTATATAAATTTGGAATTAATCTGTATTCATTACTATGATAGAGAATGAAAAGATTTCTTGATCCCTGTATTAAAAAATAGCATGAAAAGAACATGACTGAAAGTATGCTGAAATAATTTTTAATGAATTTTTAATCCTGACATTACAGTATTTTTTTTTCTGAAATTTAAAACACTTCTGGAATAAACTGCTATCAGATACTTCTCCTTTCATTCTTTAGATTTCTGTATGCTATCTTTTACCTGGCAGATGTTCTTGTGTACACTCCTAAGTGAGGAATAGGAGCAATGAGTTGAAGGAGGTGGATTTAAAGCTGCAATCAATTAATCTGTTGCTAGGGAACTGTCAGCTGCCCACTCACAAAATAGCACTCAGCTGGCTGGAGTTAGGAGCATATAAAATGGAAGTATGAACCATTACAGCTCTCTCTGCTATCACTGATTTTTTTTTTTAATGACTAATGCTGTTTTTATGAAGGAAAAAAGAAGGAAAGTTTGATAGCAACGGTCAAAATGCCATACATATTTCACTCTTAGTTGAGATGCGTAATTAACTGACTGCAGGAATTTGGGGCTGTGTTTGGCTACTTTTATGTTTATCACTCTTTACCAATTTGGAATAGAGAAGGGCAACATGTGGAAATAAATTATGGAAGAACACTGAATGTTGTGACCACACCAGGTCAGCCTAATGTGGTCTGACTGGGGAACCCTTTGAAATTCCTAGGCATTGAATGGAAAGCCAGTTAATTAAAGCTTGATGAAGTTCAGAGCGAGCTGTGGCTGGTAGAGATAAGAGATGACCCTGGCTGATGCATGTAGAAACACAAGATTTCATTTCACTCACTTAGAGCTCACAAGCAAGCGTGTGAGGGATTCCAGACTTGAAACAGAATTCCCCATCTAAAGTTAAAATGTGATTTTTGGCTCTGGCAAAGCATCTCTAACAGGTGTTTCTGGCTTGTTTTGCTTGTTCTGGCAGAGAGGAGCTCGTTTTGAAATGACTTTCATGGTCTTTTTGAAACTTTTAGAGAAATGTTAGCATAGAATCTGTGTTTTCTCATTAATGATAGTTTCCAGTTTAGTTTTTTAAACATACTTTTTTCTGTAATCTTTGGAGTCCATGGTTTTCAATATTAATGTTAATTAAAGTTAATTAAAGTGAAGCACCATTAAAAGTTTTCCTATGACAGTCTAGGTACTTTCATGGTCATGTGAGGCAGAACACACTGATCCTCCCTGAACAGGATTCTTACATGGCAGAGGATTAAAAGCTAGACCAAGCTTTGAAATTTTCTTCTTATAATTTATATCCTTTGCTCCCATTTCTACAAATGTTGATGCATGGGAGAGGCAAAAAGCAGCAGAAGATAAGATGGGAGACTTGGCTTTGGTCATCCAGTCATCCAGCTGCCTGTGGTCTCCTGTGCATCAGCTGCAGTGTCTCTGGGAAGCCCTGGTAATTAAAAACCCTGGCAATTAAAGCTGTGTCTCTGCAATGGTAATGCTTGATTCACGTTTGTAAATTAGAAAGCACAAATAGTGACATGTGTATTTGGCTGGAATTAACCCACTTAAATGTGCACCACCAGCCTGTTAGCTGTGTATGCCTCATACACTACATTTTTTTATTATTTATAATCGAATTATATCCTGGATATATGCTGATTATTATATCCTGTGATATACAACACCACAAAATGGCTATATATATATATAATTGTTTTCTGGTGCACACAAATAAGAAAGCTTTCAGAACAAAAAGCAAAAAGAAATAATTTTGGGCCATACCAGAACTGTCTATGCTTCTTAATTTTCTAAACAAAATGTTGTCTCTGTTACAGGAATGAATATTGCATAATTTTTGTTTATTTTTCATTATTCACTTGCTCTTCCATGCTGTGGTAGTGAAAAATATCTTCTCTACCTGAGCATAGAGTCGAGACAAGCATTCCAGCAGAAGGAGTGGCTGATCATGACCCCCATAACTGTGTCTCCATCTCTGTTCATATCTCACCCTGCTCCTGTCAAGGTTCCCAGGTGCAGTAACACAACGTGCCGCTGCTGCTGCAATGACAGAAGGGAAGTGCACTCCTCCTCTGGCCTCAGGTGTCTTGCCTTGGTGTGATATTCTGCATGTGTTTTTTGGGTGGAGAAAGGCACAAAGCAGGGCAGGAATTACACTGCAATGTGTGTCTTCACTCAGGTGAAACACCGAATGAAGATGGGAACAAATTTGTCACCGTGCCAGTGCAGGCTGGATTCAGCATCTCTGAACTGCAACTGCATTTCTGAAACCCTTTATCGGACTTAAGGCTTTGAATTTTAACCATTAATCAGTTTGTGCTCTGTGTAGCTGCTCTGCTGCTGCCCCGAGGCACTGGGCACCAGCGGAGATGAGTGCAGTGACCCAGTGCACCCACCACTGCAGCAATAACAAACTTGAACCTGGGAGTTACTGCTTACACAGTTTGTGGGCCTTAAACAGTTTCAGTGTTGTAAATTTAATATGTCAGCTCAAGCCTGCAGAAAAGGCACGTTTTCGAAATTTCAGGGTTGAATATTAATTTGATATAGTATTATGCGGATTTATTGAGTCAGGAGAGTGTGCAATTTAACTTGAAAAATTCATCTTAGAATAAGGGCTGATGGAACTATGACCTCTGTATGGGAGGTTTTTTTGTGCCATCTCTCTGTTGCTTGTACCTCTTCCAGCTAGGTTTTTATAAAATGTCATAGGGGTATGCAAATGACTAGTAATAATATTTTATTGATTTCTCAAGTTCAGGTACTTTTTATTCCGTGCTTCAATTCTATGTAATAAAAATTCATTGTAAGCAAAAAAAGGTGCATATTAATCACAAGCTAATTTGAGTTTTATTTTATATTCTGATGAAGTGTTTTTAATGAGAAATTTGGATGTTGAATCCACATATTCACTGGAGCAAACGTCTTTTAAGGTGTGACTAAGAGGAAGCCCACAAATATGAAGGATTTTTTTTTTTTTTTGCTGCATAGAGCAGAGGAGTCAGATGAGAGATCAATTATGTTACAGATTGTCTTGGAAGGACTTTAGTTATTAAATATTAGAATGCTTGCATGTGACTCAGCCTCCTGCTGTAGACTTGACATGTTCCTGATGCTGGGTTTATATGAACATTTATATGAACATTTATATGAACATTTATATGAACATTGCTGCCAACAGGGGTAACAGTGGGGAGGTGATTCTTCAACTCAGGGTAGGTGGGATTGCACAGAAAATGCTGTGTTCAGCAACAGGCACAGATTGAAATATAGAGAATTCTGTTTTAATCTGAGAAACATCTTTTTAATTCTGAAGGTAGTCAAAGACTTGAGCAGGTTGATGAAAGAGGCGGTGCAGTCTGTCGACATCTCGGGAAATATTTGAAAACTGACTGGCTGTGTTCCTGAGCAGGCAGCTGTAATTTATCCTGTTTGGAATGGAGAACTAGGACTAGATGATCTCCAGAGGTCTCTTCCAACCTCAGTGATTCTTTGGAAATAATTAAAGCCGCAATTGACTTACTGACCGCATAAAGAATCTTTTATTTTGGTTGGGTACCAAGGGAAGGTTTAAATGCACCATCTTTTCCTACTGATGCGAACTGAATTTTCATTGTCTCTATTAAAATGCAATTAATACTGGGAGGCATTAGGAAGAACTAAAATGTTCCATAATTTTGGCTTTTTTTCCCAACATTGTACAGGTTTGGAGACAAGAACTCCCCAGATACATGAACAGCTGCAAACATCAACTTCATTGCTGTAGGAAAATAACTTTTGCAGCAAGGGGGCAAATATTAATGTTGACAGGCATGTTGGTGGAATCCTTATCTGCAGTGATGCTTGTGTAGTTGTTTTCCTACTTCTACTTTTTTTTTTTCTCCCTAGGATTATTTTACCAGGATGATATCTTAAATCCAACCCTTCTTTGCACATCAGTGTTCCTCAATGGGATCCATTACTTCCATTATATCAAATATTGGAGAGAGTTTATTATTAAGTGACAGATGCAGCAGCCAGTTTGATGAAATAGGAAATTCAAAGGTGCTCAGGCAGCAGCTGTATCACAGCATTTTTAGAAAGACTGGAACTTATATAATTCCCTTGGCTGCTACAAAATAACTTCTGAACAAAATAAATAAAAGTATTATTGAAAATCCGGTGGTCTGTGAACTTCAAGGGCTACAGGGATTTCATGGTACCTGAATATGAATGCTGAATCACTTATCTATCTATTAAAAATCACTGATTTGGCAACTTAGACAACATGATGGCAAGTAATTATCAATCACCTGCTACATCCAGTTTAATGTACTGCATTTATTATTTTATGGCATTACAGAGTAACCTACAATTTCAGCTTTATCAGCAAACTCTCAGCTGGCTACAACATAAAAATATCAAGGTATCAGCAAATGAATTTGTTTTATATTGTATTAAATCTACAGTTCTGACAGAGAAAGTTAAATATTAGGTTGGTGTTTTTGCTCTTAAAGTATAGGAGTAAACACAGCACAAGTCTGTTTGCAGAACAGTTCAATTGATGATGGCTTCTTTTTATAGATCTGAATCTTTTTATAAATCTCACTCCTGTGATGTTTATATTTGTGGACAGCAGGTTGTCTTGGTTTAGACAGACAGGTATCTGCCGGGGAAGATTGGACTTTCCCTTGGAATGTAAGCCCCCCTCCTCTCCTTTTCCAAACTATTATAAATTTGCAATTAAAAGGCTGTCAGGCAAAGATTTTGGGAATAGGTGTAGCAGTTCTTTACTAGGGATATTAAAAATACAGATGTTGTAGGACAGAAGAATAAGCAAGCAAACAAATAAGAAACCCTAGAAAACCCTGACAGAGTCAGGAATACAACCTGACTCTCTGTTGGTCAGGGTGTTGGATCAGTCCAAAAGTAATCCCTCCTGGAGAGGCAGATGTGCTCCTGTTGGAAGCAGTGATGGTCCTGTGGAGCCAAGGGTCCAGAGATGGTCCAGTCTTCCTTTGGGAGTCCCCTGGGAACACTGGATGCCTGGGGACACTGGTGTCTCCTTTTTATCCGGGTGAAGATGGTTTGGCTCCTCCTCCCTGGGTGGAGCATCTCACAATAGTGTGATGTCATGTGTCATGTAATGGGGATGTAATCGTTTTTGAGAATACATTTTGCCTTTGAATTAGTGAGATGGGGTAAAAATTGGATAAGATCAAACTCTGAGCTGAAGATGCAAAGAGACATTATGATCTCAAAATGCTTTTTTTGGAATTTTTTTTTTTTTTGGAAGCAGAGTAAAGTAAGCATTTTCTGACAGTGTATTCAGAGTTGTATTGTGTGTAGCAATGTTGTTGACATTTTGAGTGTTGAGGTGTGTACAGTTTTGAAGCTATGAAATAGCACCGTTAGACTGAAATTCTTGAACTGCAAAACATTAAATTCCATTTTCTCTAAAGTAGTATGGCATGTTTTCCATGATCAGCAAAAGCTTCAGATGTCTGAAGGGGAAGGCAAAACCCAAACCAGCAGCAACAATTTTTTGGGGCCTTGTATTTGAAAGAGAACTGAAATTATACTTCTAAGGGAAAGGGAAAATAATTTGCAATGTTCTTGACTCCTTAAGATTTCAGCTTTCAGATATAGTTACTGAAAGCTCCAGTTCTGAAAGTGGGCAACTGATAAATAAATTTGTTTGTGTGTTTGGTATTGGAGTAATTTATCTGCATTGCTGTGTTGACTGATCACATGGTAAAAAACATCCCATCACTCAAAATTCAGAAAAGTCACCTGAAATGATGAACAACCAAATACCTGCTTAAAGTGGTGTTGTTTACTAGTACCTGTCAGTTTAAGAGCTAAACCATTAAAATAAAAAAAAAAAAAAAAGGCAAGAAAAGTAGATGCATTTTCTTCTCTCTTGTTAAGAAAATATGTTCCTGAAAGGGCGTGTGGTAATTGTAAACATTTCCAGTATCCATTGTTAGAGAAATATGACAAAAACCCTTTGAATAAGGTACATTATTTGTGGTATAACAGTGCCTCCAGGGTCTCCCAAATCGTGTTTTTGATCTTTAATGTCTGTGTAGTATATAATGAAACTTAGGTCCATGAAGAACCCACATAGGCGTGTAAAAAACCAAAATAAATGGAATATTTTATGAATATGAGGAAATAAAGAAGTCCTCAGAAAACCATTTCTAGTCCTTGAACACTGAGATGAAAACCTGGGGCACAGCTGAGCAGTGGCAGGGGTGGTGGCTGAACTGGGACTTTAAATAAGGTTTGTCTTCAATGTAATGCAATTGTTCTTATTGAGCATTGTTCAATCGATTTTTTTCCCCCTCTGGCTGTAGCCAGTCTTTCTTCACAATCTGGAAAAATTTAGTTTAGAAATCACCTCAATCTTTATCTAAATTTGTAAGCTACTGTTCTCAAACATACTATTTAACAAAGGATGCACAGCTCCTAAAATTAGTTTTGATAATACATTTGTACTAAAATAATTACTATTTAACAGGACTTCAGTTGTGAATTGTGCTGATTGTCCTTGTGTAAATACACTTCAGAATCTGGACTTTTCTGTAAATACAGAAAAATAAATTAACTGTTTGCTTTATCTATTTTTTTAAGGAAAAGTGGCAAGGTTTAGGATTTTTTAAAGAAAAATGACGAGGTGAATACTAGTATATTCAATAGACTAAACAAACATTTTAAAATTTGAGACCAAATAAAAGAAGTCAAATATCAGATATAACTAATTTTTTTACACTGAATACATCAGGAACTGTAAGTTCTACTGTGAAACTGCAGTAGAACAGAAGAATGTGTGTGTCTTATCACAACTAAAAATGGGTTTAACTATAGAAAAGCAATAAAACCTGGTGAATACATGAAGGTTATATTAGTATTCCATGATATTTTATCTTGCTATATATGGTGTGGTTATATGTTGAAGAAAAGAAATTTTAAATTTATTAATTGAAATATATACACCCTTGTACATTTTCTATCTCTTTAATGCTTTCTGTGAACAGAAAAAGAAAATTAAGTAAGACAGGAAAATTTAGTATCATTTTAAGGTATTTGCATATTGCATCATCCTTATGTTGCCCTGGCAATACCAAGGATTTTATTATGCTGACCCATTTGTTATTGCTGATGCAGACATCTTGTACTTTTAGGAGTTCATCAGAATGAAAAAACCCATCTGTGTGTTCCAGGACAGATGTGACACATGAGAAGTGTCAGACCTGACAAACAGCTGATTGTTACCCTGAGCCTTCAGATCATCCAGGCTGCTGCTTGCTGTCACCTCTGCTGATGAGGGCACCAAGCATGACCAGGAGCTGAGCCTCTCTCACAGCTGTGCTCCCATGGTATTCCCCAATTCTGGCAAAACTCTGCTGGTTCCCTCTGCCCCTTCCCCTCCCTGTCCCTGCTGTGGCCCAGAGGGGACAATTGGAGGCCACAACCATGGAGAACACGAGTCGACATAAGGACAAATTACTGGAAACAGCAATGAGATAAGAAAACAAATGGAGTAACAAAAGTGTACGAGAGAGAGTGATGCACATCCAAACTGCTCAGCACATTCTGGGCTCCAGGACAGGGGACAGTATGGGATGGCTGCCCCACTCTGCCCCATCTATTCAACCAGCAGGAACACTTTTGGAAGGGGGAGAGAGATCCCCCTCCTGCCAGCCCTGGTGATGACACAGGGTGCTGTTGGATAACATTAGGGTCCTGCAAAATAATCCCCCTGTCCTGGCTGGAACCAGTACAAACAAAAGGCAAAATCATAGTTTCCTATTCAAAGCTTCTTATGAAATGTGTGCATGTGCTAAGGTCCATTCCATTTCCTCCTTTCTTCAGGGAGACTGCCACTGCTTCTGCCTTTGAGGAATAAGAATTACAGCTGTCAGTCCTGACTGCCATAAAAAATTATTCTTGCCAAGGAATAAAATTTTCAAAATGCTTCACAGCTTTCTTAGAATCTGAAAGGCTTTTTGAAGAGTTGAAGTGTTTCTGTATTAGTAGCAGGTACTGCATCATGAATTATTAAAATTTGATGTTGGATGAATTAATCCACAAACACAACTTTAACAAATTTCCAGTGTTAGCAGCTGTAGTAATGATGGAATCTATCAGTTACAGAGCTTCCACTTTGAAAATGATAGCAGAGATGCCTGTTTTTTTTTCTAAATGTACAATCACACTGTTATGCTTCTTTTAATGACAGCAGAACATTAACCAGCCTCCTTCAACAAGCTGCTGTCCCTCTTCAGCTGATGGACACAGAAAGGCAGGAAAAAGCCTATTATGTGTAATCTACTCTTTTTAATGGAAATGGAATCTACTTTTTAATGGAAAATTTTTCTACGCCACCTAGAAGAAAAGAACTTCAGCCACACTGGGTATTTTTAGTCAGGGATTATTTGTAAACTATTATTCCCCTCCCCCCATCCCCCCCCAGTAACTATTCAGCTGGAATTAAATATTCTTGGAATTAATGTGGCAAGGCTAGCTGAACTCTAGAAACATCATGGACAGGTGACATGGTAACTCTTGAACGGTGGTGTGTGTTTTATCAAGATTTATCTGTGGGGGAGTTGTAATGGATGCTGTGCCCAATTACACATGGGAGTGAGGCACTGATGCTCCTGATTTCCTGAACACAAATGGGGGAAATAAAACTGGAGCTTTATGTTTTTTAATAGGCTATGAAGGCATATTAATTTCTTGTCTCTGTTGCAGAATTTTCTTACAAGCTGCTGCTCAAGAGTATGCTAACATTGGTGCAGTTATAAGAATTTTTCAGACTGGAAGCTGATGGTTTATTCTAAAGCATTGATTACCAAGGCTGTTGTTCTAGGCTATGGAACCAAAGAGAAGAGGACAAATAAAGGTCATTAAATCATAACTGGAGGTATTTTAAAAGTGCTGGGCGGAAGACAGGCGTTTTATAATCTGCCTGTCAAACGTGAAAGAAGGCAGTTTCCAGTATAAAGCCTAGGGATGAAGAAAAAGAAACATAAATGACAAAGAATTTTGACCGGTAGAATCTGAGGTATAAGGGTGTTTGGTACATGTGCTTGATTATTCACATTTGTTTATTACAGTATATTAAATTGGGATAAGAGAAGGAAACACTGACCAGCAAAATAACCTAAAATTTTGGGATTATGGCAGAGATACATTTCCCATTAGAATGTAATTTTTCTGGGTCTGTTACTTTACAAAGTACATTAAAAAATGCACTCCTGAAAAGCTTCAGTATGAAGTTTGTAGGCATGCTTACAAAAAGAAATAATTATACCATCACTAGCAAATCCATTTGTCTTTTAAACAGAAATATAATGCAAACCCTGCCGTGTAACTAAATACCTGTGTGACTGAAGACCTAAGACACAGCAGTCCTTGTAAGACAGAAATGATCCCCACTGGCTCCAGGTGGCTCCATAAAATGCATCTCTCAGGGAAAGCACATCTCATCTCCCGTGGCTCTTGTGGCTGTCCACAGAAGGGGGATATTACACACACTGACGTTTCACTTTTTAAATAAATAACCCCCCAGAAGAGCAGCACTGAATCATACCTGGCAGAACTTTCCACAAGCTCATCTGCTGCTCTGGTTATCCAAAGCTCGTGTAGATTTGAGTTAGTGCTGAAGGAGCTGGTGGAAGGGGTTATTTTGGTTTGGCCAGAGTTTTATTGTGAAAGTCCTTAACCAACATAAATAGAAATAGGCAAGTAATGCAAGCAGCTCTGACAGTGCAGCTGACTGCTAGGGTTCATTGTTCTAATCAGACAGAAAAATGTAAACTTGGGAAGCAAAACAGGCATATACATTTCTACACACAGGGAATTTAAGAAACATTATAATAAAATGTTAAGGTTCAATTTTAATTTAATTTCTGCTGTGAATGAGGCAAGACACATAATGATTTTTTTTTTTTTTTTTGATTCACTAATGTGAACTACACATGAGACCAAAATGAAAATATTATTACTAGTGGCATAAAAAGGTTTTTCTGTTGTTTGTGAAGTGTTTGAACTACTTTTACTTTGGGGATTCTTGGGAAATTTTTTAGGGAAGCAGTTATTTGTATTGTTTACAACCTCTCTCTAGATGCATGCTGAAGTTCATACACTAACTAGTCACATATGTTTTTAGATTGTCCAATAAAAGAAATTAATTCTGTGTGTGGAACATTATAAACTGTGATTTAAATTGAAATTTCAATGGAGAAGGAAGATGATGAATTAAACTGCCATGACTTGCATAGTTTTATTTTTTCAATAACATTAGAAAGTCTCTCTTCCAAAAAAAAAAAAAAAAAAAAAATTAGCTGAGGCCCCTTATCCCTAAATTCTCTGAAAAGCAGGGGAATTTGGCCATGCAATTCCATTACTCTGAGGGCTGAGTGACTAAATCCAATTCAACTCTAAGAAATTAACTCTGCTACATTGATTTATCATCATCGCTGTCTATTAGTCAATCCTAAACCCCTGGACCTTGTGACAAATAAAGTATTCCAGTAAGTGCAGCATTTTAAATTCCATTAGATTGCATTCTGCTTTTTAAACTCAATTATCACCAACTCAATTGTAAAAATTCTTCCTACTAAGAAGTCTGAAGAAAATCATAGTTCTAACTCACAGAAAATCATAGTTCTAACTTACAGCTAGACATTAATGCCGTTCTATGATTTATGGCATCCTGCTACATCTACTTAAAGCAGGGTGAAATACTCTTAAGGTCAGCTAAAATACTCCAAGAATAGCATATTGAAACGAACAGATTTAGAAACAGTTTCCATTGTAATTTAAACAGTTAGCCTTGTAAAACATGAGGCTTTCCAATGCTTGAGAAATACAAACTATGAGAGAAAGAGCAGGGTGCAAGAGAAGCCTGGAAATTCTGACTTGGTTGTCAGTGGCTGAAGACTGAACTGCAGAAAGGAGCTCTGGAAATTGAGGAACTAGGATCCTATTTCTAGCTGAAGTTTTTTGGGGTGTTTTTTTTTTTAGGCAATATTCCACAAAGCATAGGGTGTGTAGTTAATTCTTAACCCTTAGTGATGTCTCCCACGGAAAAACTGGGAGCCTCTGCTGGTTTGTTCTTGATGAAGCAACTAGGGTACTTCATGTTACAACTCACTCTTAAATGATCCCCAGCTCTGTGAATTTCTAGAGTATATCAGAAAAATAAAGTACTGCATTGGAATGTGTTGCAGTGGAAAGGAATCCCCCCTGTAACCATCTGTAAGTAATATAATTAAATGTTTCATTAGATGGTTGATGCATTGGCAGAAGGGAGAAGATTGCATTCTGCCTATTAAAAATCATGCATACTCAGAGAAATTGCAGAAGATTCAAGGTGGAGACAGAGAGATGCTGCTTCTTCTCTCAAACTAAAATGTACCTTTTGTGTATTTATGACTACCATGGCTAAATAATGTACTTTTTTTGTGCCAGGGAGTAGCTAGATTATTACTAACAAATGCCTCCTGTGCTTCCCTGTAGAGGAAATTAATATAACTGAAACTCCAACCAACTAAACCCAGCATCATTTGAAATAACAGAGCTTGACATTGACTGAGGTGGTGTTTTTCCAGGGGCCTGACAGCTCAGGTATATCTACATTGCCAGAGAATAAACTATTTATTACTGACAGCCTAAAAACTCCATGTTAGATTTGTTTTCCTTTTGATGGCTCTTGTTCATGGCATTTTAAGGTCTATATTGTTTCTGCACTGTGCCCCTTATTAATCTGAGTTCTTTTGTTAAATTTCTCATTGAGGAAGTTCAGAACTGAGGAAAGTGTGAGGATGTGTGTACATATGTCTCCAGGCTTGGTCATAATCCTCAGCTTCAGAAAACTTAAACACTTCAAATCCTCAATCAAATGCTCCTTTTGCACCTTTACAACTGTCTGCATCACAAACAGTGATGATTATCTGAAAAGGACAAGTCATTAAACAAAATTATTTCTTCTTTGTGAAGGCTTCTTCATTCTCTTTTAAATTTTGTGGGGTTTTTGCCAAATTAAAGGGAAGAGAGGAGTTCTGTGACCACAGCTGAGGAAGCTGTGACCTTGCTGATTTTGGAAGTTTCTTTGCCCTGTGTTTCCAGGTGTGTCACATGAATCAAATGCCCTCATCATCCTGATTCTGCGCTTGTTATAAGCTTCCAACATGATGATTTTTGTAAAAAAAGGTGCTTGTTACACTCTTCTTACTATACCCTCTCCAAAAGAAAGCTCTTATACCTCCAGGCCTTTTTGTAGTCTGTGCTTTGCTTGCTCCTTGAAAGGATTTCTGAGCATTTGATTGAGTGGAGTAGACACTGAATACCTGTTGAATAGAGTCAGAGAAAGCCCTCTGCAAATTTTCCAACTTCCCTGAAAGCTCAGATAGCTGAATTTTTATCTCTTTTGTTGATTTTCTTTTCTTTGAGGGGTTCCTTCTGGGACTTTGTTTGGCTATGTTCTATAGTTTAGATCCTTTGAATTCTCCAGAAATGTTATCACAGCTTTTGGGAATAAATTAGTTTTGCAGGATTTTTTTTATTAGGGAACTTTATTAATGGATAAGCACTTCTTCTAATATGACTTATATATGAATGTCATAGATTGAGCATTATTTAGGTATTTGTTCAGGTTCATTTACCCTTCATACATTCCCCTTTTCTTTTCAAGCAGCTGCTTAGAGGCCACTTGATACCACAGAATGGCAATGTATAATTGTTCAGTATTTTGACTATGAATCATCAGGTTTATTGAAACATTTCTTTCTAATGTCAGTGAACATCGTTCAGAAAAGACCAATGAAAAATAATTAATGGAAGCCCATGGCATGGATTTTATGTATATATTAACCCTGAAATAATCCCTATTTATCACAGTAATGCATATATAATTTTCTTTACCATTCTCTAGGGCACTGGAAAATTATCTGTTTTTCAGCATTTTAAAAAATTATTCTAATGCCTTAATCTATTAGGTTTTTAAAATATTTGAGTAGGTGGTTAAGGATTTATCTCAAAGTCACCAGTAAGCAACTACTTATTTTAGTCTGGGTGTTATTAATTGATTTTAATGGAAACTAAGTGTCAAAAGTTCTTTGAAGATGTGGAAGTAAATGACTTGTTTCTAATTCTCCAAAGACTAGGATGAAGTAATCTGTCTGTATACATGAGTTCAGTAATTAAATGTCTCTAGGGATCCAGTCTGCAGTAATAAAAGATTCGTCTACAAAATTGTGGAGAACTTGGTCAGGAATTCATGCAGGATGTTGGTGGTAAAACTAAGAAAAGAATTCACGACAAAATTCATATTTTCATCTTCCATAAGAATCAAAAATCTCCCACTTCTCTCTCGGGGTGTTCATTCTTTGTAGTTAAACAACTTAAAGCCCAGGTATTGGCCATTTGAACTGTGAGGAACAAAACACTCAGAGAATTTTTCTCTGTGTTCAGAAGAACACTCCCATTTCTCATGGAAGTTTACAGAATATTAATAGAGACCAAAATTTACAAGTTTAGTTAAAAAATGAATGTGCATAAAGTACTATGTAAAGAAGAATCAGAATCAATAGTGTTTTCAACACCAAGTGTGTCCTTCAGTCTGGTAAAATGAGTACTCAGATTGTGTCATCCCTTTATAGTTTTGAACTGGGAGTAAGCTGCACCTGATGAGTCATCAGGGATCTTCCTCTTGCTTCACAAGATTTGTTGCCTTACTGGAATTACTTTTAATGAAAATAGTTTTAATTAATTCCTTGCATTAAATGAGGTACTTAGTTAGTTAATTTTTTCTAGATTTGTTTAAATTTAAATTGATATTTTGTCCAGCAAACTTTTCTCTCTTAAAGGAGTACAGGTTCAGAAAATACTTGCCAAATCTCTGAACTCAGTCAGCTGTTAACAAAGAATCTTTTCATAAACCTGCTGAGCTCCCCTGACTCTGAGATCATTTTTGGAAAAATTTCTTCTGCAGGCTGTTACAGAATCCCACTGGTCTCATGTACAGCTACCAACCTCTGCTTTTCTCAAGGATCCTTTATGCATTTTCTCATGGTCACCTTATGCAAAGTTTGCCCAAAACTCCATTTAGTTTAAATAACATTCTCAACCTGTCACTCTTTGCAATAAGAATGAAAAGTAATTTGTTCAACTTCACCAGTGAGCATTGATCTGAAGAAGTAAAAAAAAAAGGAAGCAGTGGCAAATCCATTTAAGTTAAACATTCTGGAGACACACTTCCATGAAAACAGTGCCACAGTGAAGAACACTGCTGGAAACTAAGTCCAGAATTTCAAATCTTTGAGAAGTCACCTTCAGGAGGTCAGAGGCAGCCTTTGGAGTCTGGTGCTGGCTCTGCCCTGGTGCAGGGAAGGCTGACCTGTGCAGGGAGGATGCTGCCCAGAGCAGCCTTACCAACACCTGGGACACTCCCCTGGGACACTCCCCTGGGACACTCCCCTGGGACACTCCCCTGGGACACTCCCCTGGGACACTCACTTGGGACACTCACACTCCCCTGGGACACTCCCCTGGGACACTCACTTGGGACACTCCCCTGGGACACTCCCCTGGGACACTCACTTGGGACACTCACTTGGGACACTCCCCTGGGACACTCCCCTGGGACACTCACTTGGGACACTCCCCTGGGACACTCCCCTGGGACACTCCCCTGGGACACTCACACTCCCCTGGGACACTCCCCTGGGACACTCCCCTGGGACACTCACTTGGGACACTCACACTCCCCTGGGACACTCCCCTGGGACACTCCCCTGGGACACTCCCCTGGGACACTCACCTGGGACACTCCCCTGTGCCAAGCAGGGGACACAGGAGACAAGAGAAACTCTTGTGGGGTGTAAAGGAAGTGAGAGAAATAAGTGGCCAATATAAGTGAAATGTTGAGCTCACTTGGAAGCTTTAACTTAAACTCTCAAACCAACAAATGCTTACATATTACGCCTTTTTTCTTTTTTTCTTCTTTTTTTTTTCATTCATCTCAATATAACTTTTGTTTTTGGTGGTGTTTCTGCTCCTCTTAAGTCTCCCCAAGGGAATATGACCATATAATAACAGACTCCTCAGTAAAATGCAGCACCATCTTAAATGATGAGATCATTAAAACACTGCACTTCTGAACCTTATCTGCTTCAGCAGCTTTTTGCCTCCTGAAATAACAGTGGTTTGTGGATAGTGGTACTTTTCACTCTTAGTGATAAAGCAAGCAAGTGCTTGTGCTGAAAATGTGCATGGTGACCAAGAGGTGAAAAACACCATCTGTGACCTAAACTGCATCTGTTCATTGGCCACTGAAACAGGGGGAAGGTTTTCATTTACTAGCCAGACAGCTTTCTCAATTTTCTTGTCAAGAAATATCTTTAAACTGCAACACAGTTATGACAGCTTGGATAACAGCATTTAGCTATACTCCAGCAGCTTTTAGATTTTACATGCTATTTGCCTAGACCTGTCAGAAGGACCTGTGTCAGACACAACACTTCTAAAATTTTTTTTCTTTCCCTTGCACTTACTGAATGTGAATTCTCCTAGTCACTTGGTTGGAATTTTAGAATTTTTACCTCACAGATGTGGACTTTAATATAATTTAAATAGAGACTGAACCACTATGTCTTCATTATTATTTTAAAAAGTTGAAAGGGAATATTCCTTGTGCAATAAATATGTCTTTATATATTTAATACATATATTTTTATACATAAGTATGTATGTAGTGCCAGATGTTGAAAGATAAGCAGTTTGTTTTCTGCAGTTGTGGAGGTTTTTTTCCTGTGGGTTTCTTCTGTGTGTGTGTTTTGGGTTTTTTTAAAAATAAGTTTAGTATTTTTTAATGACAACACCTATTAGCTAATAGATCTTAAAATAGTGAGTTAAGAAATAAACAATAGTACCTGTTTGTCTTAATGAACATCAGGTCTTCATGTCATTCTGCTTGTGACACCCAAATTGCAGATGGTTAATTATGTTTTTTAATCTAATGGAATCAATTTTAATGGAATACCCAATGTTGTTCAAATGCTGAGAGCTGTCAAATAACCTTCTGTTTACACTCCTGTCATATTTGCTCATATGCTCGTACAGAGAACAATACAATTGTCCCAGGGCCTGTTTCTATTTCTTGTTTGATATTGTTCTTCATGCCTTTTGGGAAGTTAAACTTGTTGGCAGAAGAATATGGACCTCAACAAGTGACTTATCACCATCTTTCTGCTTCTGTTTTTCTAATGCTGGCTGTGAGAGTCATGATAAGGCTGGACTGGATTTGCAACATTGCTATAAAGTAATTTTTCTGTTGATGGGAACACATTTTTTAAGTTCACCAAGTGTCTGGTGAACTTTGTGTTTCTGTACAAAGTAAAGATTGCCATGTATGTGTGCACAGTCATTTATCATACAGCAGATACATATGAAGGAGATAAAAGTTTTTTAAAATATCACGTCATGAGCCACTCCTGTACAGCTCTGCTTCATACTTTATTTTCTACAGGCTTTTGATTAAGGCCAGGATTTTTCACACCTATCACAAGGCTTGTCATCTAAGCTCTCTTCCATAATCAACTCTTTGAAGAATAGTTTGTTCTTCTGATTTTTACATAAGTGAGGTAAATTACCTTCCAAAGGCATTGTAGACTTTCAACATCATCTCTATTTTCATAAATCTTACTATATTGTCATGCAAATTAAATTTATTGTTGGAGAAAACTTGTATGTGTTACCTCAGCCATGGACACACTCTCAAGTGTCTTTCAGAGTTTGAGAAGTCCAAACATGAAACCAGTGTCTCTTTAGAGGTCTTTCAAGGCATTGCTTGCTACAATAAAAACTGAAGGTTTCCTTTTATAAGATTTGGAAAAAAATAAGTTTTTCCTCAGTGTCTAGGAACCAGCTTAGCTTATTATTCCTTACAGTATCATAAGGTATGCCTTGGATTAGTTTTATCACCCCCAACCCCGTTGCTGGAAGAGGCAGAGATGCTGGTTGCTCTTCATGACTTTGTCTTGTTCTACACCCCTTGGTTGTCCCTGGCTGTGTCTGAAGAGACCTGAAGAGACCTGCTTTTCCTACAGAAGCCTCCACTCTGAGTCTCTCTTGGGCCTGGACTCACATACAGTGGTTAAAATAAGGGTGAGTTGGGGTTTAGTGACATGACCGTGTTTCATTTTGTTGCAAACTTTTGTATTTGTTTATCTTAATATATGATTAATTTTCTGATCACTGTTGTGTGTGGAACTGTCACTTTAGTAGTCTTGTCAATGACTACTCTGGAATCAGATATCTAAGTGGTGGCATCTCTTTTTGTATAGAATTCAGATTGTTTTATAGTAAATTTAAATTTACCTGCATTGAATTCATCTACTCTTTAGCACCCACTCAGAAGGGTCCTCTGCAGTTCTTTACATTGGACCTTTGTCTTATCTGTCTTCAATATCTTCAACAAAGGTTATTTTTACTTTACAGCTCATCCTTTGTTTGGAGAACTCGTTACAGGGCTGAACAACCAGTTACCAATTTTTACCTTTCTTATTCTGTGTGGGTGACAGGAGGTGGCTGTTTATTTCTGCTGTACTTCTAGACAGCTTTTAGTTTATGCTTTCTTGAATCAAATAATTTATGAGTTTTGTCAGTGTTTGAAGATCTATGTCATATGCCTTTGCTAGCAATGGTGATATGAAAATTATCATCTGTGCTGGACTGTGTGATACCTAGTCGAGTTTATTTTGGAGGAAGTTTAGTAAGATTTGAACTATACTGTTATGGAAATTCCACTTGTCATGGAAGTCTTTCAGTGGGAATCAATATATGAGTTTACTTTGCCAAGAACATTACAGATATAGTCTGCAATTCTCTCTTGGTATGTACAGTCAATATTCTGAGTTCCTTGTTATCAGCTGCTTCCCACGGGTCCTCTTCTTTTTATTACAAAGGCAAGTCAGTTTATCACTTCAATTAAAAATAAAAACCCAGAACACAAAGATCAACCAGAAAGTAATTTTGAGGTGTAAGAAGGTGAATTGGTAACATTTAATACTTTTGGAGTCGTTATCATCAGTGAGTAAAATGTTTTAAAAATAATATCTTCATGTAGGAACCCAGAACAAAGAAGTCTCTGGGCTTTATGACTAATGCACCCAACCTTCATGAGCCTTGCACATGGTTTGATGGTGATTTTTGGTCTGGGGTTTTCTTCCACCTCACAGGGTTCTTTCCCTCTGTCTGTGCAGCTGGGCTGTTCTTACCTTGAGGGAGCTGCAGCTTCTCCTGCTGCTGTAGTCTCCTCTAGTCTCTCTCTTCTTGTCTGCATTTCTGATGCTTCTGCTCTCTGGCAGAGGAAAAAAACAATCCCTAGAGGTAGGATAACCATTACCTATCAACAATTAAAGCATCAGTGTGTTATCAGTGTTCTTGTACTAAATGTACTAAAGACAAAACACAGCATTGTACCAGCTGCTAGGAAAATTACTCAGAAAATTCTCTCCATTGCAGATGAAACCATCTCTAGATATAAGTTCAGAGCTGTGGGCCCGTGGCTTTATCTAAACCAGCTACTCATGCTGAGCCAGGAGAGCTGGGCAGACAACATCCTAACAACATGGTGTTATAACTGTATGTAACTCATGCCACTGAAAAGGTAGCTGTTTATATTAAACAACTAATATCTCTCAGCATCTATTAAAACTTTCCCCAAGGGATTCCAGTTGTTCTTTTAGGCTTTCCTCAGACCTCTTTTCAGACTTTCTCACTTTATAATATTGCTGTAGACGTTCCCCTATTTAAGTTCCAGCTGGCTTTCTAAAATAGAAACTATTTTAAGCTATTTTGCCAAAATCTGATTTAACATTTATCCTCCTTAGATGGACAGATATGTTAAGCCAAGTGAATGCAAGAAATACTCTTGTCTAACAAATCAGGTAGAAAATAAACTGTAAGAGATATCTCAAATCATCATGCCTACCAACAGTAATATTTATCCAGCTTAACAGGGATTTTCCAGTAGTTTGTAATAATCAGTTTTTAGACTTGAAATTTCAGCTGCTTGCACCTGTCATATTTACTGGAAAGGTGATGAAGGCTTCCTGCAAGCTGAATTGTAACTCTTAAAAAAAAAGTCCACAAAAACTGCCAAAAGAACACTGAATAATTTCTTCTTTTTCCTTTTCTCTTTCCCCTTCCTTCAAGAAGAAGGAAACTATTTCTTTTGTTACTTGACTTTATAATCTTATTTGAAGACACAGCTCTATTCATGAATGAAAGAGCATTCCAAAACTGTGGGACAATCTATAGTGGATCAGAAAAAGCAGCTTTACTTGAATTCTTAGGTGCAACTTTGTAAAAATGATTCCCAGGGATCAAATCTCAACTATGGAAATATTTGTGTCTGACATGTGCTATGTGAAAGTGGGGAGCTTTTCTGAACTCTCTACAAATTAAACTCTCACAGCCAAAACTCTCCACTGGGCATTTTTTACAAATGTAATTGAAGATGCTCAAGGTGAGTATTTAATCAGCCCCTTCTCTGGCACATTAAAATTCACAATGATTTGCTCAGCTGCCTGAGTCACTGGGGGAAGTCTGATGTAGGATTGTCACACAGAAATCCTGCCTGGTTTCAGCACAATCCAGTGTCTCACTTGATCACATCTGTAAAAAAACTCCTCATCCCTGGGGAGGATCTTTGCATAGTATAAGACCACATATTACTTTTTCTCTTTGCCTTTAGGGCTGTTCCTGTTAAATCAGGTGAGTGTGCTGTGTTCTAACCTCTGTTTCTAACCTCTGTCCTCCTCAGAGGCTCTGACACCACGTGGAGTTAGTTTCCAGCATAGCTAATTTAACTTTTCCACCAGATTCTTTTCCTACTAGATTCTTTTCCACCAGATTCTTTTCCTAGTTGATCTTACCTCCTCAGTGTTTGATCCTCACTGAAACAGGACTCTGATAAACATAAATTGCTCCTGGGGTATTTATGCCCTCATACATCCCTTGACTTTAGAAGTCCAGTTGCGTGGTGACATGTGCCATTGTAATGTTTGAAGCCACCATAGGAAATAACTCATGCAGAGATCATAGTCTTCTGGAATTTCCTTGAAGATAAATATTCAGCAGAAAACCCTGGTAGAATAAGCCTCTTTCTGTGCAATACTAGTATTTTTGTGGTGTCTCTAGATCAGTGGATTCCTAGAGGCAGTGGTTACTGTAACTTAATTTCATGTGTGGGAGGACCACACACTTGTATCTGGATTTTTAATATTTTCTAAGTATTATGTTTCACATCCTGCACTAAAAATTCTCACTCTCTTTTTCAGCCCTTGTCTTTGGTAGTATGTGAGACCACTTTCAAGTCTCCAGCAGTTGTTTAGCTGTCAACGTCAGCTCATGACTAACCCTTTTCATACCCATCATTCATGTCATCACCAGTGGGGTCCACATGGTGCTATTCACTCCTGATTTGTCTTGGATATTTTGTTGGGGTAACTCCTCCAGTAGTCCTTCCTCAGCTTTGTTTGTCATTTGGTATTGGGCAAGGCAGGAAGGACCTCGTCTTACTTATGGAACACTGGCACCTTATTTGCATCACAGACAAGTGGAGTTGTATTTACTCTTTTAGGCTACCTTCCTAAGCTCACCTTTTTGAAAAGTATTTTATTTGAAGGAGAGCAGTAACCTTGAGGTTTTTAACTAAACTTTAAGGCTAATACCTTTAAGGTAAATCTGATTCCATCTTTTGTATCAGTAGCTAAGATTATGTTGTTCTATAGGCTTATACAGTATGTTATCCTTCTTTCCCATCTGGTAATAAGATTTCTTTGTTAAACCACTTCCAGAAGAATGGATGTTGCCGAATTCACTCATAACCTCTCATTAGTCAGAGGTCTGATCTTGCATGATGTAGGTTTGTAATTTACAAATAATATCCATTGTAAAAAAAAAATAAAATGCATGGGTTGCCATTCCTGCACTAACCCATCCATCAATCTGCACAGGACAGTAAGTCCAGTCTCACTTGCATTCTTTATATAGAATGGAAAGTATTTTGGCTCTCTTGAAACTTCTGTGTGATGGTGATGAAAGATATTTGGGTCTTGGCACACATGCCCCCTCCTTTGCAATGTCTCTGGTGGGGAATGTGATTTGTCCTAGAATGAGAACAAGGTGGGAATTCCAGGAGGAGCCATCTGGGTGCATTCCAGAGATGGGGACCTGTGATGGTTGACTTTATTGCCCATCAGCCTTCAGCAGGGTACAGAGTGCTGCTGGACACTGGGCCAACTGGGCCAACTGGTCACTCGAGGTGTCGAGCGGCTTCAGAGTGTCCCATCCCACCCCTTCTCCCAGCAGGGGCTCCTGTGGGGTGTGTCCAGCCTGAAGATGGGGAACACTCACTTTTAGACAGGGGAGTGAAAGCACTGAGCTCTGGTTACATGTGGAGATCAAATCCTAAAGTACTCACCTGGGGCTTTCTTGCCTTGTAATTGTGCATCCAAAGACTGTAAACCTGTGCGTTTACATACACATACACATACCTATATGATATATTATATAATATATATATTAAAAATATATATACTATATAGTGTGTATATATAATATAATATATATAATATAATTATGTTATATATATTATATATATAATTATATTATACATATATAATATAATATATATAATATAATTATATAATATATAATAGATAATATAGTATATATTATATATAATCTATAAGTTTATTATATATATTCTATATGATTTTTTATATATATTATATATTATATATTATATATTATATATTATATATTATATATATTATATATATTATATAATATAATTTTATAATTTTATATTATATATTTTATTTTATTTTATTTTATATATATTATGCCCTTAAGACATGCTTATAACCCTTAAGGCATGCTTATATTCTTCCCTGACAATATTTAGATTCCCTATTAGCAGTAAATCTAATCATAATCCTCCACATAATCAGTGTCACATTTCCTGTGCCTGACTGAGCCTTTTCTGTCAACTGCTCTGCTACACTTTATCACTGTGTTTGTAATAGTCAAGTAATGGACTGGACAAATTGGCGACTTGGCTTTCCTTTCCCTCCTGTAAGATACAAGGTGTTCATGCACTGACCCTTCCCAGAGACAAATATGGCATCAAAGTGAGAATATAACTTAGATTACACACATTAGCACTATTTTCTAGTGCTTACAGTGCAGTTTGAACTGATTCCTACAGTATGTTTTGAGGCACTGACTGTTCTGCACAACTTTTACATGTAAACAGGAAACAAAACCACTAGAACACAGGAAAACTTCAGTATTGATAAAACATTTTTTAAAAGCAAATCTTGTATGTTGGTGATGAGACTATTATTTTTGAAGCTGTCAAATTTAATCCATAGTGTTTACATGTGTCTCTTTGTCTAGTCTGCTCTGCATTATCTGGTGTTCAAAGATTTCTGCAACAATCAAAATGACATTTATGGTGTGCAATAAGTGTCAGCTCCATGGAAAACTTTAAATAATTTTCCGACTGAGTTTCTGAAATGCTGTAGTTTTTAGTCTCAGTAATTGACATATTTGTCTCATTGCAGACTTTTCTCATACAGACTTTCTAAGAACAAATGAAACCTTTCTAAGCCAATTCATCAATCATGGGAATCTAATGTTATTTACATATCTTCAAAAATATTTTTATTTATTTTTCAAAAATACAATACTAATCATACAAAAAAATCCCACTATTTTTATTGTAACTTAACTTCTAATTAGAGCCTCTCATAATTCTCTAACAAAAAAAACCTGTGCAGCAGACTTGAAGACCTAAGAGAAATCTATTATTAAAATAATATTCTTTTAAGTTCTTAAAAAATGAATTTTTAATCAGACATATTATTCAGATGAAGATATGTATTGATTAATTATCAAACTGGTGATCTTTCTAGCAGTGTCAAGGTTAAATCTATGCCACAGTAAATTGAAAATTGCTCCAGAGTCTAATTCACTGGATACTCTTGTTGCCTCTATTAAAATGTACACAATAGACCAATAAAACCTATCTGATATACCTATCTCGTTATGGCTTCTGAAGCACTAGCTATAAAATAAGATAACTAGAAAATCAAAGTTTTAGTGACCTCTGAGTATTCTTCATTAAGAAGGTTGATCTAAATCAGGTTATTTTAAATTTAATTGTACATTCACAGCACATTTTATGTAACAAACGACATCTAGTCGTGGATTGCCTCCCTCTCCTCTTGGAACCTATAAAGGAAAAGTCTCCAAATATAAGTATAGAGTGTTTGAATATTAAAATTTTCAGAGAGGCTACTCACCTGCAAACCCTAAAATAGAAAATATTCCAAGTTTTCCACAACTACATGTTTCCCCACGTCTCTTATTTTGATAATTTCTCAGTTATTGGTTTGAATAGTGAAAATCTGCACCTGCAGAGTTGAAAACACCACCTCATATAGTCAATGTGTCTAAAAGGATTACTCTGGGAAGAAAAGTTTTGTTTCTGTTTTGAGGAAAATGAATCTACACGTTCACTTTACCTCAGGCATCTTTTGTATTTTTAGAAATAACGCTCATAAATCAGAACCATACACTTGTATGGAAGTCATTAATAGCAAATTTAGGTATTTGAGTTCCTCAAGTGTTTATTTATGAATTATCTGACCACCTCTCTGAATGCTTTGACTGCAAGCTCTCGAGATCAGCAGTGATACAAGCCCAGTCTGGGTTCCCCCACTGCAGGACTGCTGCAGCAGATGTGCTGCCTCCTCTGTCCTGCACCTTCTGGGCTCTGCACTCCGAGACGGGCATAAGGAGCTTGTTTTCTGTCTCCAGTTTGTCCCACCCACCAAGGTCCACTCTCTGGACTCCCTGAAAGTGCTGCTGCTGTTTCTCTCCACCCCGGTGTGGGGACCAGGAGAGCTCAGCTGAGCAGCCAAATCCTCCCCTGGGGCTGGGTTGAAGTCTTGGATGTTTGAGCCACTCCAGGCAGGGCTAGAGAGAGACCTGTGGTGCCACCTTTGTGTTCTGTCAGCAGAACGCAGGAGTTAAAGACTGTCCTCTGATAACCCTCTGATCAACTCAGAAGATATGAGCTGGCAAAAACAGCAGTGGTGAGATTTTTTAGCAACAACTGTAAAAATAATTCTTTCCTCAAGAAAATACAAACCCACCTGAATACCTGTCTTGTTCTCTTTGCGTTTCGCTGCTTAAAATCTGACTTGGATTTTTACGTTTCTTTTATATGTTTCTGTTCTCTATCAAGAAATACGAGGAAGCAGCATTAATTCTCTGTCAGCAGAACGCAGAGCAGAGCCTCTGGGACACCAGGAGCACCTGCAGTGTCAGGAGAGAGCTACCTGCAGAAGCTGCTGGGAGTGCTCTGGGCACTTCTCCGGTGAACAGAGAGCAGAATACAGAATACAGGCACAGGAAACATCTTGTGCCTCCAGCTGCACTGCACACCCTGTGCACGCCTGACACCCCCTCCTCCTGTGCCCTGTGCCCCAGACAGGATGCCACACCCGGGGCCTGAGATGCTCCATTGATAACAGCCAGTGTTTAATATGTGCTATGTTACTTAAAAATCGCTTTTGAATAGGTAGTTTTTATTGTGTTGGTTTTTTTATTTGTCTTTAGGTGACATGGGTACACCCAGTAAATAATGCACACAACTAAAAGCCATGTGATAATGTGATATTGAAGAGCCCCAAGAATGTTCCCCAAGATGTGACAAAGGATGCCAATGTCAGATTTGCAGATGTTAGGTTGGCAGGAGGTAGGCAGGCCTCTGGGAAGAGCCTCGTTCTGCTGCGTGCTTCTTGTAATGTAACCATTCTAACTTTGACAACCTAGCATTTAAAAAAGTTGTAACCATTTCTAAAAAATTTCTACTAAAAAGTAGTAAATTTCTAAAGAATTTCCTTTTTGAATACCCCATCACCTTTTTTTTTTTTTCCCCTTGGTGATGTCCTTCTGAAACGATTCATTAATTAAACCAGTAACATGGAGTCATCACCTTTCAAAAGGTAGTCAGCTTCCTCATTTCCTCAAAAGTTGTAAAAAGGAGAAAATATTATTTTTTTTCTATATTTTCTACAGCTGGAAACAATTGAGACGAACTGACAATGATTAGGTTAGAGAAAGTTAATCTGCACTTTAGTCTTATTGAGTGCAATGGAAGGAAAACATAGTCTGAAGAAAGAAGCATCACACAGAAGAAAAGAAGAAAACATGTATTTCAACCTCACTAAAACAAGGAAATATGGAAATCACATGTTACAGACCTTCCAATGTGGAATTGTGTGATGGAAGTGCTACTCTTCAGCCTTATTTAAAAGGATATTTTTATCATAAAGAATATCAAAAGCAAAGGTTGTTATATAACATTTTTTAATCTGATTATTTAATCAAATCTTTCCGTTATCCCCTTTTCAAAAGAACTTTGCCATTTCAGAAACATTTGAGTAATTAAATCTATGTTGAGAAAAGAGTACCAGTTAACTTGGGCTGCACCAAAGTGTTCATCTCATTCCAGTTCTCCAGCCCGAGCAGGAGTCACTTCAGAGCCTGGGAATTCAGGACAGGAACAGTCTGAAACTTCATCTCCAGCTTCTAGCAATCCAGGAGGTTTTATACCAGATAAAATATTTGTGTAGTTATTGATATTCCTAGTGGATTGGCGGTTATTTGGTGGATATTTTACAGAAAATTCTTCCATGGATTTGCTTTCATCCTTTGTGAGGACTTCTACTGCTTATAGCAGGTAAAATGTCCCGTAGCAATGATATGTATCCCATATGATAATTGCAGTTTATACAAGGAAGTATCACACTCTATTTTAATTCTGCTACTTTTGGCTAGATCTCCTTCTTTTGTCTTTGAAGAAACAATGAGTTCCTCTTTATCTTCTCCTTTGTTTGATGCATATATTTGGGATAAATGCATGTCAAAGTGTGTATGGCTATATATATTCTTCTTTCCCAAAGCACTGTAATATTGGTATCTGGTTCAAAAATGAAAAATACCCACCAAAAAACCCCAATCCCAGTGAATTTCTGCAAGGAGCCAAATTTTATCATTACTATGATGTTATATTAGCCCCCAATTTACTTGTAAAACCTCATAAAATTCAATTTCATTTATGAAAAATAAATGCTTTAATTTGGAAAGGATTGCTGTTTTGCTCGTTCACATCTATGTGAAAATTGAGTCTGTGCTTTCACTGCAAAACTGGTGCTTCACTGCGTGGGATATGTCCATAATTCTACTTGACTGATAAAACTCATAAATTTAGAATGTCTCTACTTGAACTAAATAATTTAAAATTCAATATATTAAAGAAAAATATGGAATTAAACTGATTTGATCGATGCATCATCCCTACACCTCACTTCCCCTGTACAGATGTGAGATGGAGATAAAATGCAGCTCCACTGGACTCATCAGGTAATCTTACTTTTCTCCTCTCCTTGAAAAACAAGTTCCACTCGTTGGTGGCTTTTAAAACACTTCCAAAGCTGACCAGGATTTCTGAGCTGTGGTTAATCCATCTCCTCGTGTTCACTTCTGGTCTCCTGCTTCACATTTCTCCATCGTTGAAGACTTTTCCAGACTTTTCATGCTTTGGAAATTACCCGTGAAAGAAAAGGTGAATTTTCCAACTCTCTGCATCTACATGAAGAGGTGATGAATGGAGGCAGCAGAGATGCACCTGTGGTTTACCTATTTTACCTGGAGAAGACTAAAAATACATAGAACAAAACAAAACAAAATGAAAACTGAAAGTCAAACCCATATATATCTACAGTATCAAGAATAATTATTGTCGTGTGTGCAAAAGCCAAGATATGCTTCTATCTTACAAGTTTTGCCTTGATTACAGTGCACATGAAAATGACTAAATTTAAGAACTCTTAATTTCCATAATATTTTAAAAATTATACACTTTCTTAGAAAATTACGCAAGTCATAATCCAATAAGGCAATATAAGCTGGTTTCTAAATATAATAATCCTGAAAGCAATGGACTCTGGGAACTGAATCATGTTTTCACTCAATGTGCCATTGAACAGTTTTCATGAAAAGCAGTAAAAATTAAGCACTAAACTAATTAAAATACAGAATGGAGATAAACATTTACTTGGGGCATTTATAATTACTTTTAGTGTGCACAGGTTTCCTGTGCTGGACTCAAATATTCACAGCACAATAAAAAGCTCCACTTTGAATCTTGTAATAAACATGTAATTTAAATATGAAGTACAAAACATTTCCTGAAACAGGCCTTTCTCCTGTCTGCCTCTCCTGCTTTGTATTGTTTATCTTTATTTTTCTTTTTTTGGGGGGTCAGTGATAAGATCTACCTCCATTTTGGTTTTTTGGGTTTATAACTTCCAGTTACCACAAGGTGACATGGCTGCAGTGTGCTGAGGCTCAATGTCATTTTTCTGTGTAAATCCCCAAAGGCAGAGCTGCATGCTCTGTATATGTTTCTGTATTTGTGTGTATATGTTTCTCTGTGAGTTTAATTTGCAAATCTCTCCTTCACGTCTGCCTGAAAATTTATAAATGTGGGAATCTTGTGAGAGTGAAAATAAAGATTATACAGGGTTATCTGTTCCCCGCTGGATCATTTCACACTGCAGGAATTTTTCTTCAATTAATTTAACTTACCCTTTTAAAACACCTCCAGTAGAAAGAATCACCTTATTGAAACTCTGGAATTGAAATTTCAGAGGACGCTGCTAGCAGAGATTTATTTCTGGAAATACAGTTTCACTTTTTTTTTTTTTTTTTTTTTTTTTTTTTTTTTTTTTTTTTTTGGCTTTTTCTACAGATAATCTGTGAAGTCATATAGGAGATGCCAGATGTTTGGAAATATTAATATTGTAAAGGCATGCAATGCTCCTGCTGTGGCACAAAGGCACACAGAGAAAAAAACAATGAACAGTGGAGTTAAAGCTTTAGGCTCATTTAAATTTTATAAGCTCAAAATTTGTAGATGTTATAAAAGGAGCAGCAGACAGAGGTGTTTTATTGGTTAATTTTTCATGTCTGTAGATATTTAGATTTCTAAGCTTTGAATTGAATTAGGCCACTGACATGAGCCTTGCTAAAGCCATTGTAAGAAAGGAATATTCCCATCAATGAATATGGGTCGACATGTGGGTCTGTCTACACCTCTGCTGTAGGAGCCAGAAATTAATATTTCCAGTTAATTAATACATCCATATCAATATGGATAATCCTTGAGGTACCACCCAGAAATGCTGCAAGACTTTCCATCTTCCAGGAGAATCTGTGATCAGGACTCAAATATTTTGTGCTCAGAGTCTATGATGTGACATATTCATCAGAAAATATGAATGACTTTACATAAAGGGATTGTCCATATTGTATAAAATTATTCTAACTTTCTGGACCCTTTCTGATGTTTCTGTTTCCCCTAAAAATAGACACTGAAGCAAAACATCTTTTTCATGCCTGTTTTCTTCCTGCACTGGATATCAGCTTTTCCTAGGTTTTCCTGAAGTGACTTTTCTCTCTTCTACTCTTCCGCTTTCTGACCATGCTGACGTTAGTAATTTTAGAGCTGCTAATAGAATTGGCTTGAACTTGAGAATTCTATTTCTTAAAAACATTGAGATGTCAAAATCTGGACTCATTCTAAATCAAAACCAAGTGACAAAAAAAAAATCCTACAAGCAACATGGGAAAAGAAACATTGTTCTGCTATCACTGAAAAAAGTATTTCTGCTCAAAAATTATGTTTCCTGGAACTGTGATTGCCTGAGTCTGCTATTTTCTTTTTTTTTTTAAGAAGACAAAGATTTAACTTCCAGGTTACTCTATTCTTGGATCTGCTGGGAGTTCTGGCTCAAGACACAGAGTTTAGGCTTCTGCCTCTCTGGCAGGGAACTTGAAGCACTTAAATCCTGCTACACAGTGGAGCTCATTTGATGTTACTGGAACCAACTATTTAACATGGGAGGGAGTTCAATTTTAACCATTGAACTTGCATTCTAAAAAAACAAAACAAAACCCAACAAACAAACAAACCAAAAAGAACCCCAGACCTCTACAATCTTACATTTAAAAATAATTTCACTCTTAGGAAATAATTTTGAAAAAAAAAAGTTCTCTTATAACAAAAATCATGGGATTAATATACTTATTTAATACCGATTAATATTTTCTGTAGGAAACAATCAGGAATCCAGCCCCTTTTCCATCAAAGTCTGTATGCAGGTTTTTACTGAAGATGCTATCATTTCTTTCTGTTAGTTAATTAGTGTCCCCTGGGCTTCAGAATAATGTCATCTCTGGGCATACAAAGGAATGATAATATTAGTGGCATAAAAACATTTTCAGTAACAACTGTTCCAAGAGAAATAAGTTGAATTTCAGTCCCTTTGCTTTGCAGAAGTTGAACTAGAGTAAAAAGGAATCTGGGGAAAGCTAATTAGCCTGAAGCTGTGTAGCCAGGAACTCTTGAAGGAGATTACTCTGATTACATGAAAACCAGGAAGGAAAGATGAATTTATCCAACATTGGGCATGGATTGAGTTGAGTTGTCAGAATATTAATAAAGGATCAATCTCTACTAAATAGGATTTTTAATGATTACTTCTAATATTTATTATGTGGATTAAAAGGACTAAAATGCCTAAGTGAAATAATCTCCTTTCCAAAGCAGATGTGAATAATGACAGATGTCGTTGCTACACAATAGAAATTACTCAGATCACTGCTGCTCTGATGTCAGAGCTTTGGAACATCAAAACCATTTCTAGGGAAGAACAAAGCTTCCACATGGATCATATACCAGACAAATGGTCAAATGTTTTTTTCCACTAATAACAGATCTTGTTTGACTCAATATCAGGAAAATGAAAAGACTCTTTTTCCCCTGCTTATAATATGTGATCTTTTCAAGGAGTTATAAACAAACACACAGACTCTTAATCTTCACAGGCTCAATACCTACCAATTCTTGACAACTTCCTGAAGTTTTACAAGTAACTTCTTAGACTTACGCACGCTTTTGATTTCCATGGTATCCCCTGGTTCTATGATTCATAGATTAAACAGAATTTATTTTTAGTTTAATTTTAGATGTGTTGCATGAGTGTTTAAAGGGGCATTCCTTAGTTCTTATTTCCCAACAAAAACTAGACCATTCTGTCTGTCACACAGACTGACCCTTTTTGTTAAGTGGCAGAGAACTTGACAAGACAAGTGTTGTGGTTTTGAAAACAAATCAAGTGAGAGGCTCTAAGTCAGAAATAAAATTTAATGAGAAGAAAAGGAAAATAAAATAGAATAAAATAAAATAAATACAAAAAGAAAAACCACTGACAGAGTCAGAATACAACCTGATCAGGGTGATGGAAACAGTCCAGACGAGGTGCTCTTCCTGAAACAGAAATCTTGTAGAAAGGTCTGGTAGCTCCGGTCCTCTGGGAATCCAGTGGGTGAGGGCTCCTTCTACTGTCCCAAATCCCAGCTTATATCCAGGTGAGAATGCTTGGCTCCTCCCCGTGGGCGGAGCATCTCCCAATGGGATGATGAGTCATGGAAGAGGGCCTTGATGGCCCATTAAAGAGAGAGATAACACCCGGAGGCAGTTATCTGTGAGTCATGCAAAAAGCATTGATGGGCCATGAACTGAAGATGGTGATAGAATACCTCCTAAACTACAACCCAGGACAACAAGTGATGATAGAATTGAAGCACCAGGCTGAGTGCACTAGCCAAGACTAACTGGTCAGGACGGGGAGCTGCTGACTTCTCAGGCACCTTCAGGGCTTTGTGTCTGACCTCTTGACACTGGGATATGCCAAAAGGAAAGGCTGTGCTGGATAATGTGAACCTTTGAATTTTCCAGGCAGCAGCAAACACTTCACAGAAGCAGAAATATTCTCAGATATGAACTAAACCCCCCAAAAAGAGCCAAAACTTGTCAAATTCAACCAATTTTTGATAAGGATAAGAGTGCTGAACTAAAACTCGTGTCCTCTCCATTTTTAACAAATTTCATGTGTTCTCCATTTTTTTAAAAGTTCAAAAGCAGGAAAATCTCATTGACAGTTCAGATTTAGTTTGCTTTGTCAAAAAACCATCTCCAAATACTGAAGGAGTAAACCAAAAAACCCTCTTTGTGGTTGGTAATAAATAATCAGTGATAAAGTACAGCAATTGGACAAGACGTTTGTGTGTACGTGTAATCATCATGCAAAATATGATAAAATAAGATATATGCAAAAATAATCAAAATCCTGACACTCGTGGCCAGCACATCTGCCCCTTCAAACACCTATGGAACAGGTGTTGACACAGGAAAATTTCAAAGAGTTTACACTATTTTCCTAGAAAAAATGCAGGGAAATTATAAATTTGACAAAATTGGTTGTAATTTTACTATTGATTGCTAGAGAACATCTCTCTTCTCTTATTTTCTCCTCGTATTTTTAAGTTCCTCTAAGGAGATAATTCTCCAATAAAGAAGAACCTTGCAGCAGAAAATATATTTTTCATTTAACTTTTGCCCTTTGCTCCAAAATATAGTGCATGGTGTCCCCTTTCTGTGGAGATGGTTTCCTCTACAAGGGAGTTTTATATGATATTTCAGATAGAAATTATGATTTCCCTTTTTCTTTTTGGGAAAACAAAGAAATAAATATATGCTTGAGGGTCATGAAAGGTCTTTTGTTCATTAATACGGGTAAATTACTGTATCTGGACATACTATTAAAGTGCTAAAATTGTAATTTTGATCTTGTTATAATTCATCATCTAAGCATGTCATCATGATGGCAAATTCTGATGAAATCCTAACCATATTCTTCTCTTCCAAAAGAAAGACTAAATAAAAGACAAAAAGCAAGAGGCTTTGGAGGTTTTATTTACTGTTTCTCCTAGAGATAATTTTAGGAAAATCCTACAGCAAACATTAAATGTACTATGCAGTTGAGTTTAAAATGTGTTATTTCCACATTTTTCTCAGAACAAAAGGGATATTTTAAATTATTTCCTATTAGAATATAATCTAAACTTGTTGTCTCGGACACCATAAATACTTAAGGATACTTAAGTATTCTTATTTATTTATAAATAAATACTTAAGTTTTCTATTATATTTATAAATATTTCAGAATAGAGAGAAAATATTTACCTGATTTATGAAAAGGCTAAACTTTGCCCAAACACAAACCACTGATATATTCCTGCTCAAAGTTTGCCTATGGAAAAAAAAAGCTATAGAAGGGAATTTTATTTCCCTTGTCATGTCAGTTAGAAAAACTATTTTCCACCTAATAATTTTTCCCTCAATTCTAAACCATTTTGAGATGCTAAAACCGAGCTGTCCAATGGCAAGGAATCGTGCCTCAAACACAATGAAAAGAATTGTGCAGAAAAACATGTCTTTAAGAGAAATCATAAAGTAAAGAGATGCTGTATCCTACTTCATTGTTTCTGTAAACAAGACTTTCGTTCAGATATTAACTTACATTTTTCTGTGGAAAAGTACCTGGAAGTGGGAGTGTAGTTACACAGGCAAACCTAAATTATTATAAATTATAAGTATAAAGTAAGTATAAATTAAAGTATAAATTAAGTATAAATTAAATTCTAGACCAGTTTGGAATCTTGGGTTTATTACGACTTCAGAATTTTTTTATTCCTATTGTAAATTCAGTTTATGGATTTCAAGTGATGATTTCTCAGGAAACAATTTTCCTTCTCTTAGATTCCACTTCCAGGCACAAAGTTTCCCAATTATCCTGCCTCTTATTTTTTTTGTATTTTTCTTTTTGTGCTTTGAGAAACCTGAAAACCTTTTCTAATTTTTCCTAGAAACAAAACAAGATGCAAAATGTCTCTTAGTTAAAAGAAGTATCCTGGAAGCAGACAAACAAACTGTTGTAATATCTCAGAGTTCTTTACTCCCTTGCACTTTACTCCCTTGCATTCTAAAAAACAAAAAAAAAAAATTGAACTTGCATTCTAAAAAAACAAAACAAAACCCAACGAACAAACAAACCAAAAAGAACCCCAAACTTCTACAATCTTACATTTAAAAATAATTTCACTCTTAGGAAATAATTTTGAAAAAAAAGTTCTCTTATAACAAAAATCATGGGATTAATATACTTATTTAATACCAATTAATATTTTATTAATTAAGACTCAGGAGAAAAAGAAATCCTGAGGCTCTCTAACAGCAATGAAAAGTTTAGCCAAAGTATGGTTTCGTGTGTTAAATCCTTTTTGATGTAGCACAGAGCTGTGACATTGGAGTTTTAAACCTGTGCATCTGTAAACCATGAGCATCCCGCTAGATGGTGCTCAAGAATGCACAGTCCCTTGGACTGAATGACACAGGTAACTGCATTGGTCACAACGCTGAATGCTTTATAGCTTTTAGAGGTTAAGTCTCCATGGCAAAAATCTAGGAATTACTCCAAAGTTCCTGGGATCCTGGTAGAGGAGGAGAATTTGGTATTTCAAGAGCTGTGTTTCAAAGTACCCACAATATTCAGAGACGTTCCCATTGTTGACTGTGCACAGTCTTGAGGACAGAGGTCTTTTAAAATTCCAGAGGCTGATCTAATGGTCTTGGTCAGAAAAGATTCTTTTCACTCCTCCTTATAAAGCCTTGGTGCTGTAAAGGCACATCTGCAAGACCTGTCGTTTTTGGAACAATGAGCAAAATACATGGAATTTTCTAGTATAAAGAGTAGAAGAAGTCCAGGAGAAGTCTGACCTGGTCTTTGTTTTCACACCTCCTCAGTCTTTTAAGCTGAGACAACAGCCACTGTCATAGTCCTGGAAATAACAGAGTCCTTCTAAGCTGGGAGACCTCTCCAGGTAATTTTAGGCAATGGAAAGTGAGTGAGGATTAAGATTCAATATAGTGTGTCATCTGGCCAATAAATTGGTATTATATGTGCCAATCATCAAGTTTAAGAAGAGCACAGCAGCACTTTCACACT